>NW_022280048.1:2973328-3125379 GCF_004355925.1 Anarrhichthys ocellatus | reverse complement strand
TAATGCATTAGTTCTGGTTTAAAATGCATTTAATTGCAAGTTCCATTCATGGATAGACTGTACGCACTCAAACCTTATCAGCCTGGTTTCTGTGCTTCTGTAAATGTTTGAGGATAAATAAAGGATGCAAATGAACCTGGACTGAATCCCAGGAAAATTAAGAACAAACAGAATAATGTGAGAAATAAAAGAAATCACCACTGATTATCAGCATCCCAAGATAGTAAAGCCACATGATAGAACTGACTTTAATTATTGTTATACATAACAAGACCCAAATCCTTGTTAAGAATGAGTTAGGAGACTTACAGGTTCACAATGGCTCTGTGTGCGTCATTGTGTGTATTATGAAAATGTATCGCTGCTATGAAGTGTGTTAATTCAATATTGTGCTTGCACCTGGTGACCGCGCTATCGACTGTGATCTGAGATGTCGAGTCTCTCATTTTCATTGTGGTTATCTCTGTTTACTCTTACATTATCGTTTCCTATCTCTACCTATATTGCACAAAGATACATTAAATCCCACCTGCTGCACAAGGAGCAGCATTGTTTTTAATCTAAATGCAATATGTTTTATTGTTTTGGTGGGTGTCTGTGCGCAAACAGTTATTTATTTGCGTCATTGAAGCACAGACAATTCAAGCAGATAAACGTATACAGTGTTTACAGTGTTTCAGGATATAATCCAGCAGTAGGGATGAATTCTGCTTTTAGGGTGGCTATTTCTGCATCAGTTGAGGCTGCAATGAGAATTCTCTTTCTGACACTATTTTAGATGAACTGCATTTTTTTAAACAAACAGAGAAGTCTGTCACTGTGATCAATGTGATTACAATATGAGACATTGCACACCAGAAAATAGAAACAGCATCCCAATGCTGCAACATACATGTTGTCTGCCAATTCCAAAGAAACACTATCGAGAACAACAGATAGAACCAGTTAGAAGAAGGACACTGCACCACATCACAAGAGATAAGTTATGAATCCTGACAATAACCATGTCAGGAAAATGAAGGATGAACTCTAAAAATGGTGAACTTTGTTAAATTGTGGAAACAAGGAGGTAAACGTTCCACACCTCACACAGTCATGTCTCTTCTATAGCCTGGCCCACTTCATGTGTATAATGACTTTAACACACAATGTTTTCTGCCTTCAGAGAAAGAGCAGGGGCAAAAGGATCACTGACAATGAGCCAAGCAATGATGGCTACTTCCAAAATATCCCAATCTTGCAGGAATTGTTAGGTGCTGATTATTGGTATGAAATAAATCTGTCTTCTCTCATTTTAATATCTCCTTTAATGGAGCCCTGTGTGAAAATGTTTATGGCACTTAATAAATGAAATATGTTAATGGTTAAATTCCTGTTAAACTTTGGACTGCCATCCATGGTTCTTCGACTTAGTCTTTTATTTTGTGAATTAAAATTCAAAAAGGAAATCAATTTTGTTGACATTGTGCAGTATGGGTGACCCACAGTGGGGATCCCAGGCTGTGGGTAGGTATGTTTTAGGTTTGTTGAGCACTAAATGTTGTTTACGTTTCGTACAACCCGTAAAAACTATCAGCAGGTTTTTGCTGTGAAAAGAAAAATAGCAGTAGAATTCGTAGTAGGCCTAATACTGCTCTTTAAGCTAAATTTGCCAATTAAATGTGTGCGAACGAGTAGCCGCTTTAGCATTCTGACTAACGTTAGCTCTTAACGAACGTTGTGAGGAATTTAAGTTTAAAAGCATTTCTAGTATGTTTAAAAGCGCTCAGCGATGGATATTATATGTTACAATATGTTTACTTGTAGAAGGTTTAAACTAAAAGGAGAGTAACTGAATGTATTGTGCACTGTGAGAGAAACCAGAGAATGTATGACGCCGCCATAAAGTAATACAAATCAGAGAGGGGGGGGATGTTGCTGAAGAGTTTCTGAGCACAGCCTTCAAGAAGGGGCGAGGAATGTGTCAAGGAAGTGGCCGACTGAAGTCCGAAGGGTTCAGCCGATCACTGAGCTGATCGATGTGGTGCGGAATGTGGAATATGAGACATTTCAGAGACTTTGCAGGGACAAAGGAATCCCCGGAGATAATCAGACCTCCTCCGGGACATGGGGCAGATACACCAGTCCGTCGTGTGTTGTGGATTGGGCCTCTATTTCATGAAATATATATATTTGTTTTGTAATTCATAGTGTGATTCACTTTGTAACTGTTTTAGCTTCTGTTAATTATGAAATACTTTTGATTTAAACTTCAACCAGCTCATTCGGCCTCCTCTTGCTGACAGATCAGGAGCAAAGAGGGAGGCTTTTTCCTTTGCCTTTTGTTTGAGACATTTTGAACACAACAACGTGACAGAGTAGTCTACTAATTAGGAACCGTTCTCTTCACTAATATCCGAACAACTTTCCATTCATGCCCGAGCAACCATGGTCGTGTGTGTGTGTGTGTTCCACTGTTACAGGTATGTTTATGTATTGAACCGTTGAGTACTGCAGTGTGTGATAATCGCTTGTTAAACTGGCAGAAGTTATTCTGTGAAGGCTGCCGACAGGTCCGCTAAACTCCGTTATCACCACAGGGTGGCAGCAAAACCTGTATTTTGGGTTCTATAGAGTCTATGGTTCTATGTTTGCATGGAGCTTTTGAATGACTACTTAATTGCAACTTACTTCATACTATACTTAATACATGGCCGAGAGGATGTTTTTATTGCTTATGTATTTGCTACCCTTTTGATATTAAAAGTGTACCACTGCACAAATCACAATATAACAGTCAAGCAGAGTAGCAGAATCCTTTGCTGTGTTTAAAGCGGAAGCCAACACCTGACCAACTTTCCATCCTTTAATGTGCATCTGGTTGCCTGTGTGTCCCACTGTGAGTAAACTACCCTGTATGCTCCATCTAGCGATAGAAGGTCGCACACACTCCTACTTAATTATGTTTAACATATTACCCCAAATATTGGTCAGCCTTGGCTCATACTAAATTTTTCGGCAGAGCCCCTTAATGACTTAACTTGGCCATGGGGCAGCTGCTGCCTTTTTCATAGGGGTGTTATTCATAGATTTGAACATGTTCAAACCTGATTTACACATTTTTCAGTATGGGGATTCATAAAGATATGTTGCTAAGTCTGTGGTGTCTCTTTTGGGTGTGCAGGTATGGCAGTAATCACTCTGTTCTCTCAATGTGTCTCCACCAGATGGCACAATAAACCAGTTTTTACTCTGCAGACCTGACCCCTTGAAAAAAACATGTGGGCTTCCCAAGGTCTGTCTCCATGTGGTGTGCATGATAAGATCAAATTATACCACAGAGAAGAAGGAAACATTGTATCTGGGGACATTGTTTGCAAGGTTCCTAAAACATACACTGATGACGACATAATTTACAAGAAAGCACTCGTGCCATTGTGGCAGTATGAACCAAGAGGGTTGTACTGACAGTAAGAGATCTATTTGATTCATTAGCAACGTCATGAGCAGCCGTCACACATGTTACTGTTGGATTGAGAGAATCAGCTTTGAGATTTGGGGGTAGATAAATGGCTAAAAAGTGAGGATTGGTTTTCTTAATTAGGCATTGTGAAGGGTCTCTTACAAAGATCAAGCAGAAAGAGATGATGAAAGAAAACAAGGAGATGACTTCATTATCTAAGTTTTTTGGAGGTTCCATATTTGTATGTTTATTTATTCCTTCTGTTTACTTATTGTCATAGTAATGTGATGAGAGTGTTTAAATATCCTCATACATTATGCAACTGAGTAGGAGGTAAGGTGGGTGCGAAGTATTAAAAAACGATTCCTTTTTTTTCCCCCTCCTCTCCAACCATTTGAGCCTGCCTTGAGAGGTTGTAAATACTGCCACTGTATTTGATTGGACTGCTGGCCGGTGTTTGTCAAGTCGCACGTCCTCATTGTCCCCAGTGGACCTGAACAGGACAGCAGCTGCCGTGGATGATTAAACAAATTTCTTCCGCTGGCTGCACTGAGAGTGGATTGTGTTTGGGTTTGCCAATTTGTTAAACTAAACACAATGTCCAACGTATACGTTGAAGAGCAGCTTCATTTCGTGTCTCATTTCCGATCTGCAGATTTCTTTTCTCTTCTCTCAGTTTGTGCCCGAAAGGCTGTAATGAATTGTGTTTTACCTTCAGCCCTGCTATAACACAGTGTGCTGTACTAGTAAAATGGATCTTCTTAATGTGGATTGTGCTTCCTCAGCACTTCTTTACTGTACATACATCAGTGCCAGCTGCAGCAGAGATGGTGTCTCGCTGTATGGTGTCTTTTTTTCTTTTCTGTTTTTTTTTTTATAACTGACGTTATTGCTGGTTGCTTTGTGCTGTGATATTTGGCCACGCTAGCAGTGTGGCTTCATGTCTCCCTGTCACTCACACGAATCGTGGTCCCCACATGATGAATCGTAATCCCTTTAGTGATGCTAATGCTATAAGGCAATGTGTATTTTTGTCCAATACAATCTGTAAAACTGATGACATTACCATCAGCGATTTGTGTTTAGTGACTAGCTAACTAGAATGCTTAATAAAGATGGGGAACACGGTATCTTACACCTGCTAAACATCAGTATTGTGAGCATGTCAGCATGCTGAAGTTAAAGCATTTAGCTCAAAGCACTGTGTCTAAAGTTCAGCCTCGCAGTAGCGTGGCGACTCAATCTTGTTAAGTCATTTCAACATGAGCCTCTGCACAACCCTTGTAACAGCTTTCAACCACGAAACCGTAAAATCTATTACCGACTAAGTATTGTGGAAAAGCTTTTGTGTTGCCACAAGACACGTTTGCGTGCCTATATTGTATATGATTTCTGTGGGTCTGTATGTGTGTTCTTTGAGTGCAGGTGTGAGTTTGTGCGTGGGTCCTGTAATAAAGCAGCTGTGGGCTTTGCCTCACACTGCCAGATATCTCGGCTCCATGTCCTCCCACTTTTCTTGTCACTTCCCATCCTTTCTGTATGCAGATGAGTGCTAACCTCCTGGAGTTTCAGAAGCAGTTTTGTTTCAGCATGCTCCGCGCAGAAGGGCTTGGGAGACTTAACATCTTAAAAAGTGTAGGAGGCGATGCAGCGCTGCTGCAGAGTTCATCTGCTGCCTGCACCCAGCAGCTGTTTAGACTGTCAGCACCGAGAAGCCAACCCCGAGGAAATGGAAAATCAGAGGCTTCACTCACTAAGATTATGCAAATGAATAAATGAATGTACACTGAGCAAAGCAAGTCAGTTTCATTAAAAGGTTTAGCTTATTTTCTTTATGAACTCTTACACTTCTACTCCTTCTTGTTTCTTTTAGGAATTGGCTTCACTATGGCAACAAGATCTTCCACAAATAAGTGCCATGGTATTTATTTTAGAATTTATTTAATAATACCTCCATATCACCATGGACACTGCCATTTTTTCATGTAGCTGAGCATTTTTAATGTTCTCTTCCTCTTCAGCTTCTTTTAGCTTTTCTGGTGATGCTGATCACACGGGTATATCTGCCAACATGCTACATGAGAAAATATAACATTGTTTGGTCATGGAGGCACAGATATGCTGTCACAATCAAGCCCAGTATATGCCAGGCAATATGTTTTTTAGGGATGTAAATCATGTTTGTGGGTGGCACCTTGGCCCGATGAGTAGCTTTTGTTAGTTTATTACGATGCAAATTGCTACATGATGTGGTATTTAAAGGTTCTGGTACAAACAATTGAACTCTCAGCAGTGCACGTTTTTCTAGTAGGATGTCAGAACTTTTTGAGTGCCGAGTTTTCTGGAACGCAGCATTAGTGTGCTGCAGGAATGAGTCCTAAGACCTGGACATGAGACATTGAGACTGGACAATTTTTGCACTTCATGGTTCCCCGGTCTCAAAGTCAATATTTTATTTTTATTTTTTATTTTTATTAGATGCTTGAAATAAAGTCTGGGGTTAAACACAAGCTTAAGAGATTTTAATGTTTTGTTCTACAACATAAAATAAATCAGTTTATACCCCTCTTGTGAATTTTGAAGCTTTCGCATGTCTTAAAAAAGGCTAACAAATGGCTAAATGAGACTAAATGTCATCACGTCAAACTGTAGTACGCCTATCGCTTTGTGTCGGTGACCTGAAGTCATGCAACCGTAGTGTATAGTTAGTTTAAAGCCTAACGTTAGCCACCTACTTCTGCCGATTGCGTTCGCAGTTCAAAATCATAAAAGAGGTGTTCATCTGTGAAGATCATCTTGCTGAACACCTTGATGTGTAAGTATGATGAACTTTTGTTTGCCACAGAGCTTATTTTCTAATCCAAAAGTCCAGTGGAAGAATCCCATCGCCTTTTTGTAGAGGAAACCAGTCGAATGCTAACTTCAAAGTATTCAAAGTATCGCTGCAGCACTCTGCCTGCTAATGGTCTCCAAGGAGCAGACATGGTTATATGAATAGTGAATGAATATGAGTGGGTGGATCCATGAGCCTATGAGAATGTCAGCCAGTTGATTTTTGGACTGACAAAGTGTTTTGCTAAAGTGGGTGAAAGCGAATACATTTACTCAGGGGCTGTACTTCAGTTCAGTTTTGAGGTACTTGTACTTTACTCACTATGTAACTTTATACTTCTACTCCACTACATTTCAGAAGGTTCCAGGCTTATAAAATACAATTCATTGTTAAAAATGTAATTAGTGTTTCCCAACCCTTTTGGGATGCGACCTTTTAAAAAGGAGACGTCACAAATGTGTAGTTGCCTAAAGGAAATGAGCAGTTCTGCCAAAAAGACATGTCCCCTCTGATGTGGTTTAATTTACTGCTCAAGGTCAAAATACAAATTTTTCACAAAATAGAAAAGATTAGAGACAAGTCGAGACTATGAATATGACAGATTTACATATGTTTTTCTTTCCTCTCCCTTTAATCACCTCACAGCCCCTCAGATTTATCTTGTGACCCAATGGAGGGGGCCCAACCCCGAGGTTGGGAACCACTGGACTCAACTTAAAACTATAGCTCCATTATTGACAATATAATAATGCCCTATATAAAAATATATCGGTTCCATTTTACTTCAAAATTAGTACTTTACGTACAAGTTTCTGATAATATTTCTGTACATTTACATATTTATGTTTTGTTGGTACTTTTACTTAAGTAAAGGCAGTAGTGGAAGAAGTATTTAGATATTTTACTATAAGTAAAAGAAATTTCGGCAAAATCCCAGTATTAGCATAGAAATATACTTAAATATACTCGTTATATAGAATGACCCATTTCAGAATAATCTATTATTCAATGATAATCATTTATGCATTCATGCGTTCATTTCATCCCTTTAATGTTGCAGCTGGTAAAGGCGGAGCTCATTTAAATTACTTTATATACTGCTGGGTAGTTTAATCAATAATAATACATCAAAGTGGTGAATAATAACATGTCTGTCTTTTTATGGTTGGCAGCAATATACTGTACTACCTTCTTTTACCCCTTCACGATAAAGCGTCATAAAGAGTGTCTTGGTGAACCTCTTTGACCTTTGTTGTAGATCAACTGTAATTACTAATATCCTGCACATGTGTACTCATTTTGACACTGGCTTGCACTGTGCTGCTATTTTTACTCTGCCACTCTGTGAGTAAAGTGCTCCACTCCTGGGATCCAAACAGGATTGTGCAAAACAACCACCTCAAGTCACAAAAGCGATTGTATGGTCTTCTTTTTGCTGTTTAAGAAAAAATATAATCTTAAGTGTGACTATTAGAATGGAGATACTGGAGGAGAGGGGCCTCCTGAAATACAACGGTGACTATGAGGAGATAAATAGAATCTGTAAGCATTAAATATAGACAAGACAGAGGATGGGGGGGGGGGGGGGATAGAAGGAGGAAGCACTGCGTCATGCTCTCCTCAAGCATTTCCCCAGTTCAGTGGAGTGAGACGCACAAAAACAAAAAAAAGAAGCTCCACAAGCAAACTGCAGGCTTACATAACCTGCTCCAGAGTCATTTCATGACAGACTAATGTGTTCATGGGTGATTGCTTTCATAGATGTGAATATGGCACAGACCTTTTATTTCTGTTTCAGCATCGATAGCTTCTCAGTTCTGGCGGGTGCCAAATCACCATAGTGACCGAAATGTGCATCCGGGATTACAGATTTACTTCAATGATGATGGTGATTAATGGTATTGTTGTAGGCAGCCATTCTTGGATAGCCTCTGTTTCACAATGTATTTTTAGATTGTTTTTTTGTGGTTTTTTTAGGTTTATATTTTTTCTTTTGCTTATCTTTTTTTTTCTCGTAAACATATCCATGTGTAGATGCACAGCAGTTCATTTGATACATATTGAGAAGGCATTTTAAGTAAGGATTTCCACAGGTTGACACATTTTGAACATGGTAACATTACTTAGAGGGAAAAGGTTGTTGTGCAATTTTCTTCTCTTATGTGACTTTTGAGGTTAAATAAAGCAGACATAAAAATGTAAGAATGTGATACAGACAGTATCACTAATATTTTACTGTAAGCTGTGATATGACGGTGTCTTGCAAAAAGATATATTGCAGCATTGACGTGTCCAAGTACATTGTGACATCACAATAAATTGGGGAGAAGATGTTGTCATTGTTCATAATAACTTGACTACATATATTTGCCACCAGGATCTGCCCCCTCCTGTATGATGAAGCACCAACCTCTAATCCCTTTTTTGCTGTTAACTGCATCATGGATCATCCAACTCTATAGGCTCTGGAGAAGAAGAAAAAAAGGAAGAAGAAAAAGCATTAGCCCAACTGAGAGTGAGGATGCACAAATGCAAGACAGGAGGAGTGCGCACAGAGGAGGGAGGGGGGCGGGTACGGTGGTGGCAGCCGGCGCTCTGCAGTACAGATCTGCTAAGAGCACCAGAGCAGAGCTTCTCCACAGACCACAGCCGCAGGGCTCCCACTGCAGCTCAGAGGAAAAAGCTCACACAGAAGAATGCACCGGAGGAGAAAACTGCGACCTCACAAGACCACAAGATAGAAGAAGACGGGACAAAGTGGAGGAGGAGAAAAGAGTGAGCAGACAAATACGGAGAGGAGGTGAGAAGAACCGGACCAGGTTCTCTGCTTCTTTTTGTTTTTTAAATTGGAAGAGAACTTCCAGGGCGCACGGCTCTTCACGCTCTACTTTTGGAGTCCATTCAATAATTTATCTTCTGCCTCATTTTTGGTTTCTGGAACAGAACTTTGCTTTTTAAAAGTTTGACACCCTGGTCTGGATTTTTTTTTATTTCGAATCAGCATTTCTGCCCATCTGGCTCTTTTGGCAAATCTAGCACTATTTCAATACCTGCCTCTAAACTTCACCCCGGTGTGTGTGTGTGTGTGTGTGTGTGTGTGTGTGTGTGTGTGTGTGCATGTGTTTGTGTCTTTGAGTGTGTGAGTATCACTTTCTGTCTGACCTGAGTGAATAATGGTTGAGTTAACAGGTACTCAGGTGTAACTGTTGTGTTTATAGTTTTATGTTTGATATATTTTGAAGGTGAATTATTATTCATCTCATTTCCTAATTGTTTTTTTCTCTCCACAAGGATCCCCTTAAACGACCTGAAGATGTCACATTGCAAAATCAACTGAGGCAGATTCTTCTTTGCAATAAGGATCCCTCCCCACGCCACAGCAAACACCTGCTGAAAGGACATTGTGGAGATACTTTTTTTGAGATATATTGGAGGAAACCGTTTCCCCTGGTGAAGCCTCTGCCCCGTCTGCCCCTGCCTCCAACTCAACCTCAGGATGGCCGGCTGTACCTGCCGCTGCAGACAGGGGGTGCTCAAACTGATCCAGTCCCTGCAGAGATTGGTCTCAGGAACCCTCGCAAAAGGTACTGTGACTTTTTACTCTCAGTCCATCACCCCTCACGCACACTCTACGGCGTGGCCCGATTTGGCGTTATGGCAGGTGTGATCCCATCGCCAGATGGTTTCTAGTTTTCATGTGTACCTAATAAGATATACAGTATGCTTTTGTGAGAGCACTTTTGTCATTATAACACAATTTTACTGTCAAAAGCCACCAAGTTAAATTCTTTGAAGAACCTTCACTCAAAGCCTATACTGCAGCTTTTCAATAGATTGCACCAGCATGGCACCATTTAGTTCTGTTTCATGCAGCTGCAGCAGCCATGTGGTCAAGGTAAAGATTCAACTCCCACATCAACCAAAGAGAAGTCTATTCATCAACAGCCATGTGTTCTGTCACAGTGGTCCTTGAGCCAAACACTCAGCCCTGCTTTGCAAGTGTCTGTAAGACTCTCAGCTCGTCTTATTTGCCGCCCTACCCTAAAAAGTACGTTCCGATACAACAGAACTGCATTTTGTATTACGTTTCAAGGATTGCAAGGATTACGTTTACTTCTGACGCATCATGACTCTCAAATGAGTCTGCGGAAGTCCGCCTCGGGAGGAGGTCTGGGTGATGGATGGGTCAAAAAACACGTGGTTTTCACCCAGGAGACTGATGTTCCAAGTTGGTGATCCACGTCATTTGGTTGCCTAAGTCAGACAAGATTTGTGTAACTGAGTATATGGACTGCTAATCGGGATAAACACTCCTTGAGTTTTGGGCACAGGAATAGTATGACACACTGTAACTGGTGCTGTGCTCATGGCAGCGATATTGAACCATCAGGTCAGATGAGCTAGATGGAGTTCGAGCATTTGTGACTCTTTAACATGGAGGCCAATAATTATCAAACTGTGGGTCAGGTCCCAAGATAAATATGAGGGGTCACAAGATATTTCTCTGTTACATTTATTAAGACCTATCTCTATTTACTGATTTTTCTTTGAGTGAAATATTGGATATTTGGGTCTCTTAATAAAACTGCTTCAGATTAAATTGAGAAGGAATATTGAGTCTTTGTTTGAACTGATCACAATACCACAACTTCTGTACACGCTAAGGCCATTAAGTGTAATGAGGTCATAAGTAGACCTTGTTTCATTTTAAGGAAAATAGGTTGGAAACCACTTATTGAGAAGACCAGCCGATAATGATTACTGCTACAAAAATAGCTATAATATGACGTATAGATAAAATGTAAGTTGATAAACATTGGCCTTATTAGTTGTCCTATTTTGAACTTTTTTGCTATTTATGCTTTTTTTTTTTTAATATTTAATTCCACCTAAAATTGTACCTACCATCAGTTCACCTTTTTGCATCTCCATTCACTATATTATACACTATAAAATGTGCTGACAAGCAGGTAAATGAGACCTTTTGTTGTGGTTTGGTTTGTTAATAATGCATATTTGCTTGCAGCACACTGTCATCAAGGGTGTTACAAAGGTTCTTTTCAGTTTGCCTATGGGGTACCTTTTACCTGCAGTGGATGAGGCTCCCTCCTGCATGATCTGGGTACACCTTCAAGAGCCAAATAATGAGGTCACATATGCGTCACCCGTACACACCCCTTAGAGCAACAGTCGCAATGCACTCTCAACCTCTTGTCGTGTTCATCGTCTTTGTGTTAAAAGCCCTGGCTCTCGCTCTCCTCACGACCTCCCACCATCCTCTAGTTGAAAGTTACTTGTCACTTTAACAGCAAAAGAAAAAAAAAGAGTCAGAGTGCAGCTGCAAGTCAGTCACGACTGATAAAACACACTGATCTGCTCTCACTTCCAGAAAAAAACAACCAGTGCGATATAAATTTCAGATTAAACCGACACACATATGAACATAAAATAGTTGCGCAGGTGCAGGCGATGCTTCTTAAACTGTCATTGTGAGCCATGATGCATATTTCATTTGTCTCCTCCAATACAAATGTCTCTAGAAGCCTATTATCTTATCAGAAGCATTTCGATATGCTCTAAATCGTTGGCAACCGTATCCATCACCAGGAATTGATTTCTTACAGTTGTTTTTTCCTTTTCAAAACCGGCAAGCTATTTATATAAAAACACAGCTTCTCACAGCATCCCAGAAATCCATCCAATGTATACTCTGTTTTACCTTCATACTGACTAAACTCTCACATACTACACCTGGGATGTGGTTGTCCAGTCTAATGGACACTGCGAAAATCAAGCTCAAAAACACCCAAAGTATATGCATATTCGTTAAACTAATCATTTGATATTAAGAAAACTAACAAGTACTGCAATGCAAAAAAAATGAAACTTGATGAAACCTGCTGAAGGTGAAACTATGTGTTCTAAATTGGTGGCTTTGTCAGTTCTGTGCTATTCTAGAAATAATACAGCCTACTTATGGCCGCATGGGTTGACAATCTAGGTCATGCGATGTAGCCACATATCCGTATATCTTAAAACTGAGAGACTGTGGACTCTTCAGCCTTTTATATAACACAGAGATATGTGAACAATTCCAAACTTACTTTTACAATAATGGGCTTATCTTCAATGGCTCGGACTAATTTACCAAAGTGAAGTAATAACGTGAGGGAACAAAGTCTTAATGCTCACACACTGGCATGTGCCCTGCGTTAACCTTTACAGTATATTTTGCAATAAGGAGTGGCTTTTTGGCTTTGTTTGGGGCGATGTAAGAGCAAGAGACGGAGCTTGAAAGTGACTGTCTCGTGTCGAAAACAATATTAAATCTAGAGCACTAATTAATTAATCTCTGTGCAGGAAATATTAGATTGGGAGTGCAACTAATTTCAGAGCGTGGAGTCAGGGTTTTTTTCTCCATAAGACCTCCTCCATTATTTGTGGATGTCGGTTGTCTTGCATCCTCAAAAGATGAGCAATATGAAATGGAGTGGGAATTCTATTGAACATCTAATCCCCTGACATTGTGCGTCTGCACATGTTTGCTGCTTCTCCTCAAATCTTCCATTGCTTTGCTGATTGTAGCAAAAGGTCCTGACCTTTATGTTACGTAAAGCTCGGGTTAGTGATCTTCAAAAACATGCTTTTTTGTTAAAAATGTTCTGTTTTTGTTTAAATACTCATTACATTCAAACAGCAATCAATACATATAATGCTTTTGCAGCAATTCATTGAATCTTGAAGTCTCCCTCAAGCTGCTAGTTTGACAGCTGTGAGTACTAAGAATAGCCATGTGTTGTTTACATTCACAGTGATAATTGTGAACGAGTGGCTTTGGAGGGAGGCCCTGCTAGCGTGGAGCTAGTGCCGCTAGCGTGGAGCTAGTGCCGCTAGAGTGAAGCTAGTGTCGCTAGCGTGCAGCCAGTGCCGCTAGCGTGGAGCTAGTGTTGCTAGCGACTTTCATTAGAAAGAGTTGTCATCACTGGGCTGGGCTTTTTGGTTGGAATATTCTTTTTTTTTATCTAGCGTACTCTTGCTTGTTTCTCAACATTACCAACCCTAGCTTTAAGGTTGAGATGCATGTGCAGCTTAAAGGGCAGCAAAGGGGTTGTGTCTTCTTTTATCTTCATAATAGAATGTCACTGAGTTAATTAGGTGCCTCTAGACAACGTATTAAGTTAAAAATTGTATAAAATGGGAATGATTCTGACATTTCAGCCAACAGTGGGAATTTATTTAATTCCTGGTTTTTTTCCTCATAGTGTGAGAGAAAATAAGGTCAATTAGTGTACTGTATGTGTGTTTCACAGTGTGAATTATGCAATATCAGCTTCTCATTGTAATATCAGCTTTTATATACACATGTAAAATGGGTGGACACACTAACACACACTATTGAACACATGTTCCAGTTATTGAATCAATAACTAAAAAAACATAAATTAAATATTTACATTGGTTATAACATTCTCTAAACATAACACATAACATTCTTTTATTTTTTTAAGGTATTTTTCCCCCTCATAAATACATATATTAGTAACTGATACGCATAGAAAAGATTGTACTGTGCATTTTTCAAACAATTGTAATTCCAAGATCTGTCCGTCAACCAAGAGAGCTCCATATATCTCATGCCAGGTTATAAATGTAATTTTGGCCATTTGAAACAGTGGTGTGCAGTACATAAAACAATACATAATATTTGGGCATGATAACATAATAGACTAGTTTTTTTGGATTGAAACCTTTTCTTTGCACAGATCACAAAGAGGATCTTCAGAGGACCTGCATGCTATCGTATGCATGGACGAAGGCATGAAAATATGCACACACATGCATGTTCAGCTTCACACATGCAAGAGTACGATGACTGAAAAATGTCAGTCCCTCATCTCCAGCACACACGTATCTCCAGTAGTTTGGTTTGTTAAGCAC
Source organism: Anarrhichthys ocellatus (assembly GCF_004355925.1). Classification (NCBI taxonomy): domain Eukaryota; kingdom Metazoa; phylum Chordata; class Actinopteri; order Perciformes; family Anarhichadidae; genus Anarrhichthys; species Anarrhichthys ocellatus. Next base: position 3,111,166 of record NW_022280048.1, on the reverse strand, counting down.
TTTGGCCTGCACACCCCGATATAGCTAGTGACACAAAGCGTAAAACTTCCTGCTCACCTTTAAAATGCTCCACTTACTAATGCAGCAGCATGTATATTCATCTGCAGACCTTTAAACATTGCAAGCTGGAGGGTCAGAGTTGGGGTTGGGTGGTGATATGCCTTGGGCCTTAAGCTAAAGCACACTTATTCTTAGGTCTCCAGTGGCGAATGTATTTGAATACTGACCTTTATACTCTTGTTTCACATAGTTCTGCTGTAAAAACAAATGGATCTGTTGTCATCTGTAAGACTGCAAAAATATGAGGATTGCCGTTGAGTTATATTATATTGAGTTTTCCAAAAAATAAAACAAAACAATGCTGCTTAATTTGTTTTATAATGACCACGTGTCCATGCATGCAATGCTCCTGGTTTCATGGAGATGTGACTGTTAATGTGTCTGGCTTATAAGTGGACAGGTGTATTTGAATTGTAGATTAGAAAACAGAATAATTAGCATTAGTAGTTAAACCCAGCATACAGATTCTTGATAATGGATTAAACATTGTTTTAATAGATTAAGTAGATTTAATGAACCTAAAATTGTTATGCCTCCACATAGATAACGTCTTATAAAGCAGGAACTTTTGTCAATAACCCTATGACCAGTGTAGCTTAATCTGGCCAATCATTGCAACCTTAAGGTAAGTATTGCTATGTCACGGACTGTGCACAGTCAGCTCACTGACCGTATGACTGCCCTCTACTTGTGCTACTGTTTGAATTTTAGTTAAATGCTAAAAAGTAGTTTAGCATCCAGCATTACCCCATATTTGTTAAATGTGGCCAGAGCAGCCACTGTTCAGGTACAAAGTCTTGGTTTAAAGAATCATGCTGAGACAAAATGGTGATTATTTTACTGTAGTAAAAACGGTCTCGTGTTCACACCATGTTTCCTTCGGACTGACGTCCTATTGGTAAGAGCAGGAGTGTACTTGAAGACAGAAACCCCTTCATCCGGCCCCATGGTGCACCTGTCTCTCGCTATTACAAGTCACATGTGTCCTCTAAGTACATAACCTTGCAGCAAGAGTCACATCATGCCCCACTGCGGAGACCGATTCAGATCTGTGGCCCGTGTTGTACCTCGACCATAGCTCTACAATGACTGTAACATAATGGTAAAATAACCCAGCATTACTCTGCATTTGTGACCCGTTCTCCCCCAAAACTCCATCTCTTCCGTCTCCTCTTCTACTCTTTAATTTGTCTGTGGCTGGAGAAAGCAGTGGATTGGAGCTCACAGTGTGTGTCTCTGCTTTTAATTTTTTACATCACCTCACTACGCACTTTTATGTAACCGTCTTCTTCTAGATTTATTTTTACCTCGTGCCCCCACCGTATGTTTCATTCTCCACGTTAATGCTTTACACCCTCAATGTTTTTTACTATCTGATATATTTTCTATAGAATCGCCTTTTAATGGACGAGTATTTGGTGCAGTCAACAGTATGGGGATAATTGGATGACATTTGGAGTTGTAGTAGGGTACTATAGGTATTGCATACATGCTTATATATTGTTGTTCATTTTTATATTATTGTATTTTGTCAAGATCAATGAGAGCTTTTAATGGTGACCCAAGCTGCGGATTGTATCAGGAAATACTGTGCACTGCTGCCACCTGTTGTTCAAAGAGTAATACCACAACAAAACAAAAAAAAGGAGGGAACACTGAGCTTTCTGCTGAGTTGTGACTGTTTTGCTGACCAATTTAAGCAAACAGATACAATCACCATCATATCCTATTACCCAAAGCTATTTACGTTAGTCTATTCGTGACTGTGCTGGCTTTTCCCTTCAGCAAAAACACATTTGTCATCTCTGAAAGCACAACCGGTTCTAATATGTTCTATGCAGGTGAAAGAGGAACGTTGAGGTTACGTGATGGATAAGTTAAATAGCTTTTCATGACTGTTCTTCAAAATCACATGAAAGATTAATGCAGTGGGAGATTGAAAGAGTGGAGGAAATCCTGAAATAAAATAAAACAAGTCCTGCAAAAACGTGCATTGATTATTATGGATGTGAATTGGCGTATTAATATACAATAGGATAAAGTGAGTAACACTTGATAAAAGATGGTTTGTGTTGTATTGATCTTTCACCTTTTCAACAGTGCCTTTAACACAGCTGTGACTGGTGAGTCCTGCCTGTTGGTGATGGTGAGTTGACTTGTGCAGATCATGAACCTCTTAAAGGATAATGAGGAGATTATTATCTGACTGTGCCAGATGATACGATGCAGAAAGGAAGTTCCTGATGGCAAACATCTGTCAGGGGGATCACAGCGGTTTACTTATAGTTTTCTGAATACTTAGTTCTCCATCTGCATGTGTTTGCATGTGTGTGCTTGTGTGTTCAGGGGCCTCATTTCTATTTACGCAGTGGAGGGGAAAGATTGTTTAAACATGTGTGATATCATGTGTTCATTTTTGCTTCACGGTCTCAAATGAGCTATGCAGATTTTTCCAGGAAGTAACATAAATTAATATTTTATAGACAAATGCAGAGAAATTGCTGCATGAAATGCATTAGTGTCACATGATCTATAAAGGTGAAGAGGTAACTTTTTATTTTAGTGTGACAGTATTGGAACGGAGGCGAAAGGGCTGTGGGACACCCAACGTGAGAGGTGTGAATTCATCAGAATTATGCATGACTTTATGTTTAATTAATCAGTGCATGTTAAGTTTTTACCTCAGCTTCACCTGGGCAATCACAGGACTGCCCTCAGCAAACAGCAAACAGCACACACACACACACACACACACATACACACACACAACTTAATTTGACTGTCATGGACCCGCATGCTCAGTTTGTGCAGTGCTCTGCTATTCAAACAGCCTGGACAAGCACATAGAAGTGATGGGGCAGGTTTCTGAGGCTTACATAACTTTGAGGGAATGAATGTTAGATTTATGAAAGACTACAGAGTTTAGGCTTTTTAAATGCCTTGTCTTTAGAATAAAATATTAGTCGAGCTGAGAATCACCTATATATGTCATATAATGTATAAAATCCTAAAATGGTCTAAATTAATATCCTGTCTGAGATTATTTTTACTTACTAGCTGCTTTTACCACAGTGAATTATGTTGTTTAAGTAGCCTCAGCACTTACAATATAATAAACGTTTACTTCTGCTCCCAAGAAGCCTGTTAGATTTTTAATGCTGAGCACTTGTAGGGAAATAAACATAACTCACTCCCACTGTTTTCCTTCCCCCAATGCACACAGTCTCATTTTCTTAAATTGGAGCTGCGCCATGAATATTAATTGGCAACCATTAAACACTCTAATGTTCTTGTTTGTACCGCAGTAAAGAAAATCACTAACTATCTGTTGCCCTCTACATTAGAGTAGGAGAGAGAGAGAGAGAGAGAGAGAGAGAGAGAGAGAGAGTGGGGGGGAGGTTACAGTTGTGAATTAACACACTAACAGACACACAAGTGGGCAGTCTTCACAGCTAACGCATATCTACATGCTCAATATGGTACGAGCAAGGCGCCAGGAAGCAGAGCACTAGTTCAGTGTATTTCTGTGTGTGCATGTATGTGTGTGTGTGTGTTGGGAAAATAAAGTAATGAATAAGAAGATGAGAATATTATAGATCAAATCTAAAGTACAACGCCTGTGAAGAACAGGGATCTGTCACCTTGAAATGCACATCCTTCACCTGCTACCATTCACTTGTCAGTAGAGTTATTACTGATTACTGCATCGGTTGCCAGCACACAGCACGAGGGCACGAGGACGCAGGGAGCTAGAAATAGGGGGAAAGGCTGACAGATGAGTTGAATCAGGCACAGAACGGAGGGAGTGGCGCAGGGAGGCAGGAGCAGCTTGAGTGTGCCTGTGTTTGGCAAGAGGAATCAGAAATCCACGAGAATCGGCTCAGAGAAGAGACTCGTCCCTCAGTTACAGATCTGAAAACCAGTGAGAGGAACCAACAGGGGCAAATCCCCTCTAAGATACAGAGCTTTGGAGGCAAATCAGAACGACAGGCTGACAAGATCTCGAAAGAAATAGAGGACTATTACTCTCTGTGTTGTTGGACCAGGCCGGTCTATACACAGTGACACCATGGGTGCAGTGGTGGGCACTTTGACCATGCAAACCAAGCAGAGGAGACCATCCAGAGGTACGTCAACATTAGTCTGAAAGAAAAAAAAAGATGGAGAGAAGGCAAAAGAGCAACAGAAAGCGAGAGTAAACTGAGAGAGTGAGCAGAGCGAAAAAAACACGCAGAAAGGAAGCCTTCAGATTATAATTTAGACCGATTGTAATTCACAATGTGTTCCATGTTATGTTACACTCGTACGTTTAACATAAACAATGACATGTACATGGTTGACATATTTCTGTTGAGTGACTATGAATTATCGAAGAGGGAAGTCAGTAAACAGCAAAAAATAGACCAGCTAATGCATTTAACCAGATGTTACTTACATGCAACCACATGACTATACATGTAAAATACATTAACTAATATAATTGGTGCATTTGTTTTAAAATACAAAAATATGGAAAAACAGAAAATAAGGATATCTATTTTTTTAAATGAAATGTTTGAAATATTCACTCATAGAAGTGGCAGCAGAATTGTGAGGGATGAAGCGATAATAGGTGAGCGCCATAACACCGTGGTCATGACGGCGAGATTACAGCACGCCATGAAGTATAGGATGTCCTTGGAAAAACAACTCGGGAGCAGAATCACTGACTCTGCGACTGTACGTGTGTTCGGTGCGGACGGCCGTGGAACGTGTGGGTGAGTGAAAGAGAGAGGGGGAGAGGGTTCAGGCGAGAGCATGTGAATTAACAGGCAGCTCACATATCATACATCTCCCTGGCCTTATGCTTGAGATCCTCGTTGTCATGGAGACTGGGTTGTAGGGGTGTAAGAGGAGAACGATGCTCAGCCAGGATGAATGAGGAATGTGTGGCAGCGTGAAACCAGAGACAAAATAGATGAACCGGCAAACGAAGCGCTTACTCTCTGACAGTAGACGTACAGCAGCCCACAAGACAAAGGTGGTGTTTGGTTTTACACTGGTGAGATGGAATCATTCGTCCTTGTGCCTTTTGTCTTGCATTGCCAGCTGTGCAGAGGTATATGGAATGTGGTGAGACAAGATAATACTTTATTGATCCCCAGGAGGGAAAATAAGTATCTCAGTAGCACAAGAAACAGGTATAGGTCAAAGCAGAATACAAATAGAAATAAGTCTAGAGTCAGAGAGCTAAGTATATACATCACGATATTGCAGACCACAGAGCATGCAGTACATGTGCTGAGTGCAAAAGCAGTAATATGCCTGTCTAATTCTTGGCTGGGTGCAGTAACTTCCTGGAGTTTTCGTCACCGTGTGGTTGCGAGGCAACAAGCAAGGACTCCAGGAAGTTGCTGGATTAAACAAACAAGATAAAAAAAACCTGTTAATCAGTGAGCTTTAGAGGCGCTAGTAGGTGGATTTGTTTACCTATCGACCGAGCCAGGCTGTTTCCAGTGTTTATCCTTAGCTTTATATTTTATATTTACTGCACAGACGTGAGAAGAAAGCAAACAAGCGTGGCGTATTTTTTTATCTAGTGGGGGAAACGTGACATGCTTTCTGCACCCCGAAATGCCCACTGAATCCCACCTGTTGGATACAGCAACACTTGGACCACCTGATCAACCAGTCACTCATATTGTTTGTGCGTGAAAGCACTACTGGCCTGAAGCTGCTGCAGCATGTTGGCATCAACACGACAGTTTATCTTTAAAATCACAATCTGACACACATCTATAATCGTCCCCATCACTTCATCATGTAACACGTCCCTCCCAGTGTATGTGCAGAGCAGCTGTTGCGCAATATGCAGCAAGACTCCATGCCTGGCATACAAGCGTCAATGCTGGAAATGTTGGCCGTGATTCTGCAGTATTTCATGTTCCTTATTTATAACTAACTGTATCTGGTAATGTTCTCATCTGGAGAGGTTTATATTATTACCGTGCGAGATGATACATGTGTGTAGTTGTGATCAGTCTTTCATGAAATCCCATTCGTCTTTTTTCTTTACGGCTTCCGAAACATATTGTCTGATCCTATTCTGCCATATAGTCAATCTCTCTCTCTCTCTCTCTCTCTCTCTCTCTCTCTCCCTTTTTCTTCACACTCTGCCACCACAATCAACACCTCTGCCTGTTTCCTTCTCTCACCCTCATTTCATGTCATCTGTTTCTGATCACACTGTCGCCCCGGCAGAAATAAACACACGCGCACAAGTGCAGCAGAGCAACACCTTTGTTGTTTTGTTGTCGTGGGATGAGAGGCTTTTACTCACAGGCAAGATAAATGCACAAAGTCTTTTTCACACTATTTTTAATCAATTGATCCATTGTAGGCACCACCCCACTGTTCACGTTCGTCCTTTCCTGCTATCCCCATGACAACAAGAGCCAGGGAGATCGCAACAGGAGCCGAGAGGAAGATGGAGAAAAGATTGAGAGAAAGCAACAACATAACCACATGCTGCATGTTCAGCTGATGACTGACAGTAAACAGTCCACACCAGTTCAGCATTCACAAAAACCTTGAGGATAAAGGGCTCAAATGGGGCCGATCTATTTAAAGGAGCGCTAAATCTATCTCAGAATATTATTTCTAAGTTAGCTAATAGAGCTGCTTCATAACCTACATATATCTGTACGCCTTGTTCGAGCTCAATAAACACACTGATAGTTGAAACATTTTTGCAAAGATTGAAACTGAAATCGAATAACAAAGAGGATCAAAATAAAAACACATGCAGCTAATTAGACATGCAGTTGAATCATCTTGGTAATTGTTTAAAAAGCAGATGACCAACAGGGTATTTGATATCAAATTTTGAATCAAGATCGCCTCTGGCAGGGGAAGCATGACACCAGATACAGTTTCAGCGTTGAGGATTAATCTTGACACCGCTGCCGGGTGGGTTGAAATGAATGAGTCATCGCCGCCATCCAAAAAGCAGACGTACTGTATTCATCTTACTCTCCTTTTCGAAAGGCTGGATGAGCCAACTGATGCTGCAGCGACGAGGCTTGTTTGTGGATGCATACGTGTGAGCGAGCCGTCAGTTTGGTCAGCTCTCATTGTGGGAGTTGGCAAGATTTAATGGGCCTTTAATAAGTAAACAATTCAAACGAGGATATAGCATTTAATATCACTTGGTCTCCATGCAGGTGAAACATATTGCTTCCATCACAGGGACCAGTTGGGATATAAATAACCAATTCCAGAGAGCACCATGTGTAAATATGCTGCCAGTGAATGCAATAAAGACTTCCAGAGAGAACTTCATGTGGATGTTTGCTCATGTTTGAGAACTCATTGGTGTGTGGATTGGGTCCGCTGCCGGATGCCGGGACGCATTGCCCTGTGGCTTGAGACAGTCGTAGTGACAAACACTTGCCCACAGCAGAACCACAACTCTTCACATCATTAACCTCCATCCATCTCCGCAGCACTTGATACTGAGCACCATTAATAACATCCCTCAAGTCCTAAGGGGAAATCTATTTGTCAAGTACATGTAGTACTTCTCAAATCCACTCTCCCTTTTTACCTCGGTGTGATCTTGATGAACTTGCTTCCCGTGTTGGACGCTCTTCTCTGCAAATTTTCTTTCTTTGCGACTCTCGAGTGTCGCTGGCTGCGCTGTCTCCTTCATGTGTATTACAGTTTTTCGCATTTCTAAAAACTAGGAGGAGCATTATGTGTAACAGGGATTGTAAGTCTTGTGACATGATTCTGAGTAATTAACACATTTCTTTGTATCTTTTGCTTTTTTTGTTTTTTCCTGTAGACAATATAGACGATGAGCTGGAGATGACGATGGTGTGTCACAGGCCAGAGGGTCTTGACCAATTGGAAGCCCAAACTAACTTCAGCAAACAGGAGCTGCAGATTCTCTATCGTGGATTCAAGAATGTAACCAACCACTTTCTCATTTTATTATTAGATTACATATATATTACAGATACTTAAAACAGTAAAGATAATAAATATAGATTTTTCGTTTACCCCTAATGGTATCTAGCCTTGCAAATTGTTTTTTTTTTTTGAGCAAGACTAAGAGTATACAGCCAAGCATTGCTTAATGAGGCAGTATAGGCAAAGCAGTGCGGTTAGTTAAATGCTAAAGTTAGCATGTTAACATTGTCATGTTTACCATCTTAGTTCAGTGTATTAGCATGCTAACATTTGCTAGTTAGCACAAAACACAAAGAACAGCTGAGGCTAAGTGAATGTTGAGTTTTTGCTGGAATTTGGTCATAAACTAATGTATTGGACAAATTAAACTGTTGACCTGCTGGTGGTGATGGATGAAACAAATAATCCATCCAGTTATGGTGGTGGACAGACAGATTGACAAAACCACATTCATGCACAGAGCAATGAGCTAATGCTAGCATAGCCAAAATGTCAGCAGCTGTCTTACTTTCCAGAGAACTTTCTGCTGTAGGTTAAAGAAAACATTAACTGTAGGCCTCCTAAACAAAGTCTTCATTTTGTCAGTTGTATTATGAAACCCAGTTGGTAACCCAAGGGTCTGAAAAGTGAAGCCAATGCGGAAATGGCTTAAACTTGCAATATTTTGAATTGCCGGCAGAGAGCGACTGCTCTGGTTGCAAACAGAAGTCCTAGAAGTCTATGAGAAAACGACTCTACTTCTCACTCGTCATTGAGTAGAGTATTCTAATCATAATTGATCTTTTCTTTCCACAGGAATGTCCAAGTGGTGTTGTAAACGAGGAGACATTTAAACACATTTACGCACAGTTCTTCCCTCATGGAGGTAATGTGCAACGCTTTTGAATCTCTTAATTTGCTCTGTGAAACTTTTTGAGAACCGGAGACCTTACACTTTTATTGTTTTGTGTTGCAGATGCAAGCATGTACGCACATTATCTTTTCAATGCATTTGACACTACGAACAATGGCTCCATTAAGTTTAAGGTTAGTCATCCTGCTTGGTGCATTGCATCTTGTGTTAAATATGAAGCATTTCTTTACTTCCATGTCAGAATCTTAAGTTTTTACTTCTGTCCCCTCGCCGTCAGGACTTTGTAATGGGTTTGTCAATACTGCTGCGAGGGACACTGCGAGAAAAGCTTGAGTGGACGTTTCTCCTTTATGACATTAACAGAGATGGCTACATAAACAGAGAGGTGGGACCGTGCTGCACTATGTGAACAGTGTTTTTGTGTGTCATCTTAAAGTCGATGTCACATCACAATGTGAATCTTCTCTTTTCTCAGGAAATGACTGAGATTGTGAGGGCCATTTATGACATGATGGGCAAGTACACCTACCCCGCACTAAAAGGGGATGTCCCGCAGCAGCATGTGGACGCCTTTTTCCAGGTTAATTTCTAAAATATAAGATTGAAAGTCTAAAGTCAATCTTTTTGTTAACAGTGACAGGTGATTTCAAACCCCTTTTCTGTGCTCTGAGGACAAACAATGTGACTCTTAATGTCTGTAAATGTAATGTCTCAAATTGCTCTCTCCTGTTTTATGAAGACACTTTGCATTAACTTGTACTACAAGTTTTCGATGAAGCCTATAAAATTTTATATCATTAGCAATCCCAGTCCCTGCCGTCCATAAAGCAACTTTGCAGTCAATATTTTTTAAATTTTAAATTCTTCATACGGTGCTCTATAGCGTGAACAGTTTTCTACAGTTTCTGTACGCAAAGTTCGTTGCAACAGGAGCGTCACAATAAATACGTTTCCGTAACATAATTATCAAATATTTGCCTCTATTTGCTTCTGATTCACATTATAATTTTCTACAGAAAATGGATAAAAACAAAGATGGAGTGGTGACTTTAGAGGAGTTTATTATTGCTTGCCAGGAGGTATGTATTGCCCTTGATCTGAGTTGCTTATTTCTATATGTAATAATAATAAAATATGTGTATGAAGTGTAGATTTAATAAATAAAGTGCATGAATGTACCTACAGTTACTTAGAGATGTTCCTTTCTCTATGTAGATTCACTATTCAGAATATTCAGTACTCATTAATACATGAATGTGCATTGTTTCATTATTTTGGCATGTCTAAATGAGGCCATACACATGCAGAGAACTAGACTTAAACATTACAAAGAATATAGAAGCATCCAAATATCAGCATGGAAACAATTAAAAACTGATGTCTCCTTTAATGTGAAAAGAACGATGATGTTATATCTGGATGCTGCTTTCTTCATGAGGCCTATACAGCCTATACATTACTATATACAGGGGTTTTCAGTTCAATGCTGGTTAATTGCGTCATTCTGCCCTGATTACTTTTGTTCTCTCTCCGCAGGACGAGACCATGATGAGATCCATGCAGCTGTTTGAGAACGTGATTTAGGACAAGAGGAGACGATGGAGACAAAGACACGGAAGAAATGAGAGGGCTTGGTGTGAGTGAGTGTGTGTGGATGCATGCATGTGCAATACATCCAGTCTCTCCTCCTCTCCCCATCCAGCTGTGGTCGGGATACAGTCAGATTCCCCCACAATGACAATGAAAGAAGGGACTGGGCTGGGATGCTTTCAGCCTTTTCTACAGAGTGACTGATGACCAGAGTGACTGATGTGACGGACTTGGACGTAAAAGACATCGCTCTCAGTCCTGTCTTGAAGATTGGCCTGTTAAAGATTAAGATGCTCCTACATTTGCAAGGCTGCTCCCGACCAGGAAAGAGCTGTCGTTCAACCAGCAGAAGTCTTTTTAATTTTTTTTTGGCAAAATATAATTGCATGCTTTTGCAAGAGGTTTTGATTTATCTCCAAACATTTGTCAGGTGACTTATGGGAATCTGGCCATAAGGACTTTTGTATTTATCTCAAGTATCACTGTTGCAGTGACCCCTTTACTTTTGTGTTAACCCGGCTGTCACTTGCCTGCTAAGTCTGTTTGATGCTTGTTGTTAAGAGTCTGTCTGAAACGTACAGTAGATTATCAAAGAATTGGGAAACGATACATTTCAAGAGTCTGATTTGGTGCGTGAGTGTGCCCGTCTAATCTGTCTATGTTGGAACTTTACAATTTTAGTGAAACGAAAGAAGAAATCCAATCATTCTTTTATTCTTCATTCTTTTCACCTGCTGCTTTGCTTCTTGTGGTCCAATTGTTGTCAAAAATGTAAAACAAAATATCGTGAAAAATGTGCATACATTTTGGATTTCATGATGAAGTGCCCGCAAAAACGAGAGGATGAATAATAATCAGGAAGAGGCTTGTGATCCTCAAAACAATATCTTTATTTGAACAGGTGGTCAAGGTTTTAACTCTGAGATGGCGACAATGATGACGGTAAAATATTTGTATGGTATAAACTTATTGATCTTCCTCATACTAGCTATGTAATTATGTACTTGAAATGCTATACCTCTGAGCGAGCGTGGTCAAATTCCTTGTATGTGTATACATACTGGGCCAATAAAGCTGATTGTGAGATGGTGGGCCATGTTAATGAAATCCTGGCATGAGGAAGTCTGACAATCTTGCAGGAAAATGTCACTGATTGTCAGCTATTGAATATGATATTTGATGACACCCAGGACAGCTCCATCTGTATCAGTCAACACTTGTCACTGACTCCTCCTTCCAAACCAAATCTGTGATGTAACACTGACAGGCACAGGTACAGACAGAAGAGGGGGACTCCTGCTGTTGCCCGCAGATGTTTTTTTTCTGTGAGGCAGGGTGTGTTTCAAAGCACCCCATATAATAGAAAACTCACTATAATATACCAGTAGTGGTTCATGCACTAAAATATTCATCACTGTTCCTTTTGCTGTTAGTGGAGCAGCTCTTTGCTAAAGGTTACACTAGTGTGACATCACAGCCTCTGGCCTCTGCTATCTTGGTTTGGAACAGTAATTGAATCTCACAAACAGAACATTAATTCTCGGCCATAAGAATAAAAAAATGTAAGTTCTTAAATTGAGTGGTGTTTTACTTTGGATGTGTTCTTTCTCGTGTGTGTGCGTGTGTGTGCGTGTGTGTGTGTAGTGTGAATTGTATGTGTGTGTGTGTGTGTGTGACACCGCATATATTGTGAGAGTATGGAGGTTGGAAGTATGAGGGAACTGGGTCCTGTTTAGTTTCGGAAGGCCATGGCGTTTTACACGACATCACGGCACACAAGCCCCCCACATCCGCGACGTCAACCACGCTACTGCCCTCTACTGGCCTGAACAGCCTCCTACACTGATCCACTTAAAATAGACAGATGACCAAAATAAAGTTAATTTTACATTAAAATAAAATACATTCATAAACAACACGTGCGAGTCACATTGTTCCAAAGACAAAACATACACGTTTCCCTGAAGATAAGTGTACAGTACCACAAATATGAACATGAAGCACCCCACATTTATTATACAGCACCTTCACGGATGTGGTGCTGTACAATTATAGTTAGGGAAGTGCATATTTTTGTATTTGGAAGAATCCGACCCACACAGAATATAGTGACATTGTTGATGACGTAAAATAAACGTTTTTGTTGGGATCAGTATTCTGTTTGTTCATTTTAAGTGGATCAGGGTTGGATCCTGTGCAGACCAGTAGGGAGCAGTAGCGGAGCAGAGTGGGTGATCTATCTATCCATCTATCCATCCATCCATCCATCTATCTATCTATCTATATGTCTGTCTGTCTATCTGTCTATCTATCTATCTACCTGTCTGTCTGTCTATCTGTCTATCTATCTATCTGTCTATCTATCAATATGTCTGTCTGTCTGTCTATCTATCTATATGTCTGTCTGTCTGTCTGTCTATCTATCTATCTATCTATCTATATGTCTGTCTGTCTATCTGTCTATCTATCTATCTACCTGTCTATCTGTCTATCTATCTATCTGTCTATCTATCAATATGTCTGTCTGTCTGTCTATCTATCTATCTGTCTGTCTGTCTGTCTGTCTGTCTGTATTTCTATATATCCATCTATCATCATGATTTGCAGTGTTCATTGTGTTACACTTGGTGGCGCTGTTTCTTTTCAACGTGTCTTGTTTGCTTTCTTTCTTTCTGCGTGAAACAGAGAAGAAGAAGGAGGCGGAGTAACACGTTGGTTTCCAGCAGAGGCGCTTTGCTAGCAGTAGTTGGTTGTTGTACCACCGCACACAAGCAGGTCGTCAGCGTTTTAAACCAAAAGAAAAAAATGAACGGAATAGAAGAGGAATCAATGACTCCACAGACGTTTCTTTACGGTAAGAGATAACTTCTGCATGTCGTGTGTGATTTTACGGTGTTAAACATGAATGCGACGTGTCTCCATGTGTGCGCATACGAGAAACCGATGAAATGCGGTATTATCTGATTGGTCCTCTTACCATTTTTTTGTAACGTTACTGTTGTCACATTAAAACACTTAATGTGTAACGTTTTACGTTGTTAATCATTCCAATATTGTAGCACGAGGTTGAATGAGTCTTGTAAAAAGCGCGGCTTCACTTCAGCCCTACGTGATAGCGTTACACGTGTTTGACTGTCAACATGGCGGCGCCCATGTGTTGTTAACAATGTTAATATTTCAGTATAAATCTGTCCTCTAAATTAATTACGACGCTGTTCCAACGTTTACACATATTGTTTTTGTCAACCGAACACCGTGAGTTTGATTTTTAACACGAGAGATTTTAGCTCGTGAGGAAGAGCCATCTCAACGTGGTTTCTAACACACGCGGACGCTGCGGAATAAAGTAGACCTCTTACTTCGTAATTCGGTCACTTCGTTTGTTTGGCGCTATGCAAGCAAACGTTTCATAATGCTGTTTTCTACCATGAGATAATGTCATTGTGACTGAAATAACTAATATTTAAAGTCGCACTTTAAGTGTTTTATTTGGATGATCTGCATCTCTCCGTTAAGTCACCTCGTTTAACCTTTCGAGGGCTCATCGTGGGATGGAAACTATATTTAAACATTGTGAGATATTTAAAGTGCAGGAAAACGTTCCAGACATGAGATAATAAATTGGTTAATTCACCACATTTTCTGCTTAGATCTGTATTAACTATTTAGGAAGTATAGTAAAAAAAAATCTGCCTTTGTGCCAACAGTCCACCACCTTGTTTATAACGAAGCATAAGACACCCATTAGTTCTGTTAATTTGAACATGGTTTTCATGAAATTATTCTAAAATGATTTAATAGTTCTATCTTCTAACTGAGCCAACACCATGTGGAAATATTCTGATCACCAGTCTGTATGGCTCCCCCTTGTGTACATTGAAGATATAGCACCGTGCTCCCTGCTATGAGGTCACTACCCACAATATATATACTTGTCTTTTTTTTTATTTTATTTTTTTAAGCAAATTACTAATATGTCAAAATAAAATCTCAGCTTTTAAATTACTGTTGTTGGAGTGCTTTGTGTAAATTGTGTTTTCGTGTTGTGTCTTTTCATCAGGGTGCGTGCTGGAGGCCGGGAAGGAGGTGGTGTTCAACCCCGAGGAGGATGACTTTGAGCATCAACTGGATCTAAGAATGGTAAGAACCAGGAGGTCTAATTAAAGTTTAAAAATATAATAATTTATAAAAAATTCTCACAACTTGTCAGAAATTCCTCTGCTGACCACCATTTTAGCTATCTGTATAACCCCTTTTGAATTTGTTAACCGCTCTGTATGGATTATGCCATTTTTAAATAATTTATATATATTAAACAGTTTGTTAATCGATCAAAAACACCTGAATGTGGCACAATAAGCTGAACATGACTCAAGCACATAGAAATGTTATTGGTAACTTGTAGTTTAAATGTAAGGCAGGATGCGCATGATTCACGTCTGTCACCGTGTTGTAGAGAGCTAGACGGGTCGGGTATGAAAGTTAATTACAGTCCAGTGCTGCCTCCTCCCTCCAGGCCTGCGTGGACCCCGGTACCAAAGACGAGCTTCACATGGTGGAGGTGGAAGGACAAGACTCAGAGGGTCAGAAAATCAAAGCTGTGCTGGTCTCGCTGAAGCCCTCTACCCTGCCAAGTGTGAGTACACTTCTCACGTGCGGAGTCGGTAACGGTTTCTTCTCATTGTGTTTTCAAAGTTTGTGTCCCCTTCAGCCGACCACACACGTTTAAAGCCGTAATGGTTGAATGCTACTCGTCACCAACATCGGCTCAGAAACTGATTTAAGTCGTTTGTTGCAGGTGTGTCTCGGTGGTTTCACCATCACACCCCCGGCAGTTTTCCGTCTGAAGGCCGGCGCTGGTCCAATCCACATCAGTGGACAACACCTAGTCAGTGAGTATTTGTCACGTGTGTGTGTGTGTTTCATCCAACTCATTTTTTAAAGTTTGAATAAACCGATATTTTTTTTTCATAGCACAGTATATCCGTTTGGTTTAGACGGTAGTGTTAAAATCTCATCTGATGTTTATTTCCTTTTTAAAGTGATGGATGCCGATCAGTCCTTTGAAGAAGACGATGATGAAGCGGAGGAGGAGGCGGAATGTTGCCCAGCATCAAAGAAAAGACCCGCTTCCTCCCCTGCCCACAAGTCTCAGGTTTGTTTTACATCATCACTGTTTTACGCTCGCACTTGTCTAAATGTAAATGTCCGTAACCCACTCTTTACCTCCTTTACAGAAAAAGATTAAAATGGATATGGAGGAGGATGATGAGGAGGAAGAGGATGATGAGTGAGTGATGCTTCACACACATTTACATATACAGATTAACTATCTGTATATGTTTTTGGTGAAAGACTGAACCATTCACATTGCATTTGAAGAGCGTCATGGCATAGTGTTCGTATTTAAAGAGTCTTTTGTTTTGTTTAGGGATGAGGAAGACGAGGAGGAGGACGAGGAGAGTGAGGAGGAAGAGTCACCTGTTAAGGCAAGCCCTGATTTTCACACGGTTGTCATTTCCAGCTGAATGAACATGCAGTTTGTTTTCTTACCAGCATCTCTTTGTTTGGTACAGGCCAAGGCCACGCCTACCAAAAAACAAGCCCCGGCTCAGAATGGCAAGAGCCCGAATCCCACCACCCCGTCCAAGAAGCAGGTAACTGTTAGACTTCATAAAGTAACCATTGGCTGTAGCCGGTATATTCCAAACATATGCTTTATCCTATGCAATATCTCCAAATGATAAAGTCTTCTCTCTCTGAATATCTTCATGTGATGTTCATTACAGGACAAGACCCCTAAAGGTAAAGGTGAAAGGTCACCTAAGATCCCCACAACTCCCAAAGTGGTTCTAACGCTTCCTGAGCTGAAAGCCAAGATCACAGAGTCAATGACTAAGGTTGGTGTCCCGATGCATCAGTGTGTTGTTCTATCGCTATGCTTGTTTCATTATTACCTGAAAGAGTGATGTGTGGCGTGACGGCAGATATTTCATTGGCTCATTTGTTGTAATTCTTTCCATTTCACAGGGAGTAACATTACCTAAAATCCAGCTCAAGTTTGAGAACTTTGTGAAGAACGGTCACAACGTCTCTGACTCCAAGGTACAGCCGACATTTATCATACAAACCTGAACCAGCGGTCTTGTATGAATAATGTATCTTAGCATTGAGATGTCAAATGTTGTGTCATATTAGAAGTTGGATGTTATGTTTGTGGTTAAAACCGGCCCAGTCTCTGTTGCTTTCCTATTTTTGGATCCTACAGTTCTGTTCAAATCAATACAGTAGATTATTTGTATTTGCACAGGAGCAGATCAGAAAAGCTCATCTACACGTTTGTAAAGTGCTCGTTTGGTTTAGATCCTCCCTTTCTAAGTAGCCACTTTAAATGTCTGCCACATGCTTTTCCAACACTTCTGTTTTGTATTCTTCAGATCGTTGCGGAGCTGTGGAAGTGGAGACAGGCCATGAAGGATGCTAAATAACTGTCTGTTGTTTTATTATCTCTTTTTATGACTGTTTCTACCCATAGCGCCTCTCAAACCCTCTGAAAGCAAACTCGGTGCCTCACTCTGGTCAATAATTCTACGTCTGGTCCAGAGACGAGAGTGATGAGGCGTAGTCTTTCCTCCTCATCGCCCTCTCACTGGGGAAGACCAACCATTCGGTTTGTTGAATGAACCAGCTTACAGATTTGCATCTTTTTGTAAATCATGTGTAAATCAAATTCTCGCTAGATTGTTGGCACCCGAGTATGGAGGACGTGTTCATTTGTGTTTTTTTTTTTTAAATATACGGTAAAAGGTTAATTTGGCTTCTATACAAATACAAACTCGTACAGGACTATTGACGACGCAAATGCAGAAACTTTCAGCTCGAGCTGGACATGGCGACATCATTTTAAGCAGAACCTTTTGGCTGACATCATCAGTGATGGTGATACTGATTGGGCAGTATCCATGTTTCTAGCGTTGTCCACCATGAACATAAATAATTGCACTTTTTGAAATGTTTTGAATGTGAATGCTGTCGAGAGATTCCTGAGGTCAAGATCCCACGACTAAAAATTGTCCACGTAGCATAATGGATGCGTGTAATTGATGTATTCGTCCGTCCGGAAGTAATCGAACATAGAGCAGCAAGCTGCGTCAACCCTTTGAGGACAGCGTCCCGCACATTTCAGCATGTGATCGCTAACGGTTAGGTACTTTGTGACTTACTGAATGCATGAAGGAATTTGCAAATTAGTTAATTTTTAAAAAACATTTTTAGTTGCTTAGCCTGTTTACAAACAAGGATGTGCAGATGTTATGTTCTTAAAAATTGTCCAACTGTACTCAAGTTTCAGGCCTCAACTTCTCTGCTCATGTGACCAGTTAGAGAAATATTTAAAATGTAGATTGATGCGGCCCGTTGGAGCAGAAGATCATTCCATGTTCTCAAGAAACAAGTGTTTGTACGAGTTAACATAATGCTGTGGGTTTGAATGGACTATACCGAGATTGATTCACTAAATAAAATACTGTTTAAGCGTTTCCTTTGTTCTATTTCTCTACCACGGGACTCAATTTGACCTATTCTGAAGATGAATGCAGGTATTTGAGTGTGCAACCATATACTATAGAAGGGTTAAAGTTTCATGCAGTCTGTGTGTGTGTGTGTGTGTGTGTGACGACAGTTCAAAGACGCAATGAGAAGGCCAGTTCAACACCATTAAGCCCTTTCTGCTCATGTTTACCTTTAATGATCTGATAAATGACCAGTTCTATAGAGCAGTGCATCATTTACTGTCTGTGATAAAAGGGTGATGCACAGTGATTATTATTCGGTGACTAATGTCCTGGGTTTACTCTGGAGGACTTTCTTCCCTCAAAGCACAGTGTAGATGTATAATAGTATGGCAATAGAGTTAAACCACTAGAGTTCTCTGCTGTGGTTGAATTGTGAGTTTATAGGGCAGAGGCAGACTTAGGTCAGACGGTTTGGTCACTTAGGAGTGAAACCATTACTTTCTGGATCTGGTCTGAGGGGAGGTAAGAATGAGAACTAGAGCAACACCCTGCTGGGTCTAATAACTCAGTATTGACTGAAGTCATGCGAGAGATGTAAAAAGATGAGGAATGAGCAGGATTCAGGGAGAAATGAATTAAAAACATCTGAGCCAGCCTAAACACTTTTACTGAGCCTTGAAAATATACATTTTTATGTAAAGTACTTTCATCCACCCGTGTAGTTTGTATAGCGCCTACACCCAACTAAATGTAGTTACCTATACACACCACAAGGTGGCAATAGAACCAAAGCATCTTTCATTTTGTTGGCCATTATGAGGCTGTGTATCCATCAAACCAGAGCAAGATGGCTTCCGGGCAGAGTAAAGTGGCTCTGAGTTCAGGTTCCTGCCTCTGTAGGAGGATCAACTGCAACCCGAGTCAGTTTACCCACCAACATTTCTAAATGGCAATATGCTGCTGCATGTGTCCGTTTCATGATGACCCCGTTTACCAACACTACCTCAAAGCATGCGTGTCCTCTTCATATTGTGTTATTGGTGCATAGAGCATCCATTTGTTTGGCAATTTTTCAGATGTAGATATTTAAACTGTTTAAACAGTAAAGTACTTCCTTATATGCATGTTAACAGTTCATTTTTGTGAAGCCATTTCAACAGGACAGAAAATAAATTTTTCATTTTTATTTTATGTACAACATACATCACAATTTTAAGAGTTAAAAAAAAAATGTATTCAGAGTGCAGCAACAGCTTGTGACTTAAAAAAAAAACATTAGCAATAAGCTAGGCACATTGACACAAACAGTAACAAATGGATAGCTCACATCTGTCATGCTGTATGTCAGCAAAAACATGGCAAGTTGAGTAAAAGTAATCAGTATTCTTTATTTGATATATAGGTACAATTTCAATCCAGCACTTTATTGAATCTAAATGGACTACAGTGGTATGGAGGGATTTGTAGTTTTTGTATAAATAAAAAGCACAAATAAATGGAAATAATGGGAGCCAGTTGCTGCTCAGGTGCTAAAATTATGAACTACTGCGTGTTCGGCCGACAGTCATTAATGGTGTAAGAGTCATCTATTGCCACATCAGGGTTGTAGTCAGTGCATTCAAACCATTTTTCCCCAAAACACTGTACATTCTAATGCACTAGCATACGATAAGTTGCATAATATCAGGCGTGCGTCACCTTAATTTTAACTTGGTGCTTTACAGGTGTCAAATAAGTAGATAGCTTCCTACATGGCGTACAAATCAAGCACTAACTGTAGCTCCGGACAGGACAAGGCCAATCAGCCATTATTAAAAATGGCTTTTTAATGCATTTGTTAAAATATTACAGTAACATCACAGGGAAGCTCTGAAGAAACTAACATATAAAATTAAATTTAAACAAAAAAAAAAAAAAAGATACTGATCAGCTCCTGGGATACATCTGTTCAATGTTTCAATATCTAAGTTGGACTAGCACGAATGTCAAAGTGTTCATTCTCTAACAACTCAAACGTATTCCTTGCTGCTGGGGGGTCTGGAGATGGGGTACTTCGGCGTTGACTTTTCTCTTGGGCAGGATGCTGTCAGCATGCCGCCTCCCACAATAGCCAGGAACGATCCAGCCCAGGCAATGAAGATGGCAGAACCAAACTCGTACCTTCAGGGAGAGAAGTTAGAGTTAGTCAAAAAGGGTCAACTGATGCCAGCAGAGCTCAAGACTGATCCAAAACAAACTCGCCCAATACATTCAGCATGAGAGGAGTGGCTGCACACATTCAAATGTGTGCGTGGAGAAGGGGCAGGAGGGAGAGCTTAAAGCCTAAATAAACCAGCAGGTCTAACATGTTTGGAGACATTGAAAATGTAGAAAACTAAATCCACCACACATCAATATTTTTACGTTTTCATTCTCACGAGTGCCTCTGCAGAAGACAAAACCGGGGCATAAAGGCTTTCAGCTGAAATTCGAATGAACTTACTTGGTATTGACGGGGGTGAAAGGGTTGTAGAAGGCTTGGATGATATCGTGAGCATACCAAGAGCAGGCGACAATGGCACACAAAGCTGTGGGAATGTAAAGAAGAACCTCATTTACACTGTCAAGAGTCAAGGAAATAAGACAAAATAAAAAGATAAAATGGCTTCTTACATCCAATCAGGATGATGATGCCAGCAGCCATGGCAATGCGGGATTTGCGCACTTTGTCATCTCCTCCACAGTTGGTGCACTTCATTCCCATGCAGGCTGCGCCCAAGCCAGCCACCAATACGATGATACTCACGATCATGAGGGCGCGGGTTGCCTGGAGGGGACCTGGATAAGAGGACAGGACGGGGTTAATCTAGCAGTTAGTGTATTCAACGCTCATTAAAAGTCGCTACACAGGGTCATGGGTGTGGCAAGACTTGGGCTTTACTAGAGTAAAACAACAAACGGCAATTTCAAATTAATTTCTGCAGCGACTTATGTATGCAACTTATGTTTTGCATAGTTTCTTTTATGCAGTTTGAAGCCAACATTTGGGAGAAAGAAAGAAAAACTGCAGTGTTCAAAAATACTGTTCAGGTACAACACAGCGGCCTCTGTCTCGTCGCCGCTCCCTACAACAACGAACCACACAGAAACTGGCTCTAACCGGAAGCCTAAAGAAACTACAGGGAGGGGGGGGGGGGGGGGGGGGGGGGGGGGGTGTGGGCTTCTATGCGTGCAAATCAAAACAGGTCTAACCAGGTTTCAGGTTTCATTATAAGGAAGACACTCCCAATTCCAATTTCAGGAACTCGCAGCCTGCTTTTCAGCAGGTGGACATTTTGCAGCTTCAACCGACCCCCTCTAGAATGTGAGGAATGCCCAATGTGGCTTAAACTAAAGATCTAGTGATCACATTTCCCCCTGTTTTGACACCAATTGTTCCTAAAAGTCAGGTTTGTGTCAGTGGGATTTGAGCGGGTATTTTCTGAATACCGCTTATTTGTTCACTTGCTTCATATCTAACCACCGCAGCTGTAAGCACACAATGTTTATCAAAGTTGGTTTGTGTTCATGTTTGAAGAGGCCGATAAGAAACAGTGTGCTGCAATTGTTTTAATCAAATGTTTTGATAACCAAAATAAAAATAAATACCAACATGCACTATATGGCCAGTTGGTGAACTTCTCTCTAACGCATGAGTAAGATACAGATGTGAGCACGTTTCAGAGAATCCGTTGAGCCGCGATGAACACACAGGGAGGGGCAGATACACAAAACTGTACTCACGGTTTCCCTGTGACATTCAGGCCGTTTACACCCGAGGGCAGTCAACTAGTTGAATTTTAAACATGTACAATGACGAATCCACCTTACATGACCCAATTACTGCTTTAACAAAACAGAGTCATAAAGACAGATGCAGTACATGGACTTTTTTTGGGGGGGGGCTTTAAGAAGGAAATGTAACAATTGTTACAACTTCTTTACAGATGGCCTTCATGATGAATAACCAGTTCCCTTTTAGTTTGTTTCTCCAAAGCACCAACACTGCCGGTCACATAACACATCCTTTTGTGTTCTTATGCAGGTGTTGGTGCTCAAACTGAAACTCAACGCTGTAAATATATTTTATGACTGAAGGGAAGACTCAAAGTTGTTGGGCACCAACACACAGCAAAAGAATGGCCTTGTGTTAGTTCGATACCCCTGTGGGCCAAAGACAAAGCCGCTGTTTGTGGGGGCTGGTACGCAGACCTGTTGACTAAACAGTGGCTCATACAGGTGTTGTTTAACCGGTGGCTGTGCTGCGTAATGCAAGGCCTACACTACACTATAGGGGTTTTCCACACATGGACAATGGCCTGCAGGATAATCATTGCCTCGGTGTAGAAGTGCACAGCCTATCAAGTGGAAATAATGTGAAAGAATTAAGCATGTGGCCTGTATTGCGCAGTGCAGGTGAGGCCTCATGGTGAGGTTTGAACAAAAAGAGCATTAGGAGGGAATAAAAGGGCAGTTAATAAGTGACTAAACCGGTTTGCCCAAGCCACAGGAACCGTTTAGAGTTGTAAAAGCTCAGGAGTATCTGCAGAAAATGGCTGAGAGAAAAGAAGCTTCTGTATTCCAACAGGTGCATGTCGGTTTTACATCATTTCCTGGTACACGTTAATTACCGCCTTCGTGTATTAAACGGTCAGTACAATTTACTTTAAACCCAGTTCAGCCACCAAGATAAGCTTCGAATGATAAATTACTTTTTTTTATTATTAAAAAAGGTACTTTTTAGGAACAGGAAAAAAAAAAAAAGATTTAACAGCTCTTCAATGGCTTTCAAGCCAACAGGCCTACCTATAATATGAGAGAAAAGTATCTTATAATTTTAAAACTTAAAAAAAGAAAAAGGAAAAACTTCGACACTGAATTTGAATCCAATAAGCGGGTGACTTACCGCTGAGCTGCAGGATTGAGTCGTACACTTTGCACTGGATTTGGCCTGTGCTCTGGAAGGCGCAGGACATCCACAGTCCTTCGTACATGGCTATCGCCGTGATGATGTTGTCCCCGGCATAAGAGGACATCTTCCACTGGGGCAGAATTGTGCCAATTATCAGTCCAATTAAGCCGATAAGGGCCAGGGCGAAACCCAAAATCTGCAGACCCGAGTTGGCCATTTTTTTTTTTCTTCTTTTCACTACTTCTTCGACTTAACGGTGAATCAACAAAGACGACGTCCACCTGCTGCGAAGGTGCAAATCCCCCACTCCTCTACAAACCGACGGTGTTTAGCGAAGTCTGCTTTGTTTCTGACAAAGTTAACTCTTCCGTTACTATCCGTTTCTACCTATTCCTCAGCTTTCTCAAGTGACTTCAGCAGAAGACGGCGCCGTTTCAATTTATAGTCTCTCAGAGATTCGTCACGCACCTGTCTCTCTGCCGCACCTTGAATGGGTAGGGAGTCACGGGAGCGAGCTTTTTTTTAGGCGGTTTCTGTCACAGGTGGGCGGGGACGCGCACGTATAGTTTCGACTCATCAGCCGTAGCGGCAGACACCTGAAGTTTCATGACGTCAGCGCTTCCTGAAACAGACCCACGCTCACAGACAGACCCAACGTGAAAGAATGTATATTTAGGTTATGATTATCTGGTTTGTGCTATTTATAATATGATGACACAGAAACGCATCTGATGTTAATGTTGCAAATGCTAAATTCACAATAATGCATATTTTAAAATGTCATACTATTTGATATTACCAAAATAAAAGCGGACACTAAGAGACAGCATTAGACAACATACGAGTGTAAGTCTAACCGCGTCTAGTCTAACCATGAGGTGCTTGGTAAGCAGAAAAACACATGAAAATCAGAAAACCACAAGGCATTCTGCAATACTACAATAATATTTTACATTTACAATCCATTAGAGCAATTACATCTTAGATATGGCTGCGACACAGTACTACACACAGTGAATTGTAAGCTCATGTATTTGGTCAGAACTCCAGCCTCATATAAAATGGAGAAGTTTGTACACATATTTTTTTAACAGGTAAGGCACCAAGGAGAGAACCGTGCTTTTGTTATGCATGAATGCAGTTGACTTAACGATATCGGCTTCATGGGTGTCTAATTAAAAATGGTCAAATTGGGAACTTGCATCAAGGTAAGCGGAAGTTGAGTGGAAACATTAAGTTCCATTAAATCACACAAGAGTCAAATCAGATATTTTATTGTGTAATATGATCTCACACCATTTCCCAACAGACTACAGGAACATTTTCTGTATGTAAGCAGTAAACTAAAGTAACGATGTATTTTGTTGTAATCATTTCAGCTGTTAACTTCAGAGAGATTTAACCTTGACCATATCGATAGTTTTTAATTAATATATTTATCAATTAATTAAATACACATTAAACAATCAATATCTTAACAGTTGGGTGCTAAAAGCTGGGGTATCCACTAACATCAAATATTATTTTTAAAGATGATTCTTTCACACATGTCATTTTGTTGGCTTTGTCATTTTTATGTGTGTGTGTGTGTGTGTGTGTGTGTGTGTGTGTGCAACTGTCATGTGCTTGAGTTATAGCACAGATTAAATGGCCCTCTGTAACCTGTTCTGACAGAAGCGTGTGCTTTATCTGCCATAGCTCAGCAGAATTGAACTGAACTGCACTCTGCCATGGAGGAGGTACATTTTGAACCCATAGAAAAGTCCACATGCGGCATGCAGCAGGCGTGGCTCACGGGCTCTGAGGCTGTTTGGTTAACAGTTATAAGCACGAGTATACCCTGCATCGATGCATCCTGTTGTTAAAACGACATATAGTGCATTTTTCAACCAGCACATCAGATGTGGATACTTTTAACGACATTATCACAGGTTCTACTTGGAAATCAGAGTGTGAGTCAGGGCTTCCCGAGTCTGGTTTAGCTGATCCCTGATCATGTATTGACTCAAGTGTTAATAGAAAGAAAAAGAATGTTTGACTGAAACGTTCCCTGTCAAAGGGAATGAGAAGGACTCGGCCTTTGATCAAGGCATTTTCCTGGTACACCTACTCACTGGTCAATAGAATGTGTTTGTACCAGCCAGCTCTTCTGACTCTGTTTATTATGAGTAACTCTCACTTCCCCTTCACACTCATCTGGTCTAGTGCTTCTCCTGTCAATCATTCATTGGTATGTTTTACTGTCTGTTTTGTAACCATTATTCTCCATCAGAGAGAATTCTGTCTTTATTTATTTCTGATCACGTCAGGACTTAGAGACAAAAGAAAACCTTTCAGTAGAATCCTTCATTAAAGTAAGCACCTTCCTCCTGGCACACTAACAAGGTGGAGATCTAAGAGGCTGGGAGTTTTATTTTCAGGAACACAGCAGCCTGAGGGAGAATCGCTCTCACATCACAGTTTGTTGTCACCAGTTCACTATGACAACATGAGAGGAAATCCCAGGACTTTAATCCCAGTCTTCAGCCGAATAGAGATAAAGCATTGTTCACCATGTCCTGTTGTTTCTCTGTTTTGTTATGTTTTTTTTTTTTTTTTTTTGAGAACTGGATGTTCGAATTTAAATCTGTAACGGTGTAATGGTGATATTTTTAAATTGTGCAGACACATGTGTGACAAACAGGTGTTATTGAGCACCAGCTGATCTCTATGCATGTTATTAGAAACTAAAATGTGCCGTAAAAAAAAAAAGATCACGCACAAGCGAGCCTAACAAGCACGGGCATGTGATTTTCTCACACACTTTTACTCGATTGCATCATAACATCGAACCATATGCAGTGGTAGTCATGTTCAGAAATTACGATGATACTTGCGCAACATTGACACTTCTCAGATTGATACCCACAGTCGCTCGCTGAGTCATCAGATACTGTAGGGAAGACGCAGGAAATATGATGTAAATATTATTTACTTGTCACAAGTTTCTTGACTCGTCAGATGACTCATCTAAATAGAAAACACATGACACTGAATGGAACAATGCACATGTGTTTATTCTGCTTCACAGGGTGTGTCAGCTCTGGGTCAACTGTCAGTCCTCTTCAAACATGTATTTACAATGCTCAAATCCCAGGTCAATAACACAAATACAGTTAGTTTGGTTTTAATGATTTTTACTGCTAAAGTGAATTTGTTCTGAGATTACATTATGTACTGGCAATGTAATTTCATAAAATGGTTCACACTATTTAAAAGATGTTCCCTAGCGACTAATGATATAAAGGTTGATTTGACTGAAATGATTACCTTCCTGTAAATCCTTCCATTAACATCCTTCGATATTTTGAGTCATTGTTTTTTTTCCACTTTGATCAGATGTTTTCCAGTCAGGATTCAACCTCTCTGTCTGACTCTTGAGTATTGATGAGTGTGCATGTTGTATCATGATTCTAGGAAGTCGGCTGTAGGACAAAAGGTGAAGGCAAGGCAAGTATATTTGTATAGCACATTTCAACAACAAGGTAATTCAAAGTGCTTCACATAAAACCATTAATAGCATCAAAACATAAGGCAAAAGTAAAGGAGATTTAAAAACAATTAAGAACATTCATTGAAACATTAAAAACAGTCATTAAAACACCAAAAATCAGTGTAAGAAATAAAATACAGCAGTAAAATGCAGAAATTGATTAATATCCTTGAATCTGGTTCAATTAAAAGCAGCAGCAAACAGAAAAGTCTTCAGTCTTGATTTAAAGGAGCTGAGGGTCTCAGCAGACCTGCAGCTTTCTGGGACTTTGTTCCAGATGTGTGGAGCAGAGAAACTGAATGCTGCTTCTCCATGTTTACTTCTGACTCTGGGAACAGAAAGTAGACCGGTCCCAGGCGACCTGGGGGGTCGGGATGGTTCATAAGGTAGCAGCAGATCAGAGATGTATTTTGGCCCTAAACCATTCAGTGCTTTATAAACCAACAGCAGGATTTTAAAGTCAATACTTTGTTGGACAGGAAGCCAGTGCAAAGACCTCAGGACTGGAGTGATGTGATCCACTTTCTTGGTCTTAGTGAGGACTCGAGCTGCAGCGTTCTGAATCAGCTGCAGTTTTCTGATTTCTGATGGCAGCATTGAAGAGCAATGCTGCCACCTGGTGGATACTGTGAGTATAAAACAAAGATACAAACTGCCATTTTAGCTCTTTGGCCGAATAACTAGCATCATATATGCTTGTTTACTCATTCTGTACAAATGGAGCAGACAACCACGTTCAAGGGAAATTTCAGGTGGATTTCTAAAATAATATATTCAACTTTTAAAGTATACACTCTCATATTAGAAGTGCACAATTATTTTACGGTTAAAATATAAAGAATAGACTTAAGATATAACTGGACGTCATGTGACTGCATTGGGAACTAGTCTGGATAGTTATAGCCTACATGTTCAACCTTGAAAAATAAGATAAAAGATCATTTAAAACCAGAATCAATTTAACATGAATCATATATTGAGCAACGGTTGTTTGTTTGTACAGGAGCTACAAAATCAATTTCAAGCCACAAGAAGCAGCAATACAAACCACAAGGGGTCATTGGGCCACGCATAGTGATGTATTAAAAATAATGCTCCTGTAGAAAAAACAATGGAGGTTGTTCCTTTAATGCTAATATACTTTTTTTGTTCCATTTTGAACCATTACTATCAGTGTTTTACTAAAATGTATTAATTTGAAAAGGTGATGAAATTGTGAATATTGTGAAAGGAGCAAACACATGCTTTCCTCGAATCAGCAGTCTCACTTAAAGTAGTTTTCGCCTGTAAAGAACTACACATATATACTGTAAGCTATGGAACATATCAACAATGATCAGACAGTTAAAAGCATTTGAATTACATCCAAATGTGCATGTATTTAACATTGTCCCTTAACTAGAATTACATTATGTTTAATGGCTTGGTTAAAGCTGCAGCTGTGTTGTGCTTGAGATGATCCACATTGTAGCTAGTATAGATACTCTCTCCATTTATATTCAATTAATCAAATAATGACTGAAACATATATTTCATTATTAAACTCCAAATAAAGATTATTTGTCATTTGCATGATAAAATACCAAAATACTTTTTTCATGATCTCATTTGTCAGTTGTCTTGCTTTGTATTAGTTTCTCATTGATATCTTTTGCTTCAGATCAATTATTGAAACATGATATATCTCCATGTTTGTTACCTTCACCTTCCGGTGACTCGGTTAATCATCTCATGATCGGTTTTCCCATCCATTCGATGTGGTGTTGTTGGCGTTCATATCAATGACGGAGCAGTCGATTGTGTGTCGAAGACATCCAGTGCTCGGGGAAAACATAATTAGATGCAACACATGCACAATAAAACCTCACAAGGTTGTGATTTTCCCACGTCAGTTCAAATTTAGCATGTAGATGCCTTGAACGGGAAACATGGGCATGCTGAGGGTAATTGGTTCCTCCAGCTATCGTGAGAACTATATTTGGTTTAATGCCTTAATCCTTATTTGCCGCATTAAGAAATATAATGCTCCATTCAGCCTGAGCGCAGACTGCTCCTCTCTGTGTGGGTTTGCTGAGAGTAATCTTATAGAAATGCGCGAGTCATGCTTCCACGAGATTTGAGATGTCCCAGTAAAGCGCGGGGAGGATGAGAGGAGGAAACGGGAATGTCTGACCCGGGCTGAGGCCACGTCTGAAAGGGGGGGGGGGGGGGGCTCGTTGCGAAAGTCAGCGACAACCCGGGGCGGCTCACAATAATCTCCCGGATCACATGCTGTTCAACTTCAGCTTGTTCTGGAGAATGACTCTTAGCTTAATTATCCCAGTCGGTGGGACACGAGCCATCATCCGTTTACCACGGTTATCGCCGAGACACTGTAACGTCTAATTGACTGCTGGGTTGTGAACTGGAAGTAATTGCAGCTATTCATCCCTCTGATGTGTTTTGATTAAATAATCTTGGTGCTTTGAAAAGACAGACGATCCTTCAGACGGATGTGAGTTTGTTAGTCTCAGACCAGATGAACACTGTGTAATGTCTGCAGATTCACATCAACGTTTTTCATGCGTCTTCATGCTTAATGTTACCTCGTCATGCTTCACGTGGAATCACCTGACGGATGACCTGTGTTTGTGTTCAGAGATTTGTGTTACTACTATAAAGCTTTAATGTCATGGTTGAAGAGGGGATGCAAAGAGGGGTGAGTGATGGTGGTGTGAAAGGTCATGTGCCAGATTTAAGCCCGCTTTTTAAAGATGACGGAAAACCTCCCAAGACCACAGCGGGCGCAATTAGCTTTAATAAATAAAATCATCTATTAAATGTGATTTTGTAGGGTTTTACTTCTAGCTACCCTGTTCAAAGAGAGTCCGATAAGCTTAACGAGGCCGTTTTTGATGTCGCTGCATGACACTTGAAAACCTTCTATAAATAAACCCCCATTGTTCCACAAGTACTGCCAGGCAGTACACAACACTGCACATAAATATCTAATTAAGAAGGGGGAAAACAACATATCAGGAGGCTTCCATCCCCTCCGTTGATTTGAGCATGTTGGGGAATTGGGAATCGCGGGGTTTGCCGGTTCAAGTACCCACAAGGACTAAGTACAGAGTGGGGACTGGCCAAGGTGCCTTTGAGCAAGGAACCGAACTGCTGCCCATGGAGTGAGGCTCTGACATCTCTATACGTAATGCATGTGTATAGGTCCTGTTTGTGCATGTGTGTATTTGGGACTGTATGTGTGAATATCAGTGAAAAAAAAAAAAAAAAAATATATATATATATATATATAGCAACACAGGGATTGTGGGATTAATAAAGTATACATTATTATATGCGCTGTCATGGAAGCAGGATCCCCAGAAGAGGCGTCTTCAGGCCGGGATCAAACGGGTGAAATTTAGAAAAGAGCCCTCCGCCACTTGGTGGCGCTGCCAGACGCACATGTTTTAATCTTGTATATTCAGATTACGGCGGGCTAATCAAACCCAAATTGGTGGAAAGAAAGCACAGAATTGGTAAAACTATTTTGAAAGGAAGTAAACAACAACAGCCTACGACTGAGGAGGATGGTGAAAGCGCACAGTTTGAGGACAAACGGCGAGGAGCTGTTTGTGATATGTAACGTTCACGGGCCTCACTCAGTGACAGGACTTTGGAGTTGCTACTATCTTAATAAAGATAGCCCTGCAATGAACAGTGACCCTAAAGAAGGAATCAACTGTCCTGTGAAACCAGCCGGTTTGACCTACATGTAGCCAGTTCATCATTGTGTCATCATTTATTCGGGATGTATCACGGCAGGATACTTCCACGCAGAGAAGGAGCACCTGGTTTAAAGGTAAGAAAGCCTGCCCTGCTGCTCGGTGCTATAATGTTTGGAGGGAGCTGGTTTTATTAGCAGTGCGCCACAGGTTGTATAACCAATGCTTTGCCAATTTGTGACGGTTTACTGTAAGTGCATGACATGCAGGTGCTTGTTCGTGTAATTGAGGTTTGACAGAGGTGGTTGGTTTGGATGGTAAACACTTCCTCTTAATTTATCTTTAAAGAAAAAAACTCATTGATGTGAAGTTTTCTCTGCCTCCTTTGATCCTCTTTTGCAGCTGAAAAGGTTTGTCTTCCACTGATAAAATCTGACGCATGTAGGTGTTGATGAGTGAAATTTTGCATATAAATAATGCAGGACTGTAATATTATTGTTTGTGCTTTTGGATTAGATATCTAGATGTACACATGGTGTGATTTATTTTCCCCACTGTGTGTGGTTTGTACAAAGGCCTCTGTAGTCTTAGTCTGTGGTGGATCACAACCTCACCTCATTCTATCCAACTTTGAGATGAAGTGAGCGTTAGAAAAGCTGAAGTTTGTGTGGATCAACTATAGTTGTGAGCAGGTTTAAAAACAGGCCATTCTCAGTTTTACATTGCTCACAATTGATAGTATAGATACTGTATTTATGGTGTGACTTGGTTTTATTCTATTGTTACAATACAATTGCCTGCTGCGCCAAACCTACCACGCCGTCTCTTAGCTCTGCTTGGACCTGTAGCCACTTATTTCAAAAAAACGCTGACACACTTTCTAATACGTGTAAATATGCAGATTACCCAACGGTGCCCCAAAGAGGAAACTAATACAGCATTCAAGGCACTTTAAAGGAAATGGGGGGTGAAAAAGACGACAAAACATCATCGGGCACTGCAGTGCTTACAATCATACAAATATATTGTTATTTTATTGAATAATATTCAAGAATAAGACATCTCCTTTCAATTCATGTAGGAGTTATTGTAGAAATGTACACAGGTCTGATGGCAAACACGGAGAGAGGGTGAATCGAGGGCTTGTGTCTGTAGATACCGAGAGGGAGTCATCCCCGATGAGCCGAAGAACAGTGACGTGTGCATGCTTTGCAAAAAAAGATTCCCTTTGTCAGTCGAGACAATTAGCAGTTATTTGTAGCCTGCAAATCCTGATTGTAGTTTGTTAGCCTGTTGAATTAGTTTCCCTTCCTTGAGTGCAGGCTGGTAGTTCTCATTGCATATTGCTGGTCTTTATTCCCGTTTGCTGCTTCCCGAAGTGGTCAAAAAAGCCAGTACGTTGCCTAGCCCCTTGCTTTGGCTCTTATTGTAAGGAGTCCAACATGTGTCTAAATCCCTGGTGACACTCGGGAAGTGCCTGAGGATTCAGGCCTTCTCTCTGTGGCTAATCTGTGCCAAGGCCCATTTTTATTTATGGCTTTTTTTTTCTGTTGTTCTTTTTCTTCTTCTTTTTTTTATATGGAAGACAAGAAGATCTGAGTTAAAACAAGAGTCCATAGGAGTAGGAGAGAGAGGTTTGAGGGAACTTCCTGGAAGACTTGCGTGACCGTAACTCTGAGACCACCAGGGTCATTGCTGTGTAGGACAGGACTCATATTGGCTTAAGGTTGTAATCCTGCTGTTTTCACTTGAATACATTGCATCTTTCACAAACACACAACTCAGTCGCACAGTGGGATTCAGTTTGGGTTCAGTTCACTCGTTGGGGCGGTTAAAACAGTGCCGACCGAAGACAAAAACACACCACATATGGAGGGACATTTGGACAGCAACAATAATTCTTACTCCTTCTGAGGAGTCTGCATTAAAAAAGGAAACATGACAAGGTAGCAACAACTGAAAGATAGTAAAGAAAAATCATAAACACAGATTATTTCAATACATTTCTGAAAAGAATAGCACTGACATAGTACATCAGATAAATACTAATTGTATTATTGACATAACATACATGTAAACTGGCAGTACATTTAGGTTGTGTTGTCTGGAAGCATGCTGCTACATTGTATAGAGATCAAGATCTTATTTAATTAGGTGAGTATCATGCTTTCAATATTTAATACTTCTGAACTGTGAGCACGGCACACATCCATTCTGTACTCTAATTTGAGGACTGATTTATCTTTTCTTTTTTTTTATGGGGTTTTGGTTATTCATTTGCAGAAAAAAGATAATATCCATAATTTCTAATCCCACTTAGGTTTTTCAAGGTTTTTGCCGAAGAAAAAACAAACAGTATTTCCTATTGCTAAGCAGAATTCTGTTCATCAAATGTAATGTTAAACGGTACGGAATACTGTTGAGTACCATCAGTAACTAGCAGTGACATTTTCGTTTTAATAAATAAAACCGTTCAATAGGAGAGCACCAATCAAGTGTCAGCAGCTGTCGCATTTGGAAGTGTTGCACATAAAGCATAACAAGGCATTGTAACCACATCAGGAATCCATTATACTAGTTATCACATCACGGCCTGATGTAAACAACAGGACCTCATTATAAATTGTATGAAAATGTTAGTGTTGTATCTCAGCACAGTAAAGCAGCTTTGAGTGTGATTGGATTGATGTTCAGAAAGTATGCCTACAAACCACACAGTGTTTCTTTGTGCCCCTCATTAACAGCGTCACCTTTTAGCAACCAAGTGCTTCCACTTACACACAGATTCTCTCTACAATAGGACAATTTGCATGGTGAATATCTCAGTATGCAATATGGTTAGAGCACGTCAGCAGCAGTATTTGGGACGATGTACCCGACTGCAAATAACTGATTGAACACAATATTAGAATATAATGTTGGAATGAACTGTGATTTTGGACAGTGACGAGCTTCTGTGTGATTACAAAGAGTCTGTTTTTTAAGTTGGATCTTTATGAGAATAGCTTCGGGTCATTCACAAAAGGACCAGAGCATCATTTGAAGTTTTCTAAATTCTTGCCTCTTTAGTTAAAAAAAAAACAAGAAAGACAATAATAAAACCATGCGCTTGATAAATTAAAAGATACATGGCTCGGAATGGTCTCGTGTTGCACACATTCATTTATGCTACAACGGAGCATGGTATTGCGATACTGTATTCAGTGTGATTCAAAGCGCCTTTTCGGCTCTTTGTAATACACTTCAGATCAAATGCTAGCAAGGATTGTTCCCAAAAATGTCCGTGGATGTTGGTAGCTGTTGCACAGTGCAATAAAAGCTTTAAATCTCTGCTGCACTGCTCAAACATAAACATGGGTGATGATGACTTAGCTGCAGTTTAATATCCATTATTGCCTGTTATTCCCACTAACTGTTATTAGGGGGGGAGTTCCCTGTTTCTTTGTTGTGATCTCTTACGAATCTTCTAACTTTTAAACGCTCCAATCAAAGCGTTGCTTGTAAGGTGCAATGTTCCTCACGCTCTCCAAAGACTACTGCCTTGACTACTACCTTTAGCAGATACGTGTGTCAGAGGATAGCATGGCTGCTGATTCTCACACTGTTTCAAACAAGAGGACACTGTCTCTGTCAGTGTAGAAAAAAACCCTTCCGTTGTCGCCCAACTGCATTCTTTGTTGAGTTCACAGTTAGGAAATCAAACAGCAGCCCTCTGAGTTCATTATGAGCAAATGGATTTTGCTGTCTCTGGCAGACCTTGGGGAATTTTTTTCTGCACCCATCGCAGGGTGGCTGTTCTCTCGTTTGTGTTTTATTGAGTCTATCGATCATTGTTTCAATCTCCTGCCCTTTCCTTTCCTCCTTGCCTATTTGTCTTGTCTTATCTTACTCTTAATCATAGATGCACACGCACAGACACACACACACACACACACACACACACACACACACACACACACACAGAGACACACAGACTTTACAGGCACACTGTTAGTATATACACCTACACAGACAATGTTGAAAAGAAAGTGAATGGGCTGTAGATTCTGTAGGCTGTGGTTAAAGAGAGCCGTGTAGGAAAGGCATTACCACTTTAAATCTCTCATGCGTGGGCACATAAACCACATTTGTGTTTTCTATTTTCCATGTCGACACCTCGCCGTTGGCTTTTCAAGGTAAACGCATATTCACATAATCCTTTCTGACATCTTACATAACATCGAGCTAGCCTTTTCTGTCTACCTCACATGAACAATTTATCCCATAACTTTTACATTCAAGAGCAGAGCTGGTTTCACTTAACGGCTGCATTAAAGTTCTACTTTCTGTTCCCGCCGCCGCACTAACTTCTCCAAACCTCCCGACATCCTTTGCTTCACATTCATCGTAAAAAACGTCCTGTTCTCTTGAGATCTTCCTGTCCTACATTCTACTTCGTTCTTTACTTAACATTCAACATCGGACTACTTAACATTCTCTGTTCCTGTCTGTCCACCTGCAGTTTCACCATCGCACAACTTACTGTGGCATTCTTCAGTATTAGGATAGTAAGGACTGGTCGCATTTTGGGACAGAAACCTATGGAGGATTTGGATCCCTCTGATGTTTAACATGATAAAGTGAGAATTAAATCATGGTGAGTGTTAAGTCCATTAGTTCAATTACTCTCTATCCTCTTTAATGTAAAGTAGAGCAGCAACAATTAGTCTATAAGTTAATGAAAATAGATTAATTGTCATTTTTCAAGCACAAATGTTGCAACAAATGACGTCAATCTAGGGACTATAACGGGCAATTCTTGTTACATTTATTAGACAAAACGATTAACTAAGAAAAATGATAAGCAGATGAATTGATAATGGAAGTAAATATAAGATGCAGCTCTACTATGTAAACCAAGAGGGGAAAAAAGTGCAATATTTCCTTGCTGTCACTCACTCACTGCTTTGCGCCTCCAAATACTTTCTTTTTATAGAGCGGACTTATGCTCAACTTTGAAATGTGATCTGGCATGAAGAAGCTCCCAGATGGAATACGCAAACATTGAAAACTGTATGAGTAGTGATGGCTAAAATAAGCCTTCAGCATTGTATGCTGCATGCTGTGCACACACTTTGATATCGTACAGTGGTTAGCAATGCACCGTTGGAAATCATTCTAGGCTGTACCAAATTCACCGGGGAGAGGGTAGCGCCGGCTTGTCAAAAATAGAGATTTGTAGGTCTACAATGCAAAATCTGCTACAAGGACAAAATATCCAAATTTGTACTGAACGATATTCCTCCTGGAAAAGCCCAGAAAATTAAAGACTTAATGAAAAAATGCAAAGCTCTCCAACTCATTTCCTCCATAGACCCCCTATCATAAATAACTCACAGTGCCTTACATGCCTCTTTGTCTTACATTAATTATCACATCCACATGCCGCATAAAACCCTGCCAAGAATCTGGCTTTACTTCACCGCAGAAATTCCTTATCGACATTCCTCAAGAATACACCTGCTAATCCTTCACTCTTTCTAAATAACTGCCTCCATGCGCCGACCTCTTTACAATTCAACACACTGTTTTCCGACTTGCTCTCGCCCTCAGTACAGCACATTCGTAGAGCCTCCGTTTCACATTCTGTACCCTCCTCTTCACATTATGTTGCCATTAAAAGTGGAGCACATCCCAATGCTTTGAACCTCCAAGAGATTATCTGTGATTGTTAGCGACCATATAATGAGCAGTTTTACATTTTGCCCTCCACATCTCCACGGCATTGCTCTTCCTGACATAACAAGGGACTCGCTGCTGTCTGTGTTTGGTCGTGGTATGCATGCAAATTCACGCTTGACTGAACATTGCGGTGACATTTCTTGTACCCTCGGTGGATGACCAGTGCAGGGAGCAACCACAACAGCAGCCAGCGTCAACGTTACAAGCCGAGACCCTGACAGCTCCCATTTAGAAGCCTCAGCTTCTATCAGGTCATTGCATGTTTTTCTAGAATTGCATCTGATTGAGAGACCCAGTGCAAACCAAAAACGTTAGTTAATTGAAATTTATGAAAGTATTAGATCAATGAAGTACCTTACGTGGGTTTTGGATCTCATTGGGTTGCCCAGAGATCCTCCGCCCCCCGCTGTGTTAGAATTTATACATTTCTCTAAAGTCAGTGGAAATGGTACGCAGGACAGATGTTCCCCCAGGTGTCACAGATTCCCAGAAATCAAAGACACAATGTCGTGCCCCTTCTCAAGGACATGGTAGAGGTTACCCGCCATATCTTCTGTATCTATCCTCTGCACTGGCTCTCATTTGCACACAGTGCACCCATACTGTAGAAGACGTGCACACGCATTGGGGTTAAAAACTGCAATCACACCAAAACATTCACTCAGACAACTCATATAACATTTTTTTGAAGGGGCGATTCTTCCAAGGTGATTTGATAAAGCTAGTGAGTGGATAAGCTGCCAGACACCCTCAGAATAACAAGTGCTCCAGCTCAGAGGCTCCTCTGGCTTTGATGTTGGGCTTCAAACCGGGCTTTATGCTGACAGCAGATGCTGAGTGAAGTATACGCTACGGCTCCCTTTTTTCCGGGTGACCGAGTTCAGATCCACCGTGGATTTAAAACATGACCCAGTTGTTAAATGCCGTTTTTGTATTAGTATTATTACAAAGCAATAATAAGTAGTCACCTGGTAGAGAAGAGGGGCTGGAAGGAGGGTGACGCTTACACTCTCAATCATTCACACACACACACACACACACACACACTGAGATTAATCTTCTGGCTTCTTCGTACAATATTGCTCAGGTGTTTAAGACTCTGGAGTAAAAACTTTATATGTTCTATTTTATGGCTCATCTTCCCAGGAAGAACAGTATTTTATATATATAATATTTTTTGTTTTATGTGACACTTATTCAAGCAGTGCCTCTCTTGTGAGCTTCATACATTTTCTATCATACATGTCTTCTGGAATTGTGAAATCCTGATTTGTGTCATCATCATCAGCGCCTTGCTGTTGTTTTGATCTTATGTCTTGAGCGTTGTTATCATCTTAATCATAACAACACGGACAGAGTTTCCGTATCCGTGTCCATTTCCATCCGGGCTGTCAGGAATTTTAATTTTGTAATATAATCAAACAAAAAAAACAAAAAAATGATTCTATTTGCTATTAGCTTTAATGTCATAAACTCTTTAAATATAGCTATAGCTTTCTCACACACTCATTTTGCTGACCTGACCTGACCCAGGATCCCTGCAGATATCTCTCCTCTGTGAGCTGTTTCATCTCACTTTGAGCTTTAGTTGACCTCTGTGATTAGCTTAGCTGTACGGCAGATGGTGGGTGGAAAGCTGGCGGAGCCACACTGTCACCAACTTTAGGGCTGAAGAGGGGGGGGGGTCCAGGGGTGAGGATTATGATGCCGAGTCAGCGCTGGAAAATGCGTGAGTGGTGAATATACAGTACAATAGAGCAGACCGTCGTGAGGGAAGATAAAATTGTCAGTGGGACAAAGAAGCTTGAGCATGACAGAGAAACGAAGGAGACTGTACATCAGGAAGTCACAGGAGGGGACAGAGAAAGAGACAAACAGTGGGGGAGGTGGTCGTAGTTCTGGCTCAGGCCCTGGGCTTCCTGACAGGTGGGGGGGGGGACTCCTCTCTCAGGCTGTCTTGGTTGCTGATGGACCTCTGACCCCTCTATCTCTCAGCATCTCATAGTGCACCTCTGGAAGGAATGTGGTGGCCAGTGAGGGCCGTCCCCCTCAGCCACCCGCAGTGCATAATGGCCGACTGTATTCCCAGTGTCTCTGCTGCTCTTTGTCCCACCCTCAGTCTCCTGTGCTATGACGCATCAGCCTTGGGAGCTTCTTTCCGTCCGTTCTTCTGGGACAGCGAATCTGACTTCTTCACCGTCTTCCGAGGAGGACTCACCGGTTCGGCGGCAGCAGCAAGCTCGTGTAGCGATGGCTCCTTATACATCGCAACTGTGAGACAAAGATAGAAGCTGTTGATTAATAATAAAGGAGGTGATTATTAAGTAAGAAGCTGGTTTAGATTGTTCTTAAGTGTCACAAAGGACACAAACCCTCTATCACTTTAGGCAGGAAGTGTGCTGCTCCTTTGGTCTTCTTTACCCGGTTGCCCTTCATGACCTGGCCATCACGGTTGATACCGATATACCAGGAGCGGCCAGACTGGGTCTGGCGATAGAGCATGGAGGAGTATGTAACGTAGTAGTTCTCAAACACACTCTCCTTGAACTTACACTCCGGAGTGAAGTGCTCCTGAAATGAAATATGGAAATAGGGGAAAGTGGGTGAGAGGTGCATTCGTATTAGCAAATATAGAAAGAGAAGAAAAAGGACGTAAACTGTGAAATATCTTTTATGAGTCTTTGAACATGAACTCCAATGCATGTGAGCACTCATTTGAAAAAACAACAACAACATGTATACAAGAAGTGAAATACATTAGGTGACTGTTTCCTGAAGGGGAAAGATGGATAGAATTATATCTGGACTTTCTTTGAAAGCATGAACATCCTGGTCCTCTGGGAACAGCAAGACATGGATGCCTTCTAAACATGTAGAAATAGCACTAACATCTCTGGTAAACATATCATATTCCCAAAGGAAAAGAGCAGAGAAGATCAAAAGCACTGAAACACTGCCACACCAAAATTAAGTAAGTCTATACACACACACACACACACACGCACACACACTTTACATACTGAACATGTGAAGGAGTAATTCTGACATCAACCTGCAGTGACTGCTTCAGAGGTATCCCAAGTTTAGAAGACTAACTTGCTCTCAACATGGCGACGGCCGAGCCAGCCTGTATGACATTCAGTTTGCTTATTTGGTCCAAATATTGAAGCAAAACTCAAATATATTCAATTTGATATTTTAGAGGAATAAGAAAACCACTTAGATATTAGTGAGTGAATTTTTCCAGTTTTACTTTGAAAAAACCTACTTAAATGTAGCCAATTTATTACATTAAGTTGTTCAAGTTGTTGATTATTCGACCAATCGTTTCAACACTAATTAAAAGACCTTATTTGTTTACCTTATTGGTTAAAAGAAATGGCCTTCATGTGAACTGCTCACAACTCATAGACATCGAAGTCAAGTAGGGGTCATAAATAGACACCGCTTAATTTTAAGGGGTCGCAAACCAAAAAGATTGAGAACCACTAGACTAGCAGGTTTTTTTCAGACTCTTGGTCTGTAGAGACGATAGTAAGATTAATCTCCCTTCATTCCTCCAAAAGAGAATGATCCATTTGTGCTGTCAATTGTCCGAGACTGCTGAATCTGAATGGACATTACAAAATCAAATTAGCAAAACTTGGATCAAATCCAACAGTAGAGCCGGTCGTTGTAAATGATCATGTTCCAGCAGCACGTGCCCTCCCTCTCCATCCTCAACATAAGGACTACTGAACCCTGCATAATGTTGACTGGTGATATTAACCAATAGAGACAGGTATACATCTCTCTTAGTCTCCATCGGGGTCTTGACAGGGTCCTTCCCCTGTCAGAGAGCAAAGCCAATCTGCTGGATTGATTAAGTGAGAGCAGAAATGGCTGAGTGGAGAATTTCTGTGAGACTCGGGATGACAGAAAAGGGCCAACGGATCACGACTTGGCATATACGGGCTTTAACAACGAGCCAAAAGTAGATTGAGAAGGTATAAGAGACCCCCAGCTTCACACTTATCACAGATCATCACCTTTCTCCTTCACACATCCTTTAGCTGAGACTGCAAATCAGGACTTTGTGCCCTTTCTCCGTCTACTCCTGCTCTCGTCCCACCATTAAAATAAAATAAAAAATAAAAAAACAAGCCCCTACCCTTAACTCAACAAACTCTCCCACATCGCAGAGCTATTTCAAGATCCTCTGACAGGTTTGATATCTTCTGCTGTGCTAACACAAAGAGGATGGGATCGATAGATGATCTGCTTCATTCATTATTAATCAGGCCAGAGAGCAAGAAGGGTGGGAAGTGCGCGAGACAGAAGGGGAAAGGTAGGGGAGACAGGAAAAGAGAGCAGAAGTTCGGAGAGGACAGAGGGGTTGCTGGGTAATAGAGGAGATTAAAGATTAAGAGGAGCGAGACCTGCTTCTTTGCATCTCCCCCAGGACCGAAGCTGGGCTGACAAGGGCTTTAGCGTATCATGGTGTGACACTGAATGTCCCTCTGAAAAGAGAACCCATCACTCCAAACAAAATACCCTTCAGCTCAACCTCCGGGATGACTCCAGTGATAACCCCTCTCCCAAGTCACCCTATAATTACCTAAATTAAATCAACTTAAATTAGCCTAATGATAGAACCCACATCCTCTGTATTTCATTCAAGTAGTCTCAAAAGGTATAATATATATACACTGAGAGAGCAGACCAGAAGAAATATTGTCCTGACAATACAAAGACAGACCTTTTTAAAGTAATTTTTCATGAACACCTATACACAAGGGCCAATATACCTGTCCCTGACTGATACAAATATGTCGCTGTGATTTCCCCCCATCTCTGAAGCTCACCTTGAGGCAACCTCCAGAGCTCAGCAGAACTACGGGGACCACCCGGGGGTTAACCAACTGAAGATATCACTCAAACCAACAGATTTACCTGCGCAAATGAATCATTGTTGGGGATGTGTTGAGGGCTGCACATTTTTAAGAGTGATGTGGGAATATATCCTGGACTAGGTGCTCGGACTAGAAAGGAAATAAAAAGCTCTTGCGTCTACCGCGACACATTGAGAGACTTAGGTAGCTTTCCTGCCTCGTGTCTTAAACCAAAAATTTAATTTAAATGAAAGGAGGTGAGGAAAGGTAATATGTAGCATCCGTGCTGAGAATCCCCAAGATGAGAAGAACCTTTTTATGATGCGGAGCAGTGTCCCGACCCCCCCCCCCCCCCCCCCCCCCCCCCACACACACACACACCACCTCCTTCCTCATTCCTCGTGTCTGATTACATCTATTCTACCTGCTTCAGGAAGCCTATAACTCTCCATGCCACCATACCCTGGGATTGCACTCGCCACCAAATAGGGACAGTGAAGTACTAACAATACACACTCAAAGGGCAGATTTCCTTCAATCCGACTGATGTCTTTCCCTGCATTCAATTAGGATACAAGAAGAGGAAAGTTGTGACTAAAAAGATAGAGGATACTTGAATCCTCTCATTTCATCGGGCATGCACAAGCATTAAATACAAACTGATGCCTCTGAAAATTTTATGTCTAGGCCTACTTCTGGATTTCAAAAACATGTTTTAGCATTTCTGATGTGCAGTCCCCTATTTAGACAGCAGGGGTCACAGTGTCATACAGGCTTCTATTCTCTCTATCTATTGACTGTCCCATCAGGTCTCACGGTAATCTACAGGAAGCTGTGAAATCTGCAGTAATCCCACAGTTTTTCCACAGAACTGCATTACTTCTGCAGCGACCCACTCGCATGGCAACGTGAAATGTAAAGCTCATTCACAACAATCCTCATGCACCTAATCCACGTGTGTGTGTGTGTGTGTGTGTGTGTGTGTGTGTGTGTGTGCGTTTGAGTGTATGCAATGCAGAACACCACCAGCAGGGCATGTTGCTGATGTTGTTGTCACACCAGATGTAGCTGCACTCCGACACACCACGTAACATAAGTCAATAGGGCATAGACGCGCTTATTTAGAGGGGTTTAAAGAGGATGAGACCGGCAGTTAATACCGTCTAGCAAAACACACGCAGCGTCCGTCTGTAATGCTTCATGATCGCCCATTGAGGCCCACGTGGCGAGTGCCTCTGCAGCGTTGACTGACAGATGAAAGGCCCCTGTCAATATAATGTAGCTGAGAGAGGAATGAGTAAGATGGGACACAAAGAAATGGTGGTCATCAAAACACAAGAACTACGTTGGAGTTTTGGAAGGAGAGCCCCTTGACGAGGAATGCCTACATCAAGAGCCAATCAGAAAGAGTCGTTTTCTTGCTTTCACTGAGCTCTTAATTGGCTGCCTGGCGAAATGTATTGCCCCTATGGTTGCATTTCTGCACGTCATCTGCTTTCTCTTGCTCTGGCCAATTATTCTCTCCGCTACTTTTTCTAATGTCCACATTTTATCCTGTCCTGTGATAAAAGCGGTGCTATCTCTCCCTGCTGCTGTTGTCCTGCATCTCAACGTAATCCTCCCATGAAAAGAATAGAAAGGACACAGCGCCTATAGCTTTTCATCAATAGGTCTCCCGCTCTCTCTTTCTTTATTCCTCTCCTCTGTCTATCTGCCTGTCTTTCTCACGCTCCCTATCGCACACACGCACACACTATAACAGGCCTATACGGATCACAAGCAATAGCGTTTATCGTGCAGTTATCCTTTAAATGTCTCTTTAATTAATGCGTCAAAGGACCGTATGAAGTGTTTGATTGGGTGCTCCCAGGTGAGAGCTGACAACTGTGAGAAAAAACGTGGTGAAATCTTTGCTCGATACAAAACGGCCACAACGATCAATTTAGAGCTCCCTGCGACCACATTTTCACAATGTGACCGCTGCTAAAACCTTATAATAACCATCCATTGCTTTTATTTCCATGTATTCTTGGCAGGGATGTCCCAATCAAGTTGTTTTGGCCCTGATCAGAGTCTGATCTGATACTTATATGTTGATTAAAATATGCATCTGACTCACTGGAATAACAGCTGGAGCCCGCTAAAATCGGACACGCCTCGTTTTTCCCAAGCTGCTTGATCTATACACTGATGGTCCTGGTTCAAAGCTATCATACGTTTAAATTGCTGATCTGATATAAGTGAGTTTAACTGGGAGAACGCGACTCCTGAATTTGACACGACGTGATCAGAGAAGACGTAGTCCATTTGTGATTGTACAGAGGCTGTACAGAGCGCTTTTACCAGAGAAGTTTGCCCTGCCACCAGGTTACTCACAGAATTAACATAAGTTAGCGACAGCTGATATGACCTGCTGTCATTTTAACGAATAAAAGTGACGGACAGCACCCTCTAAAAACAGAGAGAAGCTCCTATACCTGAATGTTGTGTACGCTGCTCTGCGCTAATGAGGAAGAGGGAGAAGAGATTAAAGATTCCTTAGCATCTTGAGTTAAGTGAATCTCTGTATTTTTCCAACCTCTCTGTCTAAACCCACTGGTGCGCC
Organism: Anarrhichthys ocellatus; assembly: GCF_004355925.1. NCBI lineage: Eukaryota > Metazoa > Chordata > Actinopteri > Perciformes > Anarhichadidae > Anarrhichthys > Anarrhichthys ocellatus. The sequence goes on along the minus strand of NW_022280048.1, from coordinate 3,067,833 downwards.
CAAATATTTTTTTTTACATCACACACTCAAATTTGCTTTGATATAATAAAGGAGAGCAGCACTGCATCACTAAGCGGGCGAGGTAAACAAAAGCGCAATACAAACAGTGAAATAAAAAGTTTAATCGGCTCCATTTTAGCTGATACTGATCCTTTAAAATATGTCTGGATGAGGGACATCGCATTCTTGGCATTTATCGTCCAATCTGACGTGCCTCAAAATTGATATCGTAGAGTCTAATACAGATTGCAAGAAAGATTTTTGTCATGCGTTTCATTTCGATTATTTTAGGTTATTGCATTTGTCAGAGACCAGGTACAAACACACAATAATCTCACTCAAGGAAATGAGATGTGCTGTAGCAACTAGCTAAATTCCATCTTCAGTTCCTGACATTTAAAATGTGCACAAACACCTGCATGAAGGAACCAAATATTTACAACAACAAGCAAAGCCCATGTCTAAATCCTGATTGGCACAAGAACTGCTTCTGTGAGACAGCCTCCTTCAACACTCTCTCTCTCTCTCTCTCTCTCTCTCTCTCTCTCTCTCTCTCTCTCTCTCTCTCTCTCTTTCTCTCTCTCTCTCTCTCTCTCTCTCTCTCTCTCTCTTACTCTCTTTCTGTCTATGAGGAGTTTTCCAGAACACATAGATTATAAAATGGGGCACGAATGAGCCAAGCTCTATTTTTATATCAGGATCAGCCATTTCCTGTTGTCACCTACAGGTAATGAGGTTGAGATTTATGTGTAAGACAAGGCAGCAGTGGACTTAGTCTGCTTGTTATAGAGCCTGGCTCCGCGACCTGGACACTGTGTGTCTGTCTGTGTGTGTGTGTGTGTGTGTGTGTGTGTATGTGTGTGTGTGTGTGCGTGCAGGGGACATGTGAGAGGGATTCAAGGAAAACCTGTGAGTTATTCAGGGGAAAGAAACATAATTGCCACCATTAAGCATGCAGAAGTGGCAGTCTATGCAAGAACATGAGAAAAAAGCTGCAAGGAAGCGACTCGTCACACTGTCGGTCACCTCGTGAGTGACAGTGATGAACATATTTATCGTAAATGAAAACATTCCACGTGTGCGTCCACGCACACTCTTTGCAGGCTTTTAACTGTAAAAGCAAATATGAACACCGGTGTGTATAAAGGGCCATACCGTGCCACCTGCACTCCCTCCTGCAGCAGCAAATTAGCACATCAGACACAGTATAGGGAACAATATGCGGTCATAAAATCAAACACGCTTGATGTTACACAAGAAGACAGCTGTTCTGCTGCGCTGCACTTATACCGACAATGTCGCTGTACGTGTGTGTTTTGGAGAGAGGAATTTTCTCTGAGAAAGGTCAGTGGTAGGATGCAGTGCAGCTATTGACATGGCGCTGAGGAAATCCCTTCTCCTCTCTGCTCACAGAGGCAGGGCACCAAAGTCTAATGCATTAATCAGGGGCTCTGCTGGAACCAACACACAGATGACCTCTAAAGAGCACATATTTATACAGGGGCACTGACATTTATTGTTACATCTCCACTAAACTCTGCAACAGCATGCTCTTGTATTATCCTCTGATATTTTTATTCATATAAAGTATGTATATGGTATACATATGTGTGTTATCTGTGTGTGTTTCAAGAGGAACAATCGAGTGAGGACATAATATCAACACGGGTAGAATTATCAAAATATTTCACACAATCCAACTTATTTTACTGTAGGTATTCTGGCCCCATTCTTTTTAGGGCTGTAACGATAGACTGCTTTCTGAGCCTGGTCAGTGAGATTTATAGCAACATGTGTATTACTTGATTGCTATTGTGCTGTTGGCTTATACAGAACTGGATAGACGACAAGTGAATCGTAAATTTCCCGTAACAGCTTTGTAACAGTAGTTGTTTGTCATGGGGATGTGAGCAGTGTTATGAGCACTGCTCAGGGTGCTGATCAGAGTAAGCAGCTCCACTAGTTGCAGAGGATGGGCTTCTACACTTCCTTTGCTAAAAGATTTAATGGTTATACATGATCTTAATGGTTTGGGCCATTTTATCTCGCTAAACTTAAAGCCACGTTGCAAGCGCTGTCCAAGGTGCTGATCAGACTGTGTGCTCTAAAGCTGGCTCCAGCGCTGTCCTAAGCAATGATCAGAGCACATGCTGGGATTAGCACTGTCCAGTGAGTGCACAAGGGTTTTCACCAGAATTACAGCTTGCAGCTTACTCCTGAAACTGGCTGAAAATGAAGACAATGCCTTCTGCTAATATAATAGCATGTCTCTCGATTGCAAGTTGTAGATTGTGTCTGGTGGTAAATAAACTGAATATATCAATTTGCCACTTATACTGTATGAAGCCCTGATGGCTAATTGACGGATATCCCTCTGACACTTTGTTAGACAGACTTTAAATGATACTTAAGAAGTGCTTTGCAGCATTGACTAAATTGGATAAAACTAGTTGTTGTATACTGACACTCTGTCATGGGTCTTACACATCAAACAGTTCAGCTATACATAATGCTGTCTCCTGGTCACCTGGAACTGGTGTAATGTATATTAATGTAATAATTCAATCAGTCAAAGTTTTTTGAGATTTTGCACCTGTTAAATCTCAAAAAACAACAACTAAATAAATGTAACATACTTACCACTTTCCCAACTGCCTGGACCCTAAATCTGTCAATAGTTTGTGTACTCAAGAGACCCCAGATTATCCAACAGTTTTACACCCACAGTCCATTTTTCCCTCCATGTCTTTCCCGAAAATAATTGGAATATTAATGTAAAAACTCTTAAGGCGTATCACCCTGGCTTTCACTCCCCGTCTCACTATAACCAGGTTTCCATCCAAATTTATTGCAGATTTTAACCAAATTTTGAGAAAAGAAGCAGAAGCTTTTGTTGACGTCATGCTTTATGTACGTCTTCATTTATTCGGTCAATCTGTTTCCATTGCACGATGATGCATTTAGTTTTTTTATTGATACACCAACATTTCCAAGTGTAAAAACTTTTAGGCAATATTTATTACAAGATTTCTTTTTAAATTTTACGTGTTTCCACTTTTTTTATCCGCTAATTGAAAATGCACACAAAAACTGGAAAAAATTCTCCTTCATACATTCATGCACACTTAAACATGCACTCACAACTATGTGTAAAGCACACATACTGTATACATGCATCACATACTATAGCTTATTAAACTGGTAAAATGTTTTATATTCACATATTATATTGGCGCGCTAACCATCCGTGCAAGTCTGGACGAATCTGAAGTGTTTGAGATAGTAAGTGAGTTTTAGTGGGATGCATGTGTTTGGGAAGTACTGAGCATACAACTATATTAATTGGACTTGGATTATACTGCAAGAGTCGTGTGAATTTGTAAGCGGGTGTTTTGATATTGTGTTGCTGTTGTTAAATGCAGCCCCAATTTGCTTCAATTCATCAGACTTTTCTCCATATTTTGTCTCTTCGTTCATCCACTCATTACTAGCTAAAACCAGAGCAATCTTAACCCGTAGGGGTGTACTCACCGAGGTATAGAGGTATCCCTCACTGTTCATGGCGAGGTATAATCCTGTCTTTGCCCCCTGTATTGCAACAATCCGCAGTCCCACTGGTATTAAGTTGAACTGTGCTGAATTGGGGAATAAAGTGGGAGAGATAGGGCACGACAAAGACAGAGAGAAAAAAAGAAAATCAAACTGTAGTACTGTGTAGCAACAGAGTTTGCTTTTTTGTCTTTATCGTATGGCTGAATGGTTGCACTCTCACTGCTGATGATATATCTCTCTTAAGCACAAATATTGTGACTCCTCAGAGTTTATGTTATGCCAACACAACACTACATCACCTTCGCCATGATTTACACTGCCTCAAGAAATGGAGCTTAGAGCAGAGGTAGATATACAGTATATGGGTTGATTAAACTACTCTGAACCTGCTACAATAAAAGAGACAACTCATCAATAAATGATTTATGTTGTTCAATAAATACAATTTTCGATCTTAAAAATCTGCCCTATTCAAATTACAGTCTGAAAAAGGGCCCATGAAGGTCAAATAGAGATATAGAAAGACCTGATACCAGGAAGAGAACACCGCATAGTTTCTGATCTGAAAGCCACAATTAGATTGCAAAAGGTCAGGATGAACATTCACATCATCTCAATGGTGGCAGTATGTCACTTGGAAGCACTCAGGTAGCAGCTTTTGTGATTTATAAACTTCAACGTTTCAAATCCAATCGCTATCTGTGATTTGAAACCCAGTGTAGATGGCCTGTAAGGACGAGCACATATATCAAGCATTTCTGCATATGAGCAAGGGCCCATTAACTTACCAAAGTTTGGCAGTTTGACGGGATGTTCCTTCCCATTAAAAGACTAAAATAACGGTACAAATTGGAACAAATTTAGACATGAGCTGACAAAATCCTAACTTTTGCTTTGACTCTTCAGCCACAGGAACATATAGCACAGTGTGACACCTGCTGTTAAGCTCAGTTTGTAAAGTACAGCATTAACTTTGCCAACGTTTGAGATTTGGCTACCGATGGGGTCATGAGCTGTTCCATATATGAGCTATACAATGGTTAAAACTGCAGGGGTTGCATGCGTTCTATCCAATACCGCTGTGAATAAATTGTCTGTCATTAGACAACATGGCCACAAGCAAAGACATGTTGGCTATAGGCGGAAACACACTCACAAAATGAGCTGCTTTCATCCCTCGTGCTGTCCATGGTGCCATCAGGCTGCATCTGCAGGTAGTATCCATGTTGGCTGTATAGCCGAGTAACAATGCCTTTCAGCTGTGGCTCTGCAAGGGAGCACAGGAAAACAACATTATATTAGACCGGTGCCAACGCTAGAGGTTAGGAGCAGAAAGGACATTCACTGATTTACTGAACCTGGAAAAGGAAAGGGTTTGTCAAATATTTCACTGAGCTCAGAGGAGTTTTACTTTGTGCAATACCTGAAGTTAGAAGATGGTAATGTTTAATATCTAAAACTTTGGATCATTGGATGGATTGCATTGAACAGACATTCATAGTCTCCAGAGGATAAATCCTCATCAATTTGGTGATCCACTGTCTTTTTGTCCAGTGCCACAATCACGTCAGAATTCAAATGTTCCCAATACAGCTACAGAATTGATGACGTTATCATTATCCTCAATTGTTGTTGAGTGATAGTGATAATGTACAAACATTATACCCGCCACACATCAGCATGCTAGCATTGTCATTGTGAGCATGTTAGCATGCTGACGCTACTGAATGCAGCCTGACATGCCGTTCTACTCGTATCATACCATCAACCAGTGTCAAACTGGTCTAGAAACGTTACATACAAGACGTGTGATCTCATACAGTGTCAGTATGGGTTTATGTAACACCATTCTCCTCCTTCATTTCCAGTATATGAATAACAAAAGCATTTAAGAAATCAAGACCCACGAAAGGCCTATTGAGCATCAATGTAACGCCTTTAGGGAGTTTTACCAGGAGGGAAGATGCCTGGCAGAACAGATTATGATTGATCTCTGATATCATTAACATAATAGAGGAATACTTATCCAACATTAAAACACTTCACAGTCCTACAAAAGAAAAGAATACAGCTATTTATATTGTATAATTCTTGTCAGAGATTTTTCTCTCGAGGATAGAAAATGTAAAAAATAAAAAATAGAGAGTTTAGGCTTTCAGTATGTCTTAATTAGTGAATTGTCTTAATTAGTGAATTGCCCAAGGTACATTTTTGGACTTATTCCTAATACTAATACTGGGAATGCCTAACATACAATGAATCTAAATTCTGTAGCAGCTTGTAATTCAACTCATGAATAAAATGCATGTATAACATAAGCTGTAAGGAACCGTTTACTTGTTACTTGTGGTATTTTTAGGACGAGCTGGGGTCATCAGAGGATGAAGTCAATTGGGAGAGTTGGTCGGTCTCCCACTAAATAAAATATATATAATCAAGGGGGCTGGGTGGTGGAGGGTGATAGAGAGATTGAATGTTTCATTAGTGGAGTCCCCGCAGCCTACTTTGCGTTCATTTAAGAAACAGACAGAATCTTTGCAGCAGCTCTCAGACAACACTAGAGCCACCCTCAATTACGCGAAGCACTCTCTCTGCGTTGAGGAAATCTAAATTGTCTCCTGAGCGCAGCACCTCTCCGCCTCGGCCAGGCTACTCCAACTGCAAGGAGAACCCCGCAGGTCCCCTGACTTAGATGAAAGCTCAGTCAGTGAACTGACCAGTCTCCTTCGATGCAGCCTTTAAAAAATGGAGATGGAAACATGAATGAAGGAGCCGTTCCTGACAGAGCCTCTGGAGGATTTAGGGCCATCTGGGAGCTTCCCCTGCTGCTAAACCTCGGCCATGTCCTCACACACATTCCCCAGGAAAGGGGCCCAGGGCACTGCGCAATCTGCCCGTCTTCTCGGACTGGCACAGGAAGCAAGAGAGTGCCAGAGGATGCAGGGAGGAGATCTGTAAGACTATGTCCCAGAGGAAGTGTGCCAGGGTTGAGGCATCAGTGAAAGTGTGACCTACTCCCATTGTTACATGCAAGCATCTGCAGCGCTCTCCCACCCTCTCTCTCTCTCTCTCTCTCTCTCTCTCTCTCTCTCTCTCTCTCTCTTTCAAAGCTGCTTGTCAAAACATTTCAGTATCTCCTACTCCTGCACTTTCTTCTTCGTCTTTATTCCATTTTCCATTCCATTGTCCTTTGAGCTATGTATGCTTTCATCCCACCTAATAACATCACACGTCGTCCAATCAGAGCAGGGGACGCCGTTCGTTACTTGTCCCCACAGATGCGAGACTGGGAGATGAGAGGGCGAGAAAGACAGAGAGGGAGACGGCAGGATCAGGGAGGAGAGGAGTGAGCAGAGGGATGGCAGGGGAACAGAGTGAATGAGATGACACTGTCATTTCATCAAGAGTGACGGCTGTATGTGTGTGCGAGAAAAATAACACATTTAGGCACAACTTCAATAGACAGCTTGTGCAATATGGCTGCAATCAAAACTCCGATGCTTGGCGTCAGGGGCACTAAAACTAATGTTTCACTTAGCAGAGCTGGCTCTAACTTCAAAATCCTCATCCCGACGCACAATAAATACTGATCCAGTGTAATGAAAGTTCCCCAGCAAAAAATATAAAAGTCTGTGTTTTACCGCAGCTGTATTAGAGGTTTCTGGGATGATAAAACACCTCTTGCTCTTGCCACCTTATTACCATACAAATATTGCAACTTTGGACTATTGAGGCCTGAAGTCATGTTTTGTACTCGAGAAGTCGGTGTGCCTTCATTATATCATCGTGGTAATTTGGACATAAAGGAAAGTGAACTCATGTTTTGCTACTGAGACAAAGTGATGTTGTTCATTTAGAACTGGAAGGTACATGTCAATGAGGTTGTAGAAAGGTGTAATGACCTTTAGTGTGGTGTGTTACTGTAGATGGAAAGAACAGTTGGAGTCACAGATGTATTCTGTCTTACTAAGATCAATAAACACAGCTGCGTTTGCATGTGACCAATAGTTTGTATAATCTTAACTTTATTAACTTTAATTACTTAGATTACTTAAAAGATTAATGATGGCATCATCAACAAATCATTCTAGATTTTGGATTAGAAAGGAAGCCAGGTCCACAGGAGGAAATTCAGCAGGAAACTCCTGGAGGACATAAAACTACAGCCAATACCCGTCAGCATTGTTGACGGTATGGCACATGAAAGACTGAGTGTCCAACTGAGAGTAGTAGTTGTAGAAATACTACTGTAGTAAAAATACTACATGTGCTACTTCTTGTAACAAAGTATTTTACAGTGTCAAATTTACACCCTCTCTGCCACGGATTCATATCCCTTATTCTGTCACTCTCCACCTCTGTTGCATCTGCTGAAACCACTCCAAGCTAATGTCACGCTAACAGTTTAAACAGTTCTGAATCAAAGTCTTGGCCGTCAGTGAAGGTGTGCACTGAAGTCACTGTTACTACTTTCAGTTTCAGCCAGTAAGCAAGACGCTTTGTGTTGTTTGAGAGAAACACGAGCAGTTACCGGCCTGTTTAAATGTGAGTTACCGTGGGGTTATGAATTCAGTGTGACCATCAGATGTTATATGGAGGCATTCGACAGGGTGGCTGTTGTGGGTGGTGAACAGGACGTTGTCTCGTAGTTTGGGGGCAGAGTGTCCCAGGGTACGACATAGATTCTGTAAAGATTTTTAGGGTCTAGAAGACAGAATTTGTGGATTTTTCTCAAGAAAAAACGAAATCACTTTTCCTGCAATGAACACAATAAAATGGGTCCAGGATCAATAGATAGTGTGTTAAAATGACTACAGGTAGTTTACAGGTAGTGGATTTAGTGCTAAGTTCCTCTTTGCTTTTCTTCCCACGTAGGCTGGCATCTACTGTGAAATTCTGAAGCTCTCATTTGGCTCCAATAGTTGAGTGCAGGCTTTTAACAACATGCAAATGAACAAAACTGTGCATAATCATAACACTGACTTGACTCAGTGTCATCAAATAGCAAAGATGCACTACAGCCCCATGTGTATTCTGCCAACTGCTCCCCTCTCACCGTCCTGTCAGCATCCGAGTCTGCATAATGTGCACACACACACACACACACACACACACTACCTCACACAAACACAAACAGACACACACACTTGTTCTGCTGTAAATGTTGCAGTTCGTTGGCATTAGGAGTGAATACATCAAGGCCTCAACAAACATGTCACGTTGTCACCAAAGCAACACGCCCCTTTCATCAAAAAGTAAAATAGAGGACGTGGCACAGAACACAAACACACATCTGCCAAAATCAGATCAGTCTCTTGAAGAAGTTCTGTAAACCAGAGAGTCAGTACAGTCTGTGTGTACTTTGATATTCTCTTTATTTTACAGGTGGAATGTTTCACACCGCATACTTGAATAGGAAGTCTTTTATGATGTCTTCATGAACTGCAATGAACTGGAACATAGCTTTTTTTTGTACCTTTCATGTATCTGCTGCAGGGGATACATTAAAGGGGTACTCAAGAGAGAGAGGACTGGTCAAAATCGAAAAAGCTAAAGCCGAGAAATTTCTGACATTTAATCCGTAGTATGGCTGAAGCACCAAGGACATTATATGCTACATTTACTATAATGCAACTGGATAGCCTTTTTTCATTATACCTTCCCTGTCCCCTAAATGTGCACTTCTTTCGAATCCCACAACTTCAATTTGAAGTTTCAAGTCCAACCATTTTTTTCTTTTTCTTTAAAGAGCCACAGAAGACATAATACAAGTCTTTTCACAGGCTTTCACAGGCAGTGGGAAAACTCCTCCTGATGACTAAACTCAAGTTCACGTGTAAAATCAGTGGAGTTCCCCTTTAAACTTTAAGATAACAGTGAGCCCACATTAGGCAACCCAACTCCCCCCCCCCCTTCATAATCCTTTGAGAAGTAGACTGACAGATAGTGACACACTGTGAAAGCAGTCTACCTCTGGTTAGATTAACAAAAGCACGCAGACTTGTTTACATGAGCCAAAAGCCTGCGTTTGTATCACGAGGATGCGTAGTGGACTCATGTGGTCTCTGCTCCACAGGGGTAAACGGAGAAGATGATAACTCGGAGAGCTGCTTACTCAAAGGTCATATTTAGTGATTTGGGTGTGTTAGGGCATACTTGTATTCAGTAAGACAATATTTTATATGGCAAGAGGCCAAATTTGATAAAACCATAACCCAAACACATCTAATGTTTGTGTGAAGCATCTCACAGTGCTGTGAGTAAGTCGATTTACTCTTGTTTCCTTCTTCTAACCCGCTACATTTCAGAGAGAAATATGTAACTATTTTCTGTGCTGCATTTATCTGACAGCTGTAGTTAATAGTTGCTTTTAGTAGATAAATATTTTACATAAAAAACGTATTAGGCTTTTAAAATACAACGCCTTGTTGAAGATTAAATCAGTGGCTAGTTGAGGCTCATTGTCACTTTCCAGATGTCTATCAGATGTTAGCAGTTCTATTTAAATACCAGTTTAACGCACAAAGAGGTAAAACTCTCCAATATTTTATAAAAAAATCAAAGATTAAAGAAAAGTCCAAAAGACAAGTAGTAATTTTTGTAACAGAACTTTGTTTTTGTCATCTTTCGTAACTAATTAATCATCTCATGACCCTTCAGGTTTATCTTGAAATTATGATTAAAAAAGATTTATCAATTGTGAAAATAGTTGCAGATTTTCAGATTTTAATGGTTTTAACTACAGTGTAAAACAGTGTGTGCCTTTTATATTAAATGCTTAATAATTCAGAAGAGTCCTGGTAATTTGACATTCATATGAGACAACAACGGGAGAATCGAGTCCCCCTGAGGGGTTGAAAATCAAGCCATGGTTCACAGCGGCCCTTTTTCTGTTTTGGAAAATTTAGAAAATGCATCGAAGGACTCATAATCAGAAAGCGAGTGGGTTGACATTGTCATTAAAATGATTGTTTTCCAGGTGGAGGAACGGATGTTTATCTTCAACACAGATGAACGGGCCTAGATTCCCACCTCGTGCTGAGTTTTCTCCCGTGAGCAAAGTAAAACATTTTGATCACGACTATACCGCCTCGAGCCAATTGAGACTCCTCGTAATCATTCATTTTACCACATGTGTCCATGTATGGTGTGGTGTGAGTCATCCGCTGTGAGGTGCATCCCTGTTCTGTAGTTAAAAGAACAGCAGGGGCTGTGCATATACAGTGTCTTTCAGGGTGAGCACACAGACATCTGCCTCGCAGAACTTTTCACCAGCCATGCCAGAAACACAACCTGCAGCCTCGACTGTCCTGGGTATTTCCCGCGGAGAGGAGGTGTGCGACGACATTCATCACTCCTGGGACACGTGTGGGCTTGAGTGACAGGAAAACATTCACGGATCCAGGTCAGTGGATTGTGGGTCAAAGAGAGCTCCCTGTCTGTTTATGTACATCAGATGCTGTCAGCGCACTCGACATGTCAACATGTTGACTCATCAGCAGGCCCATTTCCAAGTGACCTCTCCGCACAAAATATGACTAGCAGTTGACAATCGGAAGAGCAAGTGTGTAGAGGGAGTGCCTCAAGGGACGTGGCTTTAAAAGATACTGTACGAGCACTGAAGGTCAAAGAGTCGTGAGTGTCTGCACTGGCAAAGTGACGTCACGTCATCGCACACACGGCCCTCTGTGGGGGGGTTTTGTGCAGCAGGTTGATAGCTCTCTGTGCACAATCAATGTTTTCTAACTACACGGATGATATAATGGACAGCTTCGAGGAGCTTTGAGAATGTGGGTTTCCAAAAGTTTCCCCCTCTGCTCTTGTTTGACCATCTTTGTGGGAGGTTTAACCAAAGCTTCCCTGGTAATTTAATTCTATGTAACTGTGTAAAGTGACAAACAATTGCTTACTTTGGCGTTTTGTTTTCATTTGTTAGCAACAGTTTTACTGTACATACACCTTTTAATTGAACTTTGCACAGTTTATGCATAAGTATAATAGAATTCCCAGTTGACGGAGACATTTTGTTGTTGTTTTGTGATGTTTGGGAGGAATATTTGATTTGCAACTTTCAAGCAGAGGTTAACGAATGATGAAGTAAGCGGTCCAAGTTTAGAAAAGCAAAAGAGATTACAGCCATAAGAGCATTTTGTTTATTAAATTGGGTTTTCCTCCAATCCCAGCAGTAGCCAGTCTACACAGGGATGCCTCCTCATCACTTTACGTGATAATCATTTTGAAAATCACCTGGGGGAGACTGGAGCCTGGTGTTACAGTGCAACCATTCGCACAGCAATTATGTGTGTGTCTGTATAAATGAGGTCAATGCACATAAGGACCCAAGGTAATCACTTTATGCATCACAGCTGCCATCAAGGACACTTAAACCCTTCGCCGCGATGTAATTGCTCCGAGAAAGAAGCAGTGGTTGAGGTTTATCGCTAATCAGCGTAGTGTATGGCTCGGTGTTGGTTATCATTGCGCTAATGTAGTTATCTAGCTCCATTTGCCCTCAGTGTGTCGCTTGCTGATCTCCCTGTAGCCGAGCTCCTCTTGATAAGGTTGGAGGTAATTACTGGGGGCCTGCATGACTGAGCAGCCAAGGGCATTTCTTCTTCTGCTCTGACCGAAACCAAACAACAGGGGTTTTCCTTGGCTTGTATTTTCAGGACTCCCTGACTCTACCCTCCCTTCTCATCAAGCTCTCTAAATTTCAGCTGCTCTCGCTATACCTCTCACTCTTTGTGTATGTATGGATGTGCGTCTGCATGCATGCACCTGCATGTGCACTGCATGTATGCGTTAAAGAGGGAGTCTGTCTCTTGTGTAGTGTTCGATTCTTCTTCTAATAAAAGGAGAACATGGTTCCTCCTTTTTTTTCTCTCTTCCCTTTTTTAAACTGGGCCATGAGCTACAGTGCTGCTAGTACTGTAATTATCAACCTTGTGGGAAGATAGAGGGGGGGGGGAGAGAGGGAGAGGAGCAAGGAAGAGAGTAAGTCGCGAAAGCTAGTTAACAACACGGAGGCAAGACCGAGGGATGCTCTACGTTTTTCCCCGAAATAAAAGAGGGAAGGATGGGAGCAAGAGCGAGAGAAAAGGGCAGTGATGGATACAAAGACTGCGACAAGCAGACGTGAGGAGCAGGGAGAGCAGATATAGGGGAAGACGGGTTTAGAGAGGATGCTGTAGAGGAGCAAGAAGAGGGATAGCCGGACGAGGGCGAGGTTAAAGAAGGACTAGGAATGAATGAGATGTATCACATCACCTGCAGCTCCAACAATGGCCTCTGAAAATGAATTTGAGGCTCCATAAATCATTTCACGTGACAATGGCAGCAGTTCACGTAAGTAAGACGGAGTTATTGCCGCTTATTAATGGTGCTGACAGGAGCGTGTCAAACACGAGCAGAGGCAAATAGGACTTCCCTGACGCGTTCAATATTCACGTATGTGCTTCATTAGCATTATGACAGGTACATGTCAGTGACACTTGACAAGATGCTCAGCACAGGCCCGGTTCAGCGCGATGCGGTGCGTACTGCAGCCTCACGGCTTCATCAATAACAATAAAGCACCAAATTTGATTTCTTCAGGTTAAAAATCTCCCGCTTACTCGCCTCGCAAGACCGCTGAGCCTAACAGCTCCCCAAAGCCCCCCCACCTGTCCTTTTCCCCACAGACCCACCGGCAAGGACACAAATAACACTTTAATATATGCAGAACAAACACAAACATTCCTCTGCACTCCCATAGGGGTCCAGACCTCTGTCAGATCGTGTGGTGATCACGCAAGTAAACAGCCGAGCTAAACAGCACAGTGAATGACAACAAAGCGCTCAGAATTTGAACTTGCATTGATTTGCGCGCTGAAACACTTTGAAATAGTCCTTACACGGTGCGCTTTTTCCACGCAGAAGAAGAAGAAGAAGAAGAAGAAAACCATGAGTAGAGACTCTGCATTGCAGCTCTTCATGGGAGGAGGGAATCCATTGAATTTCAGCAAAAACACTCTGAGTTTAGCTGACACAGTTTCGATACTCACACGCTGGCGTCTGAACATACAGATGCACAAAGAAGCAGGCGCATAAGTAGGCTTGAAGAAATGAATTTACAGTACACATACACAAACATGCAGGCCAGGGAGCAAAGCACAAACTACACATTTCATCAAACACAGCAGGTTTACAGGAGTAGCAATCTATATTTTTACACTTATTATTTGGGCAGCACAACCAAATTGGCTATATCGGTCTACATTATAGAGCACTCAGAAATGAAGGGGCTGTTCTCCATCAGATTATTCAGTATTCTGATTCAGGAGTAAATTTAGTAGCTGGTCAGCGGTGTTGAAGCTGGTCAGTCTTGAGTACTCTTCTTTGCTCCATTCTGTCGACCTCTTACTGCGAGTGGAGCTCTCTTATTAATTTAACGATTCTGACCGCTAAAGGTCATTCCAAGTAAGTGTAAAAGAAAATCTATGTTGGCTGCAATTTGTCTTGCCACACTCGCCTACGATGCATTAAAAATGCTGTTGCCGTACTTTTTCAATGACAAATAACCAAGTTGTAAAACAAGGCAGAAACTAGACCTTGCAGGTTCTTACAAGTTGAGGTTAAGGGAAGCCCCAGGTTAAGGGTTAAGTTCACTAATGTATAAACTGACACTGGCCCTAATATATATATATATGAATAAATATACATATATATTCATATATATTTGTGCTTGTAACCGTGTTTTAAATGTGTTAATAATTGGGCTGGGTTGTATAAGAATTAATAATAATAAAAAATATGTTAATTCGGTCAATAAATGTCTTCACATTATCCCACCAGTCACAATTGTGACCGAACATAGAACTTTTTCACATACTTTTCTATGAAAATTAAAAAAGCATATTACATATTAAAGAGTTGCTAATGACACATGATTTGGATATTTTCCTGTCTGGGAAAAAACTGGGATTAAATGGGTTAATACTGTCGCGTGTAGACACAGACACATCTTTTGGGTATTTTACCAGAGGACTTCCTGTTTCTCCTGCAGTACATCTCCCCGTCATGCCCCTCCTCCTCTCACATCCTCTCTACTTCTCCTTGTCTTCTCATCATTACCTCTATAGGTGTCCTCCATCCTCACTGTCTTTCTCTTGTCTGAGGTAAATTCAATCTGTCCTTGTCAGCTTTAATCAAAGCACCCACAGATTGAATTTAGCAGGTATGTGTGGGAGGTTAAGGTGGCATTCTCAGGACGAGGAAACAAAAGACTGTTCTTTGTACACACATCTGTCCGCCTCCTCACTTTGAATAAGACTTAAGGCCATTGTCAACAGCCTCTCTGCACCTCAATATATTTTCACAGCCAACTCTAAACTCTAACTGCAACAATACTCGTAGAAAAAGTCACTGATCCCCCTGGTGCCTTCATGTCCATTGACTATATTTGCTGAGAGTCTAAAGGACATCTGCAACCCGGAGACATAAAGTTAGATAAACCTTCAAAATTAAAAGAAATACATAAATAAATCCCTTAATCTCTAATGGATTGAGTTTTATATAGGACAAGCTAAAAGATTAGAGCTCATACGTTTGTTGTTTCATTGTGGTTTAATCTGAAGTGGGCGTCTTGGAAAAAGTTTAAGGGATTAATCAGATCACCTACTTCTACACAACAGCTGCCTCCCCATTCCCTCCAAGACGCCATTAGTACCAGATACTGTATTTACGTTCCCTCTGATGAAACAAGTTTGTTGAAAGCTGAAAATCCCCAGAAATTGGATGACCTCAACAGCAATCACCCACTAATCTTTTATTTGTCTCGTCTAGATACAGACAGACAGAAAGCTGTTGTTTCTTCTCTCAAAATTGAATTTGGGCTGGATGTCGTCAGCCCTAAGCAGTGTCATGGCACTTCTACTCTGTATAGTTGATAAATTCAGAACATAGATGTGCCGGTACACTGTTCTTTACTACAGTATATACTGTGCAGAAACATTCTAGTTTGTGGAAGAGAGCAGCATTTTACATGAGTGACAAAGAAACAAAACAAAACGTTGTAGTCATTCTTTCACGGCTATAAACAACCGAAAGATAATAGAACATGTAAATAAGGATGAATGCTAGGGGGTCCGTGGAGGTACTGCAGGGGGTCCGCGGAATTTTTGGTTGATTAGACAATTAAAAAATAAAGAGGTATGTTTATACATGGTACTAGGCCCATTTAATATAAAACACAATTTTATACAATATATTTAGTCGGGGGTCCCTGCTCCATCTCTCTATCAGTTTGGGGGTCCTTGGCCTGAAAAATGTTGAAGACCCCTGCTCTAGGAGATAAGATACAGTAAAATGACTTCACACCACAATTACCCTGGATTTAATCAAATCTAGCAAACTGAGCAGTTATGATGCAGCTTTGTTGACCTTAAACACACAGGTTGGTGGTTCTAAAGTTCAAGACAGATAACTAGAAGTAGCTGTCTGTACACTAATGGTAGAAATTCATGAACATTTTAGGGATTTTTATGATAATACCGTTTACTGTGACATTTTCGGCCATACTAATTGTAGCATGAAGCTGGCAGTACACCCATATATAACCATATGTTATTAATGAACATAGCTACCAAGTAGATGAAAGTATCTTCAACATTTTCAGTGAAAATGTTTTCATTTTTTATATGGTTATGTTTTGGTACAAAGGGAACTTTTATGTTGAAGGAAAAATTGTTGTGTGTTTTGTGTGAGTGAGTGGTGTATCAGGTTTCATAGACAGTGGCCTGGCAACATCAGCAGCAGCCCACCTGCTGTCATCAGATTTTAATAAAAGTAAAGTACAAATGTTTTTATATGAAATAACCCAAATTGAAAAAGTGT
This sequence comes from Anarrhichthys ocellatus, assembly GCF_004355925.1. NCBI lineage: Eukaryota > Metazoa > Chordata > Actinopteri > Perciformes > Anarhichadidae > Anarrhichthys > Anarrhichthys ocellatus. The sequence continues at coordinate 3,051,408 of NW_022280048.1, read as the reverse complement.
GTCTTCATTAATCCCAGCAGTATATTGTACCATTACAGCAACTTAGCAAAATGACAATGACAAAGATAATGTGCATGAAAACTATACAATACCTATGAATATACAATACAAAACTTATTGACAACAGCTTGAATAAATGAGAGGATTTTAATACATGAGTGATACACATGTTTTAAGGGCGTTTAATCTAACCACACACGGGAGACGGGATGCAAAATCCTTTGCTTTCCTACGGCATACGTTTGGTATGAGAACTTAGAACTTACTCTGCTCAAAAAACCCTCAAAACTTATCTGGCATTACAAATAAGTAGCATATAAACGTAATTTCCAGGAGACGGGGTTCTCCACCAGTCACCGACCCACCCACCCAAATTTAACCAACTGAAACACTGCAACAAGAAACAACCGACTTTATTGACAGATTATTGAGCAAGTACTTGATGTGTGAGGGAAGCTGTTCTCAAGTGACAGTTCATATCCTTCCCCGTGGCTTCCCATCTCGTGTTTTCTACATGCTGCCTCGACGGGAGCCTGATTCACAGCAATTCTTTTCCCTTTAATCTCCACTGCTCTCTCTCTCTCTCTCTCTACCTCTCTTCCTGTACTTTTGATTACCTCTTTATCCGTGTCCACCCCCATCATTGCCTCCCACCTGCACCTTTTGATACAGTTTTTCTCTGACATCAGTAATACTTTTCTCTTGAAACCTCTGTTTACCTCCGCACACTCGCCCTCCCTCTTTGTCTCAGCCCCCCTCTCCTTCTCTCTCTCTCTGACCCCTGTCACAGTCAGTAAAGTTCTGATGAGAAGCTACCTAACACTGCATTGTCTGATCAGGTGTTGTTGAGTAAGCGAGTTTGCCGCCCTGGTCTCTTGGGGTCAGTTTAATGCTATCCTATGCTGGATCTCTCCTTGTAACCCAGTCTGTTGCTCGCCAGCCAGGCCCTACATTTGTGCTCCAACCGTTGACTGGTCCCTCTGATGCTTACACCTACAACATACTACAGTGCATCTCCAAGCCAAACAAGTCCACACGATGCTACAAGATGTCTAGGTCGGCACTATATTGGCATGCATTTGTTTCTAATGACTCAGCTGATAGTGCTGCTATTTGTATTTCTGTGGTAATACTGTTACGTCTAGTGACTAATCCCTTCTTCCAAAGTCTACCGATTCTTCCTTTGTGGCACACATCTGGCTAATTTTAGATTTAAATTAGAGATGCACCGATCGATAGGCAGTATATTTTCAGTAGATTAGACTCATATTCCCGCTCTTTTTCTTCAGCGTGAGTGAAAAGAGATAAAGCTCGCAATTTGTCACAAAACACCAAAGTCCAAAATAAGCCGTGAAGGAAGAACATTAAAAAACATTTGGACAGCTAACAGAGGTTGCATTGACTTGCATTATGATGCGTTCAAGCTCTACTCAGTAAAAATGCCCGTTGTGCGAAGGTAAATAATGATTCTATGACGTGTTCAAATGTAATCTTGGAAAATTTAGTTTTTGGCGAGAAACTTGAAAGCAGAGATTTTTTCGCAGCAATACAAAATAGATATTAGAGAGAGAATTATGACCTGGCTCTAAGCATCTTCCATTCTCCAAACCGCTTATCCAGCGTGGCGTGGAAATCAGAATCGACAAAGAAAATTGCAGTCGTTGCATCTCTAATTTAAATGTCTGCATATCATTTCCACGCACACGGTTGCTCATTTGATCTAACTTAGAGAAAGGTACTAAAGGTGATTCACAGGAGCAAGCAGCTCGATATCCCTTTTCAAGTCAGATTCCACCTTGAACGAGCTAAGTGGGTGATTATTGATTAATTGCTATACATTAATGAGCTGAATTGATCTGAAAAGAGGGCAGCAGTGCAGATCACTGACGGGGAGAGTTTTTTCATTGGTGAGACCTTGAAGGGGTTACTTGTATAGTCAGGGACAGTACAGGACACCTATAGAGGAGGAAGATGAAGAGGGGAGAGGCAGGTGGTTCGTCATGGATCTTATCCAATGTGAGCTTTGTGCTAACCACATGTATATGCAGCAGGGGTTATGTCCGTCCCTATCATTTCACTAGCCCATTGCTTTATGGCAGTAGTAAATATAGCTTATGTGTGCTGGTGTGATGCTAATATGACAGCTGAGACGAACTTCTCCTGTTAAATAAAAACAAAAGCACAGAGCTGGGGGAGAATCTAGAATCCTGTGATGGAGAAAATGTGTAAATGTATTTCCTGATAACAAGGTATTAACAAGCTGTGTGCAAATGACACACTATTATGTGCACTTGTTACAAAAGTAATGCACTTGAGGCATAAATGTGGAAGAATTATTTCTAATCTCAAAGCCTTTTTCAGACCCACAGAACTTTTAAAAGTATGTACACCAAAGTCCCAATGTCTTTCAGGCTGTACTCTAAAAGGGTTGAGGCAGATTTTTCTTTCCTCTCAATTTGAAACAAGAAGAGTAACACTCATTAACTGTATAAATTGTAGCAGCTATTACCTTCTTTGCCTGTGTGGCACCAGTAACGGTACATCTACAGGTCTATTAGGTTAGTATATTTGGAGCAAGTCTGACCGTAACCAATTACGTACATTCATGGTACCCAGAGGATGAATCCTAATGACTTTGGTGACACTGACCTCATCACTACCACCACCACCAACATTTTTTCGATTTTAGGGAAATTCCGGAACAACTATTATATATATATATATATATATATATATATATATATATATATACTGTATATATATAGCTTTGTTTCAAATGGCAAGGTGCCATTCTATATATATATATTAGTGATGGGCAACGATTAAAATATTTAATCACGATTAATCGCATGGATTTTTTGCGATTAATCGCAATTAATCGCATTGTTATGGCAAAGTTCAATAATGAATTCAAAAGTAGTGTATTGCGCACTTTTATTTTAAAAGTACTGCTATATGAACAAAAGGGCAATAACATTTGGTTCACGAGATCCAGGTAGCATGTTTTATACTTAATGTGAATATAATTCATACTTTGTTGGCATCTTATTCTGAAAACCGGATGTTCGTCTGAAGAAACCGGATGTTGTCTCACGTTAATCTTTCCGCTAACTTTCAAAGTCCTTTGCTTGCTCCCGATCTGTGCCGTTTAAATGTGTTTACCGTGAATTTCAGCATATAGGTGCACTAAAATGGAAGTGTCTGCTGAGTTGACCACGGAGATCTGAGTGTCTGCTGACTTTACCGCAGCGATGTCCAGTAGTCTCCAGGGAGAGCAACAGCTGGTGCAGCTTCTCTCTTTATTTCTGCCCCCCCCTCGACCAGAAGCGGAAGTCGCCTTTTCTCTACGGCAACCCTGAAGGGACATCATATCTCCAATACAAAACGATAAACATGAGACAGTCTGCTACAATAATAATAAATTAAAAATACTTACCTGTTTTTTTTGTTGTTTTTTAATTATTATTATTATTATTTTTTCCCATCTCAAAAGGCTCAAGGACATACACACACACGTATATGTATTGTCTCTTGTCTTTCAATAAAAAAAAAAAAAAAATATATATATATAATAAATTAAAAAAATGCGTTAACGCGCGATAAAATAATTGTCGGCGTTAATTAATGAATGCGTTAACGCGAAATTAACGCGTTAACTTGCCCAGCACTATTATATATATTGGCTTGAGATTTGACAGAATATCTATGCTACTCAGAAGACACATTTTAATAACTTTGGTGTTCCTCTCATGCCATCATGATTTTAAAGTTTTAATTTGTCCTATACTTTAGTTCATGACCTGCTAAATGAATGACATCAGCAATGACAGCAAATGTTTTTAATGCTAACGAGCTAGAGTGGGATGATGAACATGGTAAACATTATGCCTGTTAAACAAAAGTATATTAACATTGTCTTTGTGAGCGCCATGCTAGCATTAGCATTCAGCATTTTATACAGCTTTAAAAAGCTGATAGCAAAAAAAAACCACACATTTTAGTTTAAAAAATGTAAATAAAATCCTTAGGCTGGCAGGAACTGATAATTATTTCATAATATAGTAACTGACTTTATGTGAGCGTAGATCCTTTTCGGCCACAATCGGCACATTTGACACCGCAACACCAGTTGAACATCTTGTATTATTGTGTCAACACCTTAAATCGAGTTTCATAAAACAGGGATTGTTGAGGCTCCACAGAACAGATGCAAAACAACCGTTCCAATACACTTTTTGAAACAAAGCTGTTATATTACAAGATCTTATCATTGTTATGTCACATTTGCAAAGTCTAAAAATTAGAGGTATTGAGCCACCAACAAGACATAATGTTTCTCTATTACCTAACTATACCACAAATGCCACTAAATAAGCAAAACTTAATTCATCTTCAGACAAATTTCAGGTGAAGCTTTCTACAATGCTCACAATAAATATTGCATGGTATGTTATCTACAGTACATCATTCCTCTCGCCATACGGTGGACATTAAAGTGTTTGCATTACAATGCTGTTTGAAGCATAGAAGACATACAGTATGTGAACATGGTGGTGCAGAATGAAATGAGGACTTTCATGTCATCAAGCACAAAGCTCTGCTCATCGTTCATCATTCTCACGTTCAGTCTGCTTAGATGCAGTCTTTAGCTCCGGGGGGGGGTGAGACTCTGAATTTCTTCCTCAATCAGCCATGAAAGTATGTGGCATATTTATGAAGGATGTTTGTTCAGCAACATTTCTTTAATATGCATAATTTAACTTAAGCATACTATACTTACTAATTGTGCATGAAAAAAGGCAAAACCTTTCTCAGTTACGAAATAAATAATTCAGCAGCCTACCAGTCACACCAAAGGTCTCAAGAACACTGCACATTTAAATTAAGAAATCACATTACTCACATTTAAATTAAGAAATCACATTACTCTCTCTCCTGAATTAATGCAAAAGTGAATTTAGGGGAAAGCAAGTTAGCATGGAAGGGAATACACAGGGGGTTGCAAATTGAGAAATATAACAAAAATGTTTACTTTCCATTAAACGTTATACATAGCTAGACATTCAATCATGTATGAATAGTAATACCTAACAAGAATACAACGACACACTGCACCCACAAGCACAATATCAAGGGGATTTTATACTTTTAATTGTGCTAATTTGTGTTCTGGCACACTTTTCTTTTTTCATTGACAAGAGAGAAGGTGAAGTTGGCAACACATCACATGATTCTCTGTTGAAGTTCTGCTTTCAAAGAGAAAGTACATCAGAGAACCTGACAGAGTTACCCACTACTCTAGATTTAACATGAATACATGAAGGTGCTGTGATACTGTATGGTAGCCCAGTCCATAGCAATTTGCTTTTTAATTTATTTCTTTTTAAATGCACAAATTTTACATATAGTCACAAAAATAACCAAACAATACTAGTTGATTCATCCAAACAACATGTATTGATTTATGTCATGTCCCGATATTCTTTCCAAATCAAAATCTCAATCGACCAATGGATTTTCCTCTTCTATCCACATCTGTGGTGCTTGTGTGTGTGTGTGTGTGTTACTTACTGGATGGTGCATAAATTAAATAAATACATTCAAAACAGAAATCTTAACTTCTACTTCAACTAGTCAGTATGGCAGTAGTTGTGTACGTGCGTGCCTTGAATTCCACTATCTGCAGATGCACATAAAATAAGAGAGTACTTAGACTAAACTGTAAGGATGGTTTTAGCCAATTTCACATATTATTGTTCCTGCAAGTCCCTGCATAATTATATGTTTGGGAAAGCAAAAGCTCCATTCGATGTATGGAAAGTCATTTCAGCTGGGTTTTGCATTTATTCAATGACTTGTTTTATTTTTACTCTGCCGAGCTGAGTGCAGCAGCTACCATTGGTCAGTGTATCAAACAGGTGACGCAGCAGGAGGTGGCTACCCAAAAAATAACTGCTATTGTGAAACTTTTAGGTTCTATGATATATGACGACAACAGATATTAAGTTGATAACTTCTGTGAATCTATGGTAAAATGATTGTTTATGTATAAAAACTGGCTGTAGTACTGGGTGTTTCCTTGTTTCTAATGGAAAAGTATTTCGATACAATGTTGATCTCCAGTTTCATATGTCTTTGATTGACTTAATAAACCTGTGGGACTCCTTTTCAAATTTACTTTAGATACGTTAAATTGTGTTATGCCAACATATGACCGAGAGAAAGAACAAGCAGAGACGGATGAAAACGATAGCAGTGACTCACCTGGTCTTTTCTCGTTTCGAGCTTTTCGACCCCCGCATAGTCGTACTTTGGAGATCAGGACCAGGATCTGTTTCTGGCACAAGGACTTGTTGCTCTTAGGACAGGGCTTGCGCTTGTTGACTACCGGTCGTTTGGTTGGGTCCTCCTTGACCGCCCGTTTCTGTCTAATGAGAGAGCTGGCGAGAGCTGCCATCTTCCCCCCCTCTCACCTTTTGGGAGGGGGGTATCTTCGTTCCCAGTATCCCCCTTGCTGGTTTGGCGTTAGCTTTCCTCCAAAAACTAGAGTAGGACAGACGGTTTAGAGAATCCCCCACAGGGGAGATCGGGGCGTTTAAGTGGGTTAACAGGGAAGAGTTTAGTTTGAGGGTTTCCTTGGAGAGTGAAGAACTGGATGAGTGGCAAGTTCACCTGCAGTCCATTGTAAAGCCTCCACCCTGACCAAAAAGAAAAATATGACCCTAACAGAGCACACGAAAAAGTGCCACAGTCACATTTTCAGTGTGAAAAAATAACAGAAAGACCAAGGTTAGAATGACCGGACTTTCAAAAAGGTGACAACGGAGACATGTTACTACCCCTCTTCCCCACTCATCTTGCACATTGAAATACACTTCAATAGCCAAGTTCAAAAAAATGAATATTGTAAAATAACTAACCTACTTTGACGAGACAACACGAAAGGGAAGGAGCTCAAATGATTTGACATATAAAAACGCTTTTACTGAAGAAAAGTGAAGTCATTTTGAATGCTAGGAAGCTCTTAAAAGCGCGAGAGGAATCAAACTGTTTGTCACCATTTGTGCAGTCCACGGAGGTCCAACTTTGCCTCCCATTTAAATGTGGCAGCATGGAATAATGAGCTGAGAGTCCGAGCGGTAATCCAGCCGACTTAATTCCAGAGGTAGAACAGCAGGCGGGACATCGGTGGTCTTTGCAGGAATGAAGCCGGGAACAGAGCAGAGACATGGACACAGACAGACAGAGATCCCTCTTCTGCCTCTGATGGCACGCTCCTTTTCCACAGTCCTCATTGAACCCCCCCTCCCTCCTCCTCCCCCTCCTCCTCCCATCCAAAGTCAGCGAGTGGTTGTGAGAGTATGTGTGCGTGAATTCCAGCAGCCACCATCAGTAGAGGTGACATTCATGAGCGAGAGGGAGAGAGAGGGAGAGAGAGAGAGAGAGAGAACAAAAAGAGCGAGGAAGACAGGAGGGAGGAAGGGAGGGAGGGAGGTAGAGGCTGTGATGTGTGAGAATGAGCTTGACTGGGAGAGGGAATGGGTGAGAGACGGGCAACAGCCACTTCACAAAAATCATTGCTCGCAGAGGCTACAATTTTGTTATTTTTACAGCAACGACCCCCTTAAAAAAAAAAACTCAATCATTCTGACTGCTCTTCTGAAATAGAGAGACACTGCCAGAGAGAGGGAGAAAGAAAGAGTGCTTGAGGGGCAGATTGTGACGGTTCTCTATCTTCACGAGAGGAACGGCATCACCATGTGTCGCATGCATTCACAGCATACTTTGTTGTAGCATCTTCCCTGCTGTATAATCATCTGTCCCCAGTCAGTATTCTTCTTCATTCTTCAACGCAGACATCCGCTCATATAGCAGTAACCTCCACGGTCTGCCTGTGATTGGCTCCCCTGAGCTCCTACACATGAAATGGAGGCAAAAAATGAAGTGACTTTGTTCCCTGAAACTGGCATTTAGTGTCTGACATATCTGACTGCTGGCTTACGCTAACCCTGACAGAAACATGAGCTCGGACAGATTGAGTTAGACAGCTAACCCCGCCAACACACACACACACACACACAAACTCATATCACCCTTGCTCTCCCTCAGCTCCCCCCCACCTGCAAAAGACCCATAACAAACAACAAAATGTGGATATTTTTGCAGAGTGTGTTCACGCAGCTTCCTCATTTGTTCTACTTGCATTTAGATACAAATGCAAGGGCTGACATAAAATATTTCTTTAATAATTTAGGAACTTCCACGAGTATCAGTAGAGAGCACAAATCATGCTGACATACTTTTGCAGGAAATAGCGGGTTCTGGTAAATGACAATGCCCCGCAGTCAAGCATTTTCTCATCTTGTTGAGTTGCAACAAAAACAAGCTTTATGCTTGCCATTTTCATTCCGCAAAACAACCTGATTGTAGACAAATAGTATGTTTGGAGTAATGCAGTTCTTACAGCGAGTCTTTTCAAATATTTACATAGATTTCTATAAAAGAGAATTATCGAAGGATGTTTAATATCAGGCACTGCATTCTTTTGGCGGAATGTAAAGTGGATGTTAATGGTGTGATCGTGTATAAATTGTTCAGCAGGATGCATGTTCACCTTCAGTGTAAGAGTACACTGATACATACATTAGCTTGGTAAATCAGGGCCATGATGTGAAAAGCTCATCCACTGTCAAGAATATCGTCATTGCCCGCCATGAATCTGAACAACTGGACATAAAGAACACTGTGAACATCTCCGGTCCAGCCCCCTCAGACTCAAACACCAATAAATCAACTTATCCGAGAGCTAATCAATCCAATTTTATTTGTCGTGGCACCTCTTTGAAAAAGCCAATTGCCAGTGAAACCAGCATAGGAAAGCAACTTGAAAATGCAAGGTCGATTCAAATCGTTTCAAACAATACCGAGCAAGGTCACTGTCTGTCAGGGCTGGATTGACAGGTGACAGCGGATGTCTGGTCCCCACGGGGGGACGAGGGCACAGCGGGGGGAGGCGGAGGAGGGGGTACCACCGATGAGATGATGCAGTTTGCATCGACAAGCAAACAAATCAGATGGGTTTTTTTCTGCTTTTCCAATGATTATTTCCTTCCTGCTCGCACTCGCCTTCTTTCTCCAGTACGAGAATCAATCTCCTAATGGACTTACAAGCATTGCCAAAAGGTTGTTCTCCTTTTCGCTTTCTCCAATCACAAGTACATGCCAAGTTACACCAAAAGAAAGCTAAGTGGGGATTCTTGGGACAACAGACGATCTCAAGGTTAACAAGTGTTTCCATCATTATAATGAAATTTCCTGCCAAAATCTAAGTGGACTCATTAAGAGTAAAACCACTTTTCATGTCTTCCTGAACTATATCACCTGTATGAACACACCCATACTATCAACCAAAAACCCATTATGTCAGGAGTCTATGTTACTGCCATTAGTTATTTCCAATTTATTACCATATAAATGTTTTTCTTTTGTCTTGCTCATATATATTCAACGAGATTCTTAAACTCTAATCATATTCAGGAGTTTCTGTGCGGGCTGCCTCAGCCCTCCTGTCACTGTTGAACCCTCTCTGTTGAAGTGGAGGAGAAACAATCTGCATAATTCAAAATGAAAGTAAGAAAATTTAAAATAGCAAATAACCATTCCGTCACGTGTCCATGTATGAATTGTCATCATCTGCAGTGACGCACACTGAGGGGGAGTAAATGCAGATGTTTTGCTAAGAAACAATCCATGTCACAATCCCTGCATGCATATCAATTCACATGGAAGCCGAGGGTATTAAAAGTAGATCCGCTTTGAAAGTGCTTTATGTTGAAACGGTACAACGGTTTCACGTGTTACCTAACGAAGACGTCTATAATCTAGTGGTGGAAAGTAACCAAGTACATTTACTCAAGTACCGTAGTACAGTTTTGAGGTACTCTGCTCAACTCTACTTTACATGAGTATGTCCACTTTACCCCATACTTCTCCTCCACTACCTTTCATGTAATCCACAAAAATTTAAACAGTTTCCATTATTTCGCGAAAATGGATTTCTGTGCTTTTCTCATTGGGTGAGAAGAAGGTGATGTCACATACTTCTGTGCACCAATCAGGATCAAGCTACTGTCTGTTTTCTGTGAAATAAACGATCAAGTGAAGAATGGATGAACAGGATTAATTAAGTACACAATTACTTGATGGATCCCAAAAAACTGTATAAAAAAAAAAAAAAAATGAAAATAGTCTTTAATTTTAGCCCTATAAAGCAAAAATCCCCAAATATGTTCATTTATACTGAAATGTAGGCAGTATGGTTGCTGCAAGGTGTCCTTTAAGCCAGGTCCGATATGCTATAATATAAAGTGCCTATCCTGAAAAGCCCGAGTTCGGACATGCAGTCATGTTTACATAAACACGCACAAAGCCAGAAAGAGTGAAGCACATCAAAACAATTGGCCCAGTTCTGTCACTTTCTTTCTCCTCTCTTCATCACTCTCTCCCTCTCCTTCAGTCCCCTCTCAGCTCATCACGCTGTCCACAGATGACAGGAGGTATCCTTCGTTAATCCCCCTCCATTATGCGACCATGTGGAATCTGACTGAGGCCCGCTTCTTGCATACAAAAATAATATTTCCAATGTCCATGACCCATGGGTGAGTTGCTCATTAACTTTGAGCAGCACATATCACTCTCAGTTTCATTCTTTATTTAGCCCTGTTCAGATCCGTCTCCGCGTAATTAGGTTTTAATCCTGAGAATTACTTGGTGTGTGTGAGACAGATGCACATTCTTTTATTTCTGTCTGTTTTTTTTTACTGTTCAACTGATCTTGATTTTGACTTGCTGTCAATCAGGCTCTTTTTTTTTCTCCACATTGCGGGTTTGGCACTTTAAGCAATGCCAGATATGCCGGATTTTTTAAAAACGAAATTCATTACTCAATATATTCATAATTATTTTACGTTTTGTGTTGCCGAGCTGTGTTGGAGAAGCAAAATTATAAACAGTAATCTATCATGGTTTTCATTTGATACATTAATATTCTAAAAAACTAACTATTATAGCCGCTTTAAGAGCTCATGTAGACCCAACATACACACAATGTTCCACTAATAGTCAGAGCAGCCTCTATTCATCTGTTGTTTACTTACAGCCATCACAGGCTTCGGTCTCCCATTGTAGTCTTGTATTACAACCATTTGACCTGAAAACAAAATTCAAAGGTTTAACTTTTCTAAAGTTATTCTGTATCAGTAAACCGTAAGAATTAACAAACAGGAAGAGGAACTCGGCTCTTCCACATTCTATTTGCAAGTGGGGCACTATCTTTCCTCATTGCCTTCATCTCCGCTGTTGCCTGAGGTAAAATCTCAGCAGGTAAAGCTGCAGGATTAAACTTGCCTGTCTCAGACTGAGTAAAGATTGCTCGATGAAAGCAGATTTAGGAAGGCCTCTGTGTTGGTGCTGTTTTAAGCCCACTGTCACCCCAGCTGGTTCAACCATCACCACCCTAACCCCCTTCATTCTCTCCTGTGGGATCCCCTTCACCGCTGGCAGCTACTGCTGTGATGACTGACAGAGTAGCTGATGTGGAGGAAGACAAGGGGTGTACTTTTAAATTTGTTTTATTTGACCCGTGTCCTCATCCTGAAAATACTTGACCTTTTTTTTTACCTTTGCGTGCAAACGTTATACTTTCGTGTACATTTAATGGACAAATCTTAGCATCAAAATAAAGCTACAAATTCATTCATACATTTTTAATAAACGAGTAACATTATATTACACTACTCTGGACTGCAGCCGCAGCATTCTGGAAAGTTTTATACAGACTGCAGCTGTACGTGACAGCTGCCCAAAAGTGAAGCCAAAATATCTCTATCGCCCCTTGGTGGCTGGCTGTTAGTTTAATATGCATTTAATGCATTTAATCATCAAAATCGCTATTGATCATGATCAAATATATGTGGGAAGCTCAAATCGGGATCTCGATTAATATCGGAGTGATTGTGCAGCCTTATGTCTGTCCTAATCTGGAGAAACGCAATTTATGGCGAACATATTATTTTGATGCTCAGCGCATTCGAAACAGCTTCTGGTTTAAAAAACTAGAACATTTGATTGAATTTGAATAAAATACAAATATGTGATGAAATATATTCCCATATTAAAGAAGACCCAACTTGATGAAGGTCCTTTCAGCTGTGCCTTCAGTCTGCAGCCTGGACCTAACACCAAGGTCCGGATGGAGTAAATGGTTGCATTCTCTATCCTCTAAAATAATCGTCTGTCACTCAGCATTAGGAGTCGTTTAGTTCAGTCTAGTGATACTTTCAAAGCACTTAACTGTGTGACATGAAAAACTACCTCTGAACTTCCGAATGTTTCGTCCGTTTTGTTTAAAGTCACTGGGTTCATTTAGAAGACACGTTTAACTACACAGTCAGATGCAACAGGGATGTTCAGTGTGATTAATCCAAGCCAGGCGGGGATGATCTCTGCTGTTCTATCGTCAATCACTTTCTCCCTGCTCCGCTATTCTTCATTCCTCACTTCTATGGTATGAATGATGTGAATGAAAGCAGAAATAGGCCTATGTCAGATTAGGATGACCTTTCATTTCATGGATTAGGAATGGGATTGAAATGTTTGGGTTTAAATATAGTGACTCCGGATTTATGAACTAATCTAGCTGGAACCGAATCTCATCGTCCCTCCAAAACTGTTCTCAGTAAATGCAAAACAGTGAAGGAATGTGGAAATGAATGTGTTTATGCATGTGCGTTCAGTGTGCACAAATATATGTAAATACTGCAGGTTTTTTTATTATTATTATGACGTATTCATGAATATATGAAGAGGTTCCACAGAGAACCACAGCTAAACAGGCATGCAGAAATAACACAGTTTAATGCCAGCAAAATGAGGTCACCTAAATGGGTTTTGAGATTGGCTGCGTATTCAATATAAATATTGATTTTGTGTTGCTGGAGGGTCTCTCTGGTGTTCCATCAGTCTTTTTGGCATTTCACTGCTCGACATGTAGATCATAAGAATAACTCCTTCAGGATTCAGCACACATGATCGCAAAATATCTTGACTGTTTCAGAAATGTGATTTCTCTCATTCTACCGATAACGGCTAACCATAAAAAAAAAAAATGTACTTATTTGGTACTGGTACTTATTTACGCAAAGGCTGATTTAACATTACTCTTTGGAGTGAGGAACTGATGCAGCTTGGATGGTGGAGAGAAGTGGTGGGTAGAAGCTGGCATGTCTTTGGGGTTATCAAGTGGGCACCTCCCATCACAGATGTTCTGCTGAATTAGGATCATAACACCTCTACAAGGCTCCAAACTAACTTCTGGCACTGAAACAACCCCTGTTCTCTCTACACTGAGCACTTTCTGCTGATTTTTACTGTCATTTTACACATTTCTCTCACAATCTAGAGTAGGTTATGTCACAAGGTAAGCGTAGCTTAGCTTAATTCTTGCTCAGTTCTTCTCAAATGTGGGAGCAGACGCTCTAGTGCTTTGCACTCATTAGACTAGCATTAACCGGCTTTTAAACAAAGGCTTTTATAAGTACATGACAAATCCATGACAAGATTCTGTGGCTTATTGAGCCAGTGAAACGGGATGCCTGCGGACTTAGCACAAACAAAACTCCACCTCCTCACCCCTAAGATCAGTCAGGAAAAGCTGTTTAAAAGATGGAATATGAATAAGATTGAACAAATCTGGAATGAAATATTTGTACAATAACGCTTTTTTTTAGCTGTGCTAGCTGTGTGACTCCATAATGTCGGTCTTTTGGTCAGTCCACCACTTTGGTCGGACAGACATTCATGGTTTCCAGAGGATGGATGCTGCTGACTTTGGTGATCCCCTGACTTTTCTTCACCAACGGGAAGATATATTTGACTTTTACTGAAATATCTAAAAAATAATTGGATGCATTGACAAATTATTTGGTGCAGATATCAATGTTGCCCAAACGATGTATTCCAATGAGTTTGGTGATCCCCTGACCTTTCATCCAACACCACCAACCATGAGGTCGACATTCAATGGTCTCAACAACTATAGGAATGATTTCCGCAAAGTTCGGTACAGACATTTTCATCTACTGCCATCATCGGGCAATTTCAATTTGTCCAGAAGTTTATGACAAAATACCTACAAAGCTGTGTGCAAGCTCTGCAAACAGTGCCACCTGAAAGCTTTTTCAGGTAAAGTATTTCTGTGTGATTTTGCTGTTAAGAATTAATTCAGTTCATGTTTGCAATAACTTAGTGACAATTCATCTAACTTATACTAACATATTTTTATTCCACAGTCTGCACAGTGCTATCTGTCTGCGGGGTTCTTTTTCCACCCTTGATCTCTGTGCAAGGTGCACAGCTCATCTGTGTCACTGATACTGCTGGCATGGGCCTCAGTTTGTGGTCACTATAGTCTATTTCCAGCTGTTTTTCTCATCTGTCACACATATCAGGTGGTCACACAGCAGCCATTGAACAAATCCACTTAAAGCCTTCAATGCTGGTGTAATTATTTCTAGTGCTACTTTCGATGTCCCCAAGGTTGAGTCAGAGGAAAGGTGAAAACATGTCATTATTTAGTTTTGAACTTTTATGTGCCCATGGTAGTTTCACTCTTTTTCAAGATCACCCTTCTCACACAGACAGTTAAACACATTTACACACCTGCAGGCTGCCCAGTGTAACCAGTCTGATCTGCTGGCCAGTGAGCAGCCTGATTGGTTGCTGCTGGGGGTTAAGGGCTTTGCTCAAGGGAACCTCAGTCATTGTAATGCCTTACGGGCGAGCGCTGTTCTCTAATTTTCCCCACCCAGGGTCAGTAACACTAATTAAGCTCCATTATTGGACTAAATAAATTAGTAATATTTGTTTAAAAGCAGTCCTGTATTTTGGGAACACAGTAACCACAGCCCTGAAATACGCTTTCATTTTTTCTTTTAATCAAATATATATTTAGAGCTCGATTTAAAAAGCATTAGTTGTGAGGCTTAGCGCAGGGCATTTTTAGTCGGATTACAGTTGGAGACATAATGTGTTCACAGTGAGACGGCACGTGCTTGATTATGGTATACTGCAGAGAGCTGTTAACAGATTGAAAGCTCAAGAACTTCCATGGAACGAGCATGACCTTTTACAGGTTTGGAGAGCAATAAGGGTGACGAAATTAAAAGAAGAGATAAAACTAAAAGGAACATTGGTGTGGTTGACCTTTTTAAAAGAGAAGATTATCATCTGGAGAATGAATGGCAAGAGTTTAATAAATTAAGTTAATACCACCACAGTTCTCAGTTGTCTAAATCAACATACTTTATTTCTGTAGCAGTGTTTTATGTGGACTAATAATCGTAGACTTCTGCATAATACCAACAATTTGTCATGGACAGTGGGAGAGGAATGTCCAGGGACTTGTTGATTGTTAGTCGTCCAAGCATTAGACCCAAACCGCAGCATATATGCTCTACTACATGATATATTGTGAGATATCTAAAGTCCACATTGAAAGAGATTCCAGTTGAAAAACGGTTGCATGCCAATGTTTTTGGTTGTGGCAAAAGTAACAGTAAAGCTGGACTCGATTTATTCCCGATCCACCCTTCCCAACAATCAGAGGAGGAATCTGAGATGGCAAAAGCGTTGTCGCAGAAGCGTAGCACCCACCCTGCGGTTTCCCTTGACAAAAACACTGCTAGCTCTGTCAATAGTTTCTTTTGTTATCGCCATGTTGAGAACCATTTAGAGGCAATCGAAATCCTCCCAATCTCATATATCTTGCACCTTTAAGTAACATCGCAGATTTCGTTAAAAGAAAGATTTGAAATGGGAATACAGGATGGGAAAACCATATTTGTTCTCAAATATGGTGGTGTGCGTATAATGTTAGCATTCTATGTCAAATAAAGTTGCATAGTGTGTTCCTAAAACATACAGAATGCACTTCAAATTCACATAGGAGCTTTTTCCCCTTTGTCTTGGTTGCAACATAGATGACTTAACTGCCAACTATCTGTCATATTTAATGCCAAACAGTTTTGGCTTTAAAGAACTGGTGATAATAAGAGAGCGCGCTAGAAGCAGAAGCAGCAGTGGCTTACTATCAGTTTCTCTTCACTTTTAGCAGGTCATCAATGCAGAGGTCATTCCAATCAAACCAGTCTTAATTGCATCTCTTGGTGAATCCCAAAGACTCCTCTGCAGCATGGTAGATAGCTGAGCTGAGAGTTCCACATTTCACTGCTCCCCTTCATAAGAGAGAACTCTTTGATGTTGCAGAGCTCCGCTGCAAGACAGCCTTTGAACCAGTGGGAAACTGCAGTGGATTAATGGATATTGCAGTCAAGTCTCTTGCTGGGGGCTTGCTTGTGCTATTATGAGCAGACCATGCAGATCTTTGTTATTATCAATTTACCACAAGTCATGCCCCGCATATGGCCCAGTGAGAGGCAAAGCCATGAGCTCTTCTGTTTGTTTTTCAGATGTAGACGAAGGGTTGTTATGACAAGGCCGTGCCAGGGGCAGCTGTACAGAGGAAGACATTGTTATCCATGTTTCAGACTCCAGGACAGTGTGTATCGCCAGAGTCCATGTGGGCACTGGAGTTGTAACAAGGCCTGTAACAGCAGTTGTAAATTGAAAGTAAACAGCAGTTTGTTACTCGATGATGGGCTTCGCGTTGTAGGATCAGATCATAGCCATCGTAGACACGATCTATCTCTTCTTTACTGTCTTCCAGGTTGGGTCCATCGATTTTGCTTTTGTGCTTTGGGAAATCCAAGACGCACGTTGCACGAAAAGCACACAGGAACAAAAGATGCATGAATGATCAAACACAAGTCGGCTGGCATATGATAATTCGTTACCTGCTGTGAGATGAAGACGCACCACACACACGGACTGTCACACAAGCACACAGATCACAGACAGTGGTGAAAATAGTTTTCGCTGTTTGCTATGTCAGATCCACTGAACAAGCGCCGTCCCACCTGTGAAGACAAATTAGATAACATGCACGATGAAATCTAATAATTGCCTCTACAAATCAGGAACGTATATTTCCCCTGAAACATTAAGTGGCAAATCTCAGGGAGAACATTATATTTATGTTTGGTTGTATGGTGAGGGCTGTTTTTTTTTCTTGCAAGTCTTAAGCCTGCATGCTTTGAGATTAGTTAGAAATATATTTCATCACAAAGCAAGAGCCAGGTTCTATTTATTTTTTTAATTTCTGTCAGCGCTCACCATCCATGCACCTGAGAATTGCACTGCACAGGGGTAGTGTGGGGAAATGTAGTGGTCAGAGCAGGCTGTTTATCTCACGTGAGCCGAGTTTAAATCCGGCTTTGGGTGCATTGAGGTACAGCCAGGGCACAAATGGAACTTGACTGTATGTGCATTTGTGTGTGTATCATAAAGGGGGGCTTGTGCCAATCCCTGTCATGTAATTTAAATTGAACTCATTGAATACATTATGCATGAATGAGTCCTGGGTCTGCAGAGGAGCCGAGGTAAAGCCACTCAGGCCAGGGAAGAGAATCTACGATAAACAAGTCAGTGATTATCTTTTCAACCTCTTGTGCTGTTTTTCATGCAATGTAAAAAAAAAAGAGTTTAGAACGAGACCATGACATGCTCTACATCACAGAGGGCAAGAGCTTATCCCAGCATGCATTGGGCAGGTTGGCAGTCTCAAGGCTAACACACATTAACACGGTCAAAGTCATATTCTCACCTCAGATGGAACAACACCTTCATGCAGTGAGGCCGCAGTGCAAGTTAATGATCCACTGCGATGTTCTAAATAGTTTAAAACGCAGCTTAATTAACACCTGTGCTGTGTAGCCTACTGGTGGCAAACCAATACGTTTGCTTCTGTAGCTACAACTGGATGTTTCATAAGGATTTTTCCCCCAATCATCCTGATATAATCGCACATTATGCACGTATTTGTTAGGCTGAAATGTAACACTGGATATTTGACATCATGCAGTGAACTAGTGGACGGTGTCGAACCCTTATGCCCCCGGTAATCAGCCTTTGGATTTGCATCTCTGCCGCCACGGGCTAGGTGCCTTTCAGCCAAAACTGCCGTTTAATCCACCAACTCTGTCCTCTCAATTCCAATGGAGGACAGCCAAATCCTTGTTTACCCTGAACCCTCATCTGTCACCACATATTAAGCCCGTCTCTCAACAGCAGCCTGCCTGCAATTAAAATATTAATGTGATACCTTTTACTCTCAGAAATATGTCAGAAATATCCCCACAGATGCTTCTCACTCACACTGAGTGTGGCGAGTGCATACAGAGTGCAGATGTGCTCTTGTTCTCACACACACACACACACACACACACACACACACATGTGCAGACCAAGTGAATGTTCATGTCAGCTTATCAGATGAGAGTCATGTTTAAAGAGGTCATGAGCAAACAATATATTGTTTTAATTAATTTAGAAATCAGAAACTTTTATTGCCAAGTACGTTACATCTACAAGGACTTTGGCTTGGTTGGTAATTGGTGCTTGACAACATAGTGCAATAGTAAAAGACAATTAAAAAATTTGAAAATATGAAAATCTACACTAAAATATGATAAACAAACAAATTAAGAGTACGTTTAAAACAAGTATTGTATTAAAGTGTTGTAGAGTTGTGAAAATGTGTGTAACTGTAAGTAATTGTCCTGGGCATGGAAGTGTCCGAGTCAGTGGGCGTCCCGAGCTTTGTTGATGAGCCCAACTGGATTTGGAGGACTAGTGACCATATTATCTATGTTTAGAGAAACGTCATGGTTTGGGTTGAAGATGACTTTTTGGGTATTATTAAGATTGCGTCATTGGATAAAATTACTACTTAGTTAAAGGTTCTTAATACAATATTCAGAGCATGAATATGGCAGCAAACCAAGGGCGTATGTTTGGTCTCAGCATTGGTAGGGACACTGCCAGTCCCCCCCACCCCGCAAACTTTATTAAAATATATTAACATTTGTGTAACTTGGAACTGATTTGAACATAATAACAGTAACAAAACCTTAGTTTAAATACAAAACAGTATTCTGCACCAAATAAATAATAATAATAATAAATAATTAAATAAAAAAACGTTCTGCTAAAATGCCAATATACAGTAACAGTATATTCTATATCCACAATATATATAAAACACTTTTCCCAGTTGTGCAGCCAAAAAAAGACAAAAAAAATAAAAACATTAAAAATAAATCTATTTTGCAGCACTTAATAGGCTACAAATGAAGTGCTTTCCTCCTTTATGCAATTATTAGTAGTGCTGGGCAACGATTACAATTTTTAATCGCGATTAATCGCATGGATTTTTTGCGATTAATCGCGATTAATCTCATTGTTATGGCAAAGTTCAATAATGAATTCAAAAGTAGTGTATTGCGCACTTTTATTTTAAAAGTACTGCTATATGAACAAAAGGGCAATAACATTTGGTTTGCAAACACTTTAAACAAATCAGGTGCTTTTTAACAGCAGTATTCCCTTTACACAGTAGCGATCATATTTCTTGCACTATCTGTGCTCAGTGTGCTGACTTTATGTGAAACGTTCCACTGCTGTGCAACAGGAATAAAATGTTTCAGCAAAAATGTCTGTCTTCATGACAGTCAGAGCATGTGAATGCAGCTCTACTGTTCATCAATATAATGCTGTAACTCCGAGGTGATGATGGTTACCCAGCGATCAAAGAATAAAGACACTTTATGCACAATTTAGGTGTATTTTCCCTTTAACTCACGAGATGCAGCATGTTTTATACTTAATGTGAATATAATTCACACTTTGTTAGCATCTTATTCTGAAAACCGGATGTCCGTCTGACGAAACCGGGTGTTAATCTTTCCGCTAACTTTCAAAGTCCTTCGCTCACTCCCGATCTGTGCCGTTTGAATGCATTTACCGTGAATTTCAGCATATAGGTGCACTAACATGTAAGTGTCTGCTGAGTTGACCACGGAGATCCGAGTTTCTGCTGACTTTACCGCAGCGATGTCCAGTAGTCCCCATTCCTCCACCGCTGCCAGTGAGCAACGGGCTTTCAAAATAAAAAAATGCGCTATCAAATAATTGTCGGCGTTAATTAATTAATGCGTTAACATGATAATAATGCGTTAACTTGCCCAGCACTAATAATAATACGAATGAGTTTGCAAATATATTGTGCAAAATAATTTTTTCTAACAGACAATTAAAATTAACAAAATATTGGTGGGGACAATTGTGTCTTTCCCAAACTTTGGTCATGACTAGTCCCTATGGACCCTATGCAAACCTATGCCCTTGCAGCAAACAACTGATTGCAATGTAAATATATAGTGAAGTACTGTTGCCGTTGTTTGCACTGTTTGTGCTTTTTGGCACTGTTACGTGTCGCCATGTTGAGAGCCGCGTGGAGGCAATCCCTCTGCTCTGAATATTGTATTGAGGACTTTTAGGGTTACAGGACATTTGTTGTCATAGCTACATTAATAAACACATGGTTAAGGTTAGGAAAAGATTGAGTTCATGCTTTAAAAAAAATCTGTCTAAATTAGGAAATGAACCGTGGTCTCCTGTGTGTCCCATGTTTTGTCCACCCATCCATCTCCCCTAATCTCACTCCTAAAAGATATAATAACACTTAAACGTAAACATGTGTCATTTTCGGGCATTGGTTCAAACAACTGATGCTGTTTCTTTGTTCTTGGGTGGACAGTCTTTATTTGACGGGGCTGTCAGTGGAATGAAAGCTTTTATTTGAGGAACAGCACATATTGTAGCTCTTGCTTTAAAATTGAGCACTAAACATTTACATCCTGGTAAGATGGGGGTTTAATAGCCCACTGAATCTGCCTCTAAAGTAGACCTCATAAGCTTTTAGCAATAAGCAGTATAAATTAAGATGAATCTCAAGTCACAAATTGCTGGAAAGAGGAGCCATAAAATGCATTACGCTCAAGACTGTACAGTAGACTTTATGGCCCTCAAGACAAGAGTGGAACGTCCAGGCTCCAATTGAATTGACAGTGAATTAAAAACTTAAATCTTGTTTGTGTCTTACAAATGAGTATAAACAAATAGTGCCATTAGTTACTCTCGGCTATGCCCTCATTTTTTTCAGATTTTATTATTCACATTTAATACTACAATGCTTTTATTGGATGAATAATTTGTCACACCCCACCAGGAGTCTGTTTTCTTCTCCCCCAAGCTTTCTGTCTTTTGCTTTTTCTCTCCGTCTGCGTCATCCATTGTGACCGTGTGTCTCATTGTCTTCCCTCTCTGTGTTGACATTCAAGTCAAAGATGACACCAATTTAGTTCACCACTGAGTTTATCTTCATTTGATTCCAAACATTTGGAACTATTACCGGACCACACAACATTTTCCAACATAGTTTAACCCTTTGTATGATCAGAAATTGCAGCAATTTTCACTAAGGGGATCTAAATTTGTCTATTTGTGCACTTTTTTTTAACAATGTAATGGAGAGAAAATGTTGCATCGTACACTGGGTCTCCTGCTAGAGCTGATCAAATGGGGAATAATACAGAAAGGGGAGCAGAAAGTAGGAAGGATTGGTGAAGGAGCAGAGTGAGAGAGATGATGCAAGCAGAGAGGAGAGTGGAAGTCTGACAAGAAGAGCAAGAGAGTGGAAGTTGATAGAGAAGAAAAAACTGATTACTTATTACACCATTGACTCTTAATCCAATGGCTAAATCAACTTCTAAGCAAGAGATATTTTTGGGCGGCGGAGGATGCCGGAGCTACAGTGTATGATTACAGATGCATGCAGGCCTTGAATAAGACACAAATTGAATGAATGAATACACCTATAGCGCAAAACATTTGTCTTCATGCTAACAGCTTGTGTAGCACCAGTAACCAAACATTTCTACCAATATACACAGTAATACTGAGAACAAGGCAGGAATAAAAAAAAAAAGGACAATCACACATGTACAAAGTAAGGAGACAAAATGTAAATCAACTCTTCATTGACCACTGTAATCTGCCCCTAACACCCCAGCAGCTCCCTCTTTTCATTTTCTCCCCAGAAACTATGAATACTCTCACTGTGTTAATTGAGATTAATGGCTACGGGCAACAAACAGACGAGGTAGATCAAAAGAAATACCATCATGAGTGATGGCGGAGGGGTGGGTATAGAAACAAGGACGTATGTGAAAGATGGATAGATTTCATTAGGCGGGGAAAAGGAAACACTAATTTCCGAGGTGAAAAACACTTTCCTCCCTCGGAGCAAAGTGTTCTCCAAATAATGACTGTTCATTGTCACGAGGTCAAGAGGATAGCAAAAAGTCTCTTTGTTTCTACTTGAAATGAAAGAAAAAGGACAGAAGGTAAAACATGTGCTAATGTTGCAATGTTCAACCTATTTTTGCATGTTTTTGTGTCCAAGCAACTAGTGACGACAACCATTTTTTAAATTAGCCCTGTAATGAAGGAGAGCGCTGCAGACGACAGCCGCTAAACATGCTGTAATGTAATCGCGCGGGGCTATTCCTCACCGCCAATTTACGTCAACTAGCAGTGCTTGTTTTGACCACTGACAGGCTCATGTTGTAAGTGTCTGACACCATTAAGGAAAGGACCCTACGGAGAAATAAAACGACTTTCTTACCTTTTGCGCTCGATCCAGTTTGTTTGTCAGTGAGTGTCTCGCTTTGAGAAATCTGGCATCGCATCCACATTGTCGGAATCATCAATATTCAGCCATGATATTAAAAACCTTTTCAGATAACACTAAGCTACACTTTCTGTAACACATCAAACTCTGAAAACACTAATGTCCCGTCTCACTCCTCCCTCACACAACACAATAACAAACAGAAAGTGTGACTTTTTTTCTCTCTCTGTAGGGTCCTTTCCATAATGTTGTCAGACTCTTATAATCTGAGCCTGTCAGTGGCCAAAACAAGCACTTTCAGTGGGCGTAAATTGAGGTGAGGAGTTGCCCCGTGTGATTACATTGCAGCCCGTTTAGTGGTCTGCACCCTTCTCCTTCAACACTGGAGCAATTTAAAAGAATTGTTGTCTCCATTAGTCAGTTAGACACAAACTCTCGGGAAATAAGGTCTAAAATGTCCCAAAGTTACCCTTTAACAAAACCTGGTTGTTTGAGGCTATTGAAACATCTAAGAAGGTGTCAAATGGCAAAGATGCTACATGAGGCTAATTGACTGCAAACAGGCTCTCCTGCAGCCTGGCCAGCCTCAGACCAGTGGAAGCAGCGTTTGACAGCGTGACGTGGCCCGGGATGGTGTGCTCGTGGGCATCTTTCGGGACACGGGAGAGGA
Organism: Anarrhichthys ocellatus; assembly: GCF_004355925.1. Classification (NCBI taxonomy): domain Eukaryota; kingdom Metazoa; phylum Chordata; class Actinopteri; order Perciformes; family Anarhichadidae; genus Anarrhichthys; species Anarrhichthys ocellatus. The sequence continues at coordinate 3,028,030 of NW_022280048.1, read as the reverse complement.
CGGGGCTGTGCTTATATAACTTGAGCTGTGGAAGATCGTTGCATCCACACCACAGCCTGGAGAGGAGAGACCGACAGAGTGTTTTGTGAGGGTGGGGGATGGGCGCTAGTTGAGGGGGTACAGCAGAGAACATTCCAGGAAACTCGGAGGCATAATCTTCTTATCCGTGGCAGATTGGTTCAATGTGTGAAGTGCAGCGTGCGCACATGTGTGTGTGTGTGTGTGTGTGTGTGTGTGTGTGCGCATGTGTGGTGGTGATATGTTTGTGCATGAGAGGTTTGACTGTCCTCCCTTCACATCGCCTCCTCTTCTTCGTCCTTCGCTCGCTTCCTTGTCTACCGTGTGTTTGACCCCAACCTCCTCCGCCCTTCCCCACACACTCTCCATTTCATCACACACACACACACACACACACACACACCGGATCAAGATCCGCTCATCTGCTTTTCGTCCTCATTAGTGCCTCTTTTCCTCCGCATCGGGTTTGTTCTTTCCCCGCGATCAGAAGATGAAAGTGACCCAATGTGGAAGGCGGAGCGAAGGGAGGTTTCTCTCTGAGACTGCTGGTGTTCCTCTGCCCCTGGCCACGGTGGGGATTCGTGTGAGAAGCAGGGGTGGGCGGAAGGGCGAGAGGGGAGGGATGGGGTGCTGTGGACCAGATTCTGCTGATTGTAGGAAATTATATCCTCTAATTTCACCTGCAACTCCAAGAGACAAAGGCCTCGGGGAGAGAATAGGATAAGGAGGTATTTCACAGAGTTATAAGAAGGAAACAGAGAGACGGGGTGAGAGAGAGGGGGATGAAAGAGGGAGAGAAGACGGGCATAGGGCATGGGAGAGGATTTAACACTAGAACACGGTTCGGTCTGAAGCCAGTCAGGGAAGACGGAGAAAGAGGACGGAAAGAAGAGAGGCAGCCACTGAGAAGAAAAAGTGGTTCCGCTAAACCAAACCATGTCCTTAAGGATCACCCATCCAGCTTCAGCACACACGCACACTCGCACGCATCCGCGCACGTGCACACAACACTTTTGCCCACCTATACCACCACTTCTCATCCTAACACCTTACTAAAGCACCATTTTGCCGTGCCGGTCCCCGTGTATCCTCCCATCTTCCCTTTCGATCCAGGTTTCCCTCTCTCCTCCCTGATAGTCTTACTCACAGACCGTGACTATCTCCCACTGACAGAGCCGCTACAGGATTAGAGGAAGATGGAGAAAGCGGTGCGCAGTCAGCCAGCACCTCCTGCTGTACACCAAACGCCACTGACTCGCGGGTCTGCTGCATCCTTGAAGAACACAGCAAGGGCATTTCTCGATTCAGACGCCTGCTTGCCTTATTCTTTCATTCCCAAAGAAAATCAGCACATTTCCACCTCAGACGGAATTAATGTGAAGAAGGACGATAAGAAAGAAGACAGTTATTCTCTATGCATAACAAGCTGTGTTCCTCTGTATTATGATGAACCTCACAATATTATTCTGCATCAGAAAATGCTCACCTCTGATTGGCGTGCTGAAGGTGACACAAGTTATCTGCTGATATAATAAGAGATTATTTGTGGTATATTCACTTTTTAAATGCAAGTAAGAAAGTAACATCTCAAAGCTGTTGACCAAAGCGAGTAATGAGATGGAGAGCGGAAACGATTAGTCAATTAAACAATTAGTTGATTGACAGAAAATTAATTGGTCATTATTTTTTCTTTAATCAATTTACTGTTCGGGTCGCTTTTGAAGCAAAAAAGCCAAACATTTTACCGAAAACATCTTCTTACTTTTGAGGATTTGCTTCTTTTCTCTGTTCCATATAATTGTTAATTGAATCTATTTGGGCTCTGTGAACTTGTGATGGGCTTTTCTTTTTCTTTCTTTTTTTATAGTTTTATGACATTTCATAGACAAAATAATACTTATCGATAATGAAAATAATCGTTACTAGCTTACTTAAAGACAAATAAAGGACAAACGGTGACCGAAAACATAACATCACTTATTCACTTCAATGTGGAAATCCAGAATTAACTGAGGGGAGGAAAGCAAAATATTAAAATCAAATGTGGTCTACTTTACTAAATCAATGGATGACCCACATGCCCTGTGTCCCATCTGTGTTTTACTAATGCAGCTATTAAATATAACACATTGCTCTTCCCAGATCATCGTATTGTAACGTAATTTCAGTGTCCGTATTTAATCCAGTCAGAATGGATTTAGACTGATTTAGAAGGTCTTTGGCAAATAATACAATGAAGAAAACTGGGACACGGCAGTACATGCAGTTCCCTCTGTGTTTCACTCCTCTGATTCAAACAGCAGCTTCAAGTCGAGCTCCTCGAAACTAGACAGTTTCATCTGAAGATTGAGACAGAGTCCTTTCTCTCCAATATTTAATGCTCTCTGAGATCCTACAAATGATCCAGCCACCAGAGCTCTCTTGAATATTGAACTTTTTATGTGGCCTGCGCTGTGCATCAAGTATGGAAATGTACTGACATAAATGGTCAAACATTCACGAGTGCTCCTTTTTTCTTTTCTCTTTTTTGTTGACTGTAATTAGTCTGAGGTCTGTGAGAGTGAACAGTAACAGAGAGAGGAGAGAGAAGACAGGGAAGGAGAAGCTGAACGACAGAGTGAGCTTGGCAAAGCTACAGCGTTTTACTGCGGAGGTTTTAAATCCTTTAACATGATTTCCCTCATCCTATTAAAGACATAGCTATGGATAGGGAGAGTGTAAAGTGTTACGTACAGGAGGGAGGGGGGGCTGAGTGTGAAGGAGAGAAAGGGAAGGCGAGGAGGGAGAGAGATTAAATGGGTGTTAAATATAGGGAACAAATCATCATTCCAGTCCCATTTCTATCTGCAATCAGGCTTCTAAATGTTCTCTCCATCATCTCTTGTAGATTGCACTGGATCATTATTTGCTTTCCTCGCATATCGATCCTTATTCTTCACATGGACGTCTCCCTTTTGGTACCAGTGGTGGATTCCTTCAGTGCAAACCACCACAAATGAGTCTACTGGTTAAAGAAAACGGGTTAAAAAGACACCTCTGCAGAAAATCTTAGTTAGCACACGTATGTAGATGACAACATGTTGACATATTGTATTGCTTTGGATGAGAATGTCATAATGGCACAAAATAGCTGAGAGTGGTGTCAGACTCATTGGAAGAATTGTTTAAGAAATGTCACAGTTTTAGTGCATGGTCACCAGGCGGTAACCTACCTACAGTACCAATGCAGAAGTGTCTTAAATTTGCATTATTTCTAATTGCCAAAAGGGGGGTTGCAAAAATAAGTCTGATTGTATGGAGTTCTACGAGAACAAAATGACCCTACACTGTAACGAATTACTGTAAATTTACGGTGGATTTTCAACGGTATCTTACAGTATTTCATAATAACTGTAACATACAGTTAAATGTTCATCCTCGCATGTAAATTAACAGTCAATGCTGTAAATTAACAGTCAACGCTGTAAATTAACAGTTAATGCCGTCAATTAACAATAATAGCAGACTACCGTAATTTATCAGCATGATACAGTATTTTTTGTGAAGACGTGGATACACGCTTCTCTATACAAGTTGAGTGAATCACGATCCATCTACATCGTACTGTCTATTGTAGGTTGATGTGTCTGTAATGACGATAGAATATTTTTATTATTCAAACTGCTTATCGCCTAAAAGTCATTTTTGAGTGACAAGACGTGAGCGACTGTTCCTGAACGTGACTTTGGACACAACAGCTTCAGTTCATCCTCCTGAGCAGCCATGTGGAGATCAACAGAGGAGCCGAGGTAACTTGCGCTTATCATCCGAAATTCAAATTCAAAGTCTCCAGTATTGTTTTGTCTTCATGATTATTGAACTGTTGACATCTCAGATAATGCTTCACTTGGTCTGTTTCATTACATTAGGTTGCTAGTGTTGGCGGAGCTAACGTTAGCTCTGTGACGTTAGCTAGCTCAAGCTCAATTAGCCTTAGAAAGGTTAGCTAGCTAACAGCATAGCAAGTTAAGTCAACATAAATAAAGTTAATCACCAATTACAGTGTTAAGATGTAACGTTAGTAACCTAACTTGTGTTTACTTGTGCTCTTATTGAACTGTAGATGTGTAGATGCACATGTCTGAGTTTGTTTGTTGGACAGACAGATGTCATCATGGCAGCTTGAACCCTGGTGGTAAAAAAAAGAAGAAGAAAGAACTCAGTATCACATCCCTCTAGTCTACGGCATTCTCAGAATTCCACTCTCAACCTCAGGAAGCATTACAATGACACTGACCTTGGAGTCCTTTGCTTTATTAAAAAAAAAAAAAAAGTTAATGCCGGCTTGAAATATGTCCTCTTTAACAAAAACAAACGCATACAAATCAATAATCTCAAACAGCATCAGTGATGCTTCCAGTGCCCAGAGGTGCAATATTAACGTGAATCCAGCAGAGTGAGCTGTTCTCCAACAACTGAAGAGTGGAAATGCGTCATCTCTTTATGAATCTCTGAACTGGACCCTGAGGTTTAGCTCACTACTCCAATGTTCTTTTTTTTTTTACATTTAATTCATTTAGCATTATCTTTGAGTTCACATTCAAAGAAACTGACTATACATTTGTTAACACTTTGATACTACCGAATACTAACATTTTACTACATTATACCTTCTACTGTCTCATATTATCCTGACAGTTACCTTGTGGTAGCGGACATGTCATTAGAAATGTGGCATTAGATTATCAGGCTTCTAAATGTTCTCTCTCATCTTTTGTAGATTGGACTGGATGAACTTTGCTCTCCTCCGATACCATTCTTCATTCTTAGCATGGACACCTCCCTTTGGTGAAGGTTCAGTCAAACTGCATCGTTATTCTTGATATTATCTTTTCAGGACAACATTGAGATCTACAAAGTGCAAACTTAAGCGACCCAAAGCATCAGGAGCAGCAGTCACAACACTGGTTTAGGCAACGATGAGCTTATATCACCGCAGCTGACTGCAAGCCAGTGCAAAGTTTCACTATTCTCCCATTCGAGTCAGGTGATGATGAAAAGCTTGATGCTGTGATGCAATCTAGAAAAGAAAAAAAACACTCACTCCTACTCAGTTTGTAACAGAAAAAAACTCCAGGGCCAGCGGTGTAGACAGATAATGCTTTGTTATTAATAATATTCAGTAAGCAGATGATTCTCCTGCAGCTGTTGGCTCTTTAATCTCCTCACTAACTTATGATAAGTTGTCAGAGCCCCAGGGATGTTATCTCCCCTCTCATTCTAACGTGACACCAGAGATTTGCCCTCTGCACAAGGACTATTGAGAAATGTTTTTCCTCCGTACTGACCCATACCAAGAAGATGTGGTTCATATAGGCTTTGATTTTTAAATGTAGATTCTGCTCTAGAAACAAGGCATTTCTAGCTTTAGTGTCATTACTGTCAGTTATTTATTGAAGTCAGTGCATGTTGGACACATTGATGTCTTTTTTTTAATTAGCCATCAATTTTCCAGCTTTGTGAATCTAGACAGAGAGAAGACATGTTTGACTTGTAAATCGTCTTTTTACCTGAAAATATGTTTCCTTTGTTCAACTATAATCTGAAAACAACAGTTAATAAATCAACTATATCTTTTCAATGCATGGATTTTTTTTTTTTTTAGATTTGCGTTGAGCACCTAAAGGAATAGCTTTTTTAAAAATGAATTTCCATATTATTATATTTGTATTTTATTTGAATTGATGGATAATTGGTTTCCTATTCTAATCTCCTTCATTGATGGTATGTCATAATTGAAATAGATGTAGAAGTTACAAGAAGAGAACAGGGCCAATGAAATAATAGCAATTAAAATAATGTAATTTTAGCTGGTGTCATTCTCATAATTTGACAACGGAGACAGTTTTTAAAGCTAAATAAGGGGAGAAAAATAAACATGTTAAGAGCTGCTTGGACAGTCAAAATAATATTTTTTTCTGAACATAGCTTGGAAACTAAAGCAAACAATAAAAAACAATGAGCCGTTCCATCTAGGGGCAGTTTGCGGTTACAGCAATTATACTTGTGATAGTAATTTTAGGTTTCTCAAATAAGAAAAATAATTGTGAGAAACAGAGCAAATGAAATGCATAATTGAATGTGTGTGCAAGCTAAATCAGATGAGTATATTGCTTATTTTGCTTTTACAGATGAATTGGTACATAATAACGTTTTCACAAATAAATAATTGTTTTGTGCTCTTTATATTCTAATGGCCAATTCAGTTTAATACATTGCCTTGGTTCATTCCACAACTTCACAGTATTTTTGCGCACACTCAATTAACACTTAGTATCACTGTACATAGAAAAGGAATAGTGTTTATAGTACAAATATTGTGACATTTATTATTTGAGATTGTGCATGTAATTGCATTTGCTTCGTACTTTAGATCAAATCAAACTAATGGCTATGATAATAAAAGAAGACTCTGGTATTGCTTTGCTGCATTTTGTAGTTTGGAATGTGTGAGAAGCAGGCTAAGTAACCCCGACATCCTCCTCCCCGCAGCCACATAGTCTACTTCCAGGGACATCCTGAGGCATTCCCAGGCTAAATGGGATATATCATCCCTCTGGTGTGCTCTGGGGTCTGCCCGGATCACCTCCCTGTTGGACATGCCCGGAGGACATCCAGTCAGATGGCTGAATCGCCTCCACTGGCTCCGTTCGGCACAAAGCCACATTGGCTCTCAGCTCTTCACTTTGTCCCTACGATTCAGTCCCTGTGCGACTGACTCGAAGGGACATGGTTTCATCATGTCACTCATGATGACCGTTGATGAGAGTTGCAGTGTTTGAACGTGGATCGATGACTGGTAAATTGAGAGTGTCACCTTCAGACTCAGCTCCCCCCTTCACCCGCATCGCTGCGGACGTCAAAATTATCTGCCTGTGGATCTCATGCTCCAACTAACCCTCCCATAGTGACCAAAAACCCCAAGATACTTGAACTCTCAATCCAATGGCAGAGTGCATGGTCGCAGTGCAATGACGCAAGCAGAAGTGCATCATGAACAATTAGCTGTGTTGAGTTTCAATTTCCAGAGAGAATTACTAAATTAAGATAATGTTCACTCATTCTACAAACATACAAATCAGCAAATATGGACCATTTGTTGAATTATCAAATTCAACAAGCACATAGTGGAGCATTTAGCTGCTAGAGAGCCAGATATTTCCCAATAGAGTAAAAAACAGTTAATACTCTAGAACCTAATACTCATCAGGTCAGAGTTGTGTTTACAGCTTTGTCTGACGTCAGACAAAGCTGCCTCCATATACGCCACCTGCCTCCAGATCAGCCAATAGCAATATTCAATTGCAATGGGTTTCAACCAGCAGTCTCTATGCATATTTACAACACAATATGTAGTAACTAAAATATTGTACTAAAATATCGAGATCTTAATCCATAAACACCACGACTAAATACCCATTAACATAGTTTTTCAGCTGAAAATAAAGAAGTTTGGTGGTTTAGTCACTCTTTATTTATTAAAAACTTACAAAATACAGGAAATGATAAGTGTTATCAATATAAATAGGCGTTTACATGACTTGAAATATTGAAATGAACAAGGGCTGACTGCTGAAATTGACATGTGAAAGAAAAATAAATCATATCAATCAATCTTATAATGTAACAGTTGTGAAATGCACAGATGCGTGGCGCCAAAAAGAAAGAAAACAAATTCTGACGTCAGCCTGGTGCAGATCCTCATCTAAAAACAATCAAAGCAAACCCCTACCCGGTGTTTCAAGTGCAGATTTTTTATTTTTTTTTATTCCTTTCACATGTCGATTTCAGCAGAGCAAGCGCCTGCTCATTGAATTATGCGTCGCACCTCCTCGTCATGACAACTAGCTGTGAGATTGAAATACTGTGGTGTCCTATGAGCGAGAGAGGCGATGAAACCGCAGAGAGAGAGAGAGAGAGAGAGAGAGAGAGAGAGAGAGAGAGAGAGAGTCGTGGGATCCTCTTCAGCGCAGGCATCGGGCTTTAAAATAATAACTCTGCATCCAAATATTTGAAGCACTTATGGTGTTATTCTAAAACCATGAAGGCTAAACGGAAGATCCACGCGCCGTTTCTCAACCTGAGCCTCCGTTTTCTGTGAAGAGCATCAGATACCAAGTGAAACCAAGAGAGAGCACCACGCAAGCGCGTAAAAGAAGAGATTGGACACCTTATTTTTCTGGGGTGTCTTTGGAGCGCTATTTCACATTTGAAGTCAAACAATCCTTTTTTTTTTTTTGTGAAGGCCCTCGCGGTGCCGCGTGTTGGGGGGGCAGATACCGTGGATTATTATCAGCATGGACAAACGGGGAAAAGAGGACAGATCACTGCGTTGACTTTTGAGGCAACGCGCAGAGTCTTGACGCTATAGCGTTACGCATTTATTTTACTGTGAGCGCTTTTTTCTCTCTCCCCCCTCCTCTGTTTGAATCACACTCGCTGCTGCATCTCTCAACATTATAAAAGTCAAATATCTGTGGATAAAGAACAGAGCAGGGTGTTGTCGGAGAGGGATGAGAGGAGGAGGAGGGGACAGTATGAGGTGTGCTTTTTTTGGAAAAGCCGGAGAAAGACGGACACCGAGAAGGTGTACTGATGTGCGAAAACCTGCGACGCGCTACCCTCCTGAGAAATAATTGCGATCAGGGAAGAAATGGCCTAGTTAAAACATCATCGACACGCCGGCAGAGGATAGAAAAGAAGAATCGTGTTTGGATGGACGGGCCATCATCATCGTCATCATCACAATTCCAGTGCTTGCATCGAGTCTTTTAGGTAAGCCGTATGTCCACCACCACCTCCTAAAACGTGACTGGAGATTTTTCTGTCCATCATGGGTTTTATGTGTGCGCAATATGTACGCTTTGGTGACTTCGCATATTGCGCACGTTATCCATCTTGACGCACTGTCACAATTGGGGGAATGAGAGTTCAATGTTAATCCCCGTGTCACTTTGTTGCTATAGCACATCTTTTCTTCCCTTTTCAGCGGGAGCCTTCGATCGGCCTTGCCTGTTGATAAGCCGTCACATTTTAGCGTGATCAGCCGACTTTGTGCCTTCAACGTCGTTATTCTGTCTTTTTAACCACGCTGCTAACTAGATGATGTCCGTGGGATATAATTGGAATCAACTCATCATGTAGGCTGTCAGTCAGACTGGCTGCTCTTCTCTATTGGGCTCCAATGGTGTCCTGTTTACCTTGGTATAGATTGTTTTCATCATACTTTTATTACATGTATTGATGGCTTAATTAGACACACATGCTGCTATACTACAATATATAACTAATGTCAATCAAAGTGTGTGACAGGCCTTGAACTCGGAAGATGTCCTCTCGAAGAAACCCACACAGACACACACACACGCGCACACACACACACACACACACACACACACACACACACACACACACTGTGCACAAACACTCACACAGACACACATAGCCTGTGTCCTAGAAGATGCAGATAGGATTGTGAATTAAATGCACACACTCTGATGATCCAGGGACAGGCTCCATTAATATTCAGTGGTGGTTTGGCAGTGCTCAGTTAATGGCAGACAACAGGACCTCTGTTCTGACAGGTCGTGGATGAGAAATGGTATATTTTCATTTTGAGGGAATAAGTGTGTTTCTCCCACTGATTCGGGGCCTCTAGCTATGGACGAATGACATTTAAAATCCATCAGAAAACCAATAAAGTGATTTTGTAGACTTTTTGCAGAATTTGGCATTACTCTTGTTCATGTGCTGTTGGAATAGCTGTGATCGCTCTCTTGCACCGATGTCATGTCAACCTGGTTAATGGCATTTGGACACTACTCAGATAGAACAGAACATGATTGAAGACTTCTGAAACTTGCATGGGCTTCGTATATGCCATACATTTGCCCTAATCCAAATGTTGTCTATACATAGAAGAGAAATTAGAGCAAAGGTTTTGCTACAGATGTTCCCAGAACCCTCAATTGAAAAGTCTTTTGGGAACATTTAAAACCTGTATTGTTTCCAAGATAATAAATTGATTATCTGTTTCTGAAATTGATCCATTTTGTGTCTAGTTATTCACTCGCATAGGGCCAGGAAGATTGGGTGGCTTTATATGGATGGGTGATCCTTTGCTACACAAGGATGTAGTGCAGTGTGATTAACAGTGAATACGTGTACTTTAACAAGTAAAACTTCCAGCATTGTTTTTATTTCTCAGAAAAGATACGGTGACTGCAACCATTCCCTTCGTACTGTATCCAATAAATTACAGCAACGGGCCAGTGATGCTAATATTGTGGTGAGCCCAGCGTCGCTTGGTTTCCAGAGGGAAAATAGACAAGATAAATGGAATTAAAGCTGCAAGCAGCGCTGATCGGGTCATCGCACCGTTGTGCATGTCGGGGTGTTATTGGCGGGAAGCTGGTCGATGCAGCCAGGCACAGCGGTTCATGAGTTCTGAAAGGGCGCAGTTAAAGTGAAGGGGTCGGAACAAACTGTCAGTAATTAAATAGGATAAATATAATTAAACAGTTTAAATGTGTTATGAAAGGGGGCGGGGCTAAAATGTAGGGGGCGGAGATAAGCCACACAAATAAAAAGGTAACTTTCTGCCGAGCGCAATAATGCCTTCCTTAAGAGTCGACGACAAACGGTTCAGGGGTCCTAAAAGGGGCGTGGCTTACGTGTAGGGGCAGGGGGCAACCCATCACTAATAAAAAGGAACGCTGAGGGCAATGATTGGGGCAGATTGGACAATGTACGTGCACATTAAATATAAAATGGCCAAATTCCTATTAGGTTTACGGTGTACCTTCAACAGACTTTTTGGTACGTCTGCTGACCAAATTTCATACATGTAGGTGAAACCTCAATTCGGGGCTTTGTGGGATGCTTTTGAGCCTTTTTGCTACACACAATATAAAATAAAATTTTTCACCACGTGTGATGTGTGTGCTATATTTTTTGAGCCAATCAAGCCCCTAAAAAAGGTGATTCATTGGCAGAGATAGTAATTCCTCACATTTCAGTATGGTGCCTGCACCGAGGTTAGTGCTTGGGCCCTAATGAAAACAGAAAGAACGGCGGCCTAATGGATTGGATGACAACGTGAAGTGGAGACTTTCAATCCAGAGCAAAATGTGTTTAGTCTTAATGTTTAAAATGAAGTATGTTTGGGTGAGCAAGGTGAAGTATCGGATGGTGTTCAATGTGATATTCTATCTTACATAAACATGATCAAAACCAGAGCTTTCTTGAGGACAGAGTTTTAAGTCAAGTTGTTTTGTAGTCTACGTGCAGTCTTCATCTGATACTGAGAGAAGGCAGCCTTGTGAAATACCAGGGCTTATTTCCATCACCGAGGCCCAGCATTTAAAGGGAACCGTGGTATTGCACTTTCCCAGCTTTGAGAGTATTGTAATTCTGATTAATTACATTTTTTAACTGCTAACTGAAGGCCCAGTGCATGGTCGTGGATTGGAGTGCACACAGTATTCTTTAAAGCAATATATGTAATATCTAAATTATGAATTTGGTAGTTGGTGAAATGGCCCTTTAGTCTGTGTTTTTCCGTTTTATAAGCACAATTTGCTTTTCCACCGAGTCAACAAGACAGATTGAGTCAATATAAAGACCTACTGTATGATAGCAGGCTGGTGGTGCTGTGTATAGGGCATAGGCTGCTTGCACTTACCCACCAAGCCATAGGATGTACCTTATACAATTTGAGTGGTAAGTGATGGTAAATTGAAGTGTAATTTGTTTCTTCATTTTACTGTGGCCATCTGACTAGAAACAAAGGTGGGATTAGCCTAATAGTTGATTTTTTTTACTAGGTTTAAATGAGGCAATCTACGCACAAAAGATGCATGAAAAAACATGAATATGCTGATTTATCAAAGTTTTATTTTATTACAATTGTGCCTATGTATTTTACCTCATCTTATTTATGTCTATTTGCGTTTAACTTCAAAGTCTGTGGTTTAGTCATTGCTTTTTATCACTGTCCATTTTAAATGTAGTACTTTTAGTACTGTAGACACCAATGTCCCAGTCCTTACAAATGATGCTGCTACCAGGTAATCTTCCACTGTGAAAAAAAGTCCAAGTACATGTATTCATAAACTCCTCATATCAAAAGCCTTACGAGCTGTACAGTATCATTATGCTGCCATAACATAAAGAGTCCGCATTGAAAAAAAGTGTTTTTTTACGTATTCTCAAATAATTAAATATTCTCTGATAATACAGTTGCACTCACAGTGCCTTTGCCATATCATTTTAATGTAAGAACAGGCTGTGAGTCAGAGAGCGGTTGGAGGTACAACTGGTAAAGGATAATTTGGTGTGATAGTGATCCAATCACATTGTCCACTATGCAGCTGAAACATTGAAATGGAAATTTAAGTGATAAGGAATTGGCATCCCATGACCAAGGGCCGGGTGTTTGATTGGCCATTAAAGTTAGGGCCTATGAATAAATGAATACTTTAAAATGATTGCACTTTGTACTGTTCAAATCATAATACTGCTGTATGAAATTGTGATTGTGCCTCCATGCCAGCACCTTCCATGATTTCAGTTTTTATTTTTTTATTTGTTTCCTCTTTTTCTGGGGTTTCTTCTGAGGTTCCCCTGTTGTTCCTGTGTTTCATGTCACAACTCTATGATCTGTGGGCCAGTCCCTTAAGGAGAGACTGCAGGATTTTGCACTTTAAAAAAAAAAGTGTGTTTCAAGTGCTCAAAAAGTCCACAGGAGAGCCCTCGTGTGCTGTGCTCTCCAATTGTTTTAGTGTGGGACTACACTGAGCCCTCAGATATGTGTCAAGAACATTCTTCTAAATCTGTAATGTCTTTTGGACTGAGATGTCTGACATTGGCATTGGACTAAACCTGTAGTCTCACTGCTCCACGGGCAACAAGTCCCATTGACTTGCTGTCCAGAAAGCTGCACACTTATAGCACAAAAACAGACACATCATATGGCTATGTTGCGTTTGAGTCACAATTGTCTCGAGGCAAGAAAGCCAGGCCCCAAACGGCATGAAAATCCAGCCCATATTGCCGAATATTTGACCAGCTTGGATGCGTGGCAGCTGTTATGGTCCATACATCCTCTCTATGACCGGCTAGTTTCACACCAAGCTACAGCATCTTTACATTAAACATTTACTGTGTTCCGGGTTAATGGTGCATCTGCTGCGATGGAGGCTTGGAGATTTTAATTCTGTGTGAAGATGTCAAGTCAGAGAAACGGGAGGTTGAAATGACCCAGCTCTCAGTCACGTCACGACCAAGGGGGAGAAAAGCAGGAGAATAGCTTGACCTGACCCATTATCCGTGAGCAAAGTAAAGCTGGAGAAAGCGCCAATGTGCAAATGCCATGGTAACCATCTCGTGTAACCTCTGAACAATATCACGTAGCACTCGTCACTGAGACAAACCAGGATAAGTGCTGTCCTGTCTTGCAAAGTCTGCGAAGAATAGCGCACAAAACACCATTAAAATATCTGGTAATTTAATGTGTCTTTTATTAGCAGCAGAGACGCAAGCCCATTAAAACGAGACACGCGACCTTTCCTGAATTGCAAAGTTCCACCCTTCAATTCATCAGACATGATCCATTAAGCAGCTGTAACACTTAGTTCTCTGATATGTTGTGGGCAGTGATACAGAAGCTTGAACTGGCATTCAAATATGGCGTGGCATGTGCTCTTAAAAAAAAAAAAAAAAAAAGAGGTTATTTTCAAGCAGTGGTAGTTTGTCATTGAACTGCACTGATCATAATTAAACCTTGCTTATGACACAGCACACACATTAAGCAGCTGGTGCTCTTTAGAAAGGTGTGGGCAGTGTTGACATGAATTGGGCCGATATGCAGTTTGAAATGCGGCCTATGTGATGTATTGGGGCGGTAGCCCGATTTTAATTAATTAAATGTCATAGTTTCTACATTTGCAGATGGGAGCATAATAGCCGGTTAATGTTGCAGTATGAAGATAGCTAATGCTACTTTCATTGGCTTTGGATACAGTGAGGAACTTTAATGCCTAATGACATACGGCGCTGAAGGAAATGTTAATAACCATGCCCCCAACAACTCTTTACCTCTAGTGCAGGAGTGAAGTGTCGCCCAGTGGAAAAAAACAAAACCCACACAGTATGTCCTTCCAGTCTTGTGAATGGCAATGCACTCAGTGCCTTGTAGAAACCCAGTGTAGCTACTGTACTGTAAAGCTGAGGACGCAATTAGGGACAAAATATGAGTAAAGATTAACATACGTACTGGAAATAAATTAAAAAAAGACTGCATCTATGTGCAGTCACTGGCTATGAATTTTTTTAATCCTTGTTACATAAACCGAAAGTTAAAGCAGCTGGAGGTAAGATGTTAGACAACGTACTCAGCAGACATTTTAAGACATAGATCTGAGGCAAAGACTGACAAGCACAGAAATTAATAATACTCTGAAAAGTACTGGGGTCTGATCAGGCTTCTCAAATTGTACCATTGACATCGAAAAGGGTGGGCATTTTGTCTTCATGGAAGTGTTGTGTCATGCTATCAGAAAGGTGCAAAGACAAGTCGCAGAGGAGTACATTCACAGTGTATAATGACAGATTTGTACCCTGTTGTCCAAAGTTGAGGCATCCACCTCAGAACCAGACTCGGACAGCGATAGCAGTGGCCACAAACATGGTAAGCTGTGACACATCACTGCAAAAGGTAACACCACAAACTTTGAATGCAGAATGAATTTAAATATGAAAATTACAACAACAACTTTTTTTTTTGTTGATTGAATGAAAATATTTGGTGTTGCAAAATAAAACTAAAGCACCGTACTTGACCTTATTTAACAAAACGTCAAAGTCGCTGCTCTGTTGAAGCCCTGTGCAAAAAAACAAGTGGGTTGGGTGTACTGCGGTGTGTTACATTACATCAGCTGTTTTGGTGTTTTGTGATTTCTGTTGATCTGGGTTTAGCTATTGTCACACGCTGTGGATTCTGAACTGCTCTTAATAGAACCTCATTGTCGGCCCTTGTGTCTGTTCTGTTCAAATGAACCAGGAAATACCAGGGTTGCTCTGTTCTCAAAAGGCCAAGACCTCTAGTTTGAAGGCAGTAAACCTTAATGTTTTTCAGCAGTGCAAACGGTTGGTCTGCAAGTTACACAGACAGTTGCAGGATTAGTAGGCTGGTACGAGTGGAAGAACGAAGAGGAGCTAGATAAAAGCTCGGCCCAGCAGCGTCAATGCAGATTAAAACGGATTTACCTGGACAGTAATATGAAGGGGGAGCACTCGGTCCCATATCATCTTAAGAATAAAGAAATGTTTCTCCGACACAATCAAATTGGCTAATTTACTGTATTTTCTACGACCCCTTTAACCTTTATTTTTGCATAAGACATTGTAATTAAGCATGGAATGTGTTATAAGTTATTATATTATGAAAGCAACATTAGATTTCTGCTATTATGGGACTGCATTAAAAAATTAAATCACAAATCAAAATCAATTCCAGTGAATTCTCACTTTAATTGTAATTTTAATTTTTTTTTCAATTTTGATAATAAAATCAGATTTTCAGTTTTTATTATGAAAAAATGAATTGTTTTGTTATTTATCTCTCAGAGCTTCATTTTATTTCCCCTGTGCTCGGCCTCATGAATAATGGCTGGTTGGTTGCTTCAATACAATGTGAAATCTTTATTGGATTTTATTTCATGCCTGCTGTGTATACATACAAACTATGTTGTACTAAATGAATGCCCAGTGTAAATACAACATCATAGCGTCCCCCAAGCCATATTTTTTATCATATCCAGCTCTCCGTCAAATCACTTGAACTTGTTGAAGACCAGTTTTAGTGAAGTCTAGTATGTAACCGAGGGGTTATGTTGTGGACTGCCAAAACCACTACTTTGTGCAGTGCTCTTGCAAAATGTCAGGCAGTTCAGTCAGACACTTGCATCAAAGTATTCAGGACAATTTGTTGCAAATAGATGTCCAGATGCACTTGATGGAAAATGCTCTGCATTTCCGGCCGCTCAACAGATGAATCCGAGCAGCATGGGAGGGTCCGTGTGGCGTACGACCCCGAAACAGAATCAGCGTATAATCACAGGAGCGAGAGTGTGTGCTCGTCGAATTATCGAGACCGCCTAATGACCTCGTTTTAATCTGAAAGGTGTTTGTAAGAGTCAGTTGATACTGATCAGCCGATGGCATGCAGGAACCCAGTGCCCTACCTGAACCAACATGATGCTCCTTTCCTCTACAACAGGAGTCCGCGTTTGAAAAGCCCTGACCTCAAAGGTGTGGCAATTAGCATTCTGGCAATTAATTAACAATCCTTCCTTTTATGTTGTGTTTTGGACTCGTTTTCATATTCAGCTGTCAGGCTTAGTTGAGGCATGATGTCTAATTTGACTTTGAGGTCTCAGTGTCAGCTTATTTAAACAAATGGTGCTGACGATATGTTGCTGTCTACTTTTTATTGAAATATTTTACCCGGCACATTGTATTTTTCCTGTCAAATAGAAAATGTATAGATTAGTACATGAAAGAGGCCAAACGATCAAATATCATGCAAACGCTGTGTCGGTGAAATCTCACGTTAGCTATAAAGTCTTATATTTTCTGGAGTGACACTGCAACCCAAATGACATGCACCGCCTTCTAGTCAGCTGAGCTCAGAGCAGTATCTTCGGAGCACAGGGAAACCTCTCGACACTTTCGGGCATACAAATCATTTCAGCAGCAATCCATCACACACAGCGGGTCTCAGCGCTCTACTTAAGGCAACGGACGCATCATCAACGCAGCCAGCCCATCGGTCAAGGCACGCTGTCCACTGAACGTGACAGTCCTCTTAAGGCAACGTTTAAATTTCCGCAGTCGTTTTGTGTTGTGGCAGCCTGAATAGCGTGCCAAAGTAAACTGTATGTATTTACTCAAATGAATGATGATCCTGAGTCAAAACTCCCCCAGTGTGAGACAATGAAGCAGGCTTATGTTCCAGGACGTGTTGCTGAACTCTTCTGGCTGGAAAAGGGAGCCGGTGTCCTTCTCCCCTCCAGGAACAGATGAGCAGTGTGGAGCTGTAGGGCTGCAGCTGCATGACGATATATGGGTTATTACCCATTATTATGATGACCCATTATTATGTCTGTGGTCCAACATAGCGCACCTGCTAACTCTCACACTCACAGCATATGGTTTCTTTAGGTTTCCATTTGTGATTGATCCTCTATTTCAAAACCAAGGTTTCCCTTATGGCGTGCATCTAGATCCCCAATTAACAGCGACAGCTCCTTCCTTATCCCGGCTGTACAATGTCCCCACGTACACAAGTTTAGAAGGGCCTTTATTATGGCTATAGACAAACTATTGAAATTATAATTGATTTGCCCTGTGTATCCATTGATTTATGCCAGAGTGTAATAACACATGATCTACAGTATGTGTTGCATCTCAAATAGTACTGTAGATCCCCCTTCCTTATTTTAAGCCATCATCACTTTGCATGTTTTCAGACGTTGTAGATGTAAAGCACACTGTGTGGTGATGCGTTCCGAAGGATATAAAGGAAAGTACATTGCAAATAGGGATCTTGGTCAGGAACGTCCCTTGATTACAGTACCTTCAGGGAGTTTTTTTCATCTAATGTCAGCAATTTAAAAATGCTTGTTTTCTACTATATCAGCATACGGCAACTACAGAAGCCTGTGGTTCAGGGCAGAAAAAAAACTGTGGTTAAAGCAAAGAGACTATGGTTAAAATACAGTAAGTAACACTTAACGTTGTAATGCTTAATATTTGTCGACTTGGTTGATTTGTTTACCCTGGTAACAGCAGGTGCAGCTTAATGCTATTGAGTGGTTAGTGCAGACAAGTGCCGACCATGAACACTTTAAAAACGGGCTTTGATTTTATGAAAATCTTAAGGATTATCAGTTTATGGTTAGGGAAAAGCATGGAGCTGAAAATAAACATTTGCCTTTTTATTAACTCAAGAGGCAGGTTTGGTGAGGCAACCTCAAACTTTGAGTTAACATTTTAAGGAATGACTGCTCTGCGAATAAGAACAATGCAAATGTTATGTCTCTATTTCCCTTGGTTTTTCAAAAGTGCATCAAAATGTCAGACTAAGATCACTTTTTCTTTTTTGAACAAACAACAGTAAGAAAAGAGAAACCAATGAAACGAAATGTTTTTATTATCCCTGGGATCCCCTGACGGTATTGGGGTAGTCACTGCATTTACACAGATAGAGCTCCTCTGGTTTATTTTCTGAGTAAATGGGTAGTCTATTGGCAAAGAGGAGAAACACTGCAGGTTGTCCCAGCCTTTCTGAAAACATTTTAATTATTAATTTGTTTGGATACTCGGAACACATCTGGACTACACTGTATTACTACAGCAGTTAGGGAGCCGTATTTTAACAGCAGTAAAGGACACAAACTAAACCAACAAAAGAACACAAACTAAACAAACAAAAGCATGGAAACCAAATGGCTGGAGAATAACAACGATAAGAATTAAACCATGAAAAAGGAAGATGTTGGTGTAATCGTAGCAAAAATAATAAACTCAGCATCCCCACTCAATTCTTTCAACTCCGTGGAGCTCAAGTCATTGTACCGCTTAACTCTCTCATGCACGATATCTATTATATTGGACAATTAAACATTTTAACCGAATAAAAATACTTTACACGGAGGTATCTGGTGAGGAGTTCTCTCTAAGAAAGGGCTGGCCAGCACTGACAACACACATATCACTATATCTGTCCAAATACATCAGTAGACTGATGATACTTGAGGAAGTTATAGACTGCCAGGTGGCCCTGCAAGAAGACACAATGGGATTTTATTTTTAGAACTTTCAAAATAACTTTAAGCTCTGAAAAACGCCATCTGTCTGCATCAGTGGAAAACATAACGTGCAGATCTACAAAGGGTCCGACCCCCAAAATAGACGTCATTATGTGAATAGGCTGTTCCTATTTTATTCAACATTTTGCAAATGGTCTTCTTATAATAACATATTTGAACAAAGGCATACATAAACCAGGCTTTTATTCAATATTAAACAATATAAAGTGTGTGGCCTCCCTCAAGTTGTTCATCTGGACATAGTCTGATATGCAGTGCTGTATAGCACAGACCTACCTTTCATTATGAAAAGCTTTGTTGACAACGGTTTGAATAGGATAGTGATTATAGGAGCCAAGGTGATGGCTGCTGTAAACATTACTGTTGCCAAGGTGATTCTCAAATGGCAAATAGGGTGTTTGTGTGGGTTGGGCAATAATTAAAATGATTGTTTATGATTCATTTTTGTGAAATTGTACATCGAGTGAAAATGTTGCAGAAATGATTATTCCAAGCGAATTGAAATGCATTTGAAGTGGAAGTTCAGGGCTAAAGTCGCGTAGTAGCGTAACAACGCTAGCCGCGTGTGATAGTGGTGCTCCGACTCCCATTTCTCGCCATGCAGCGAATGGCCAGACAAGTTCAGAACCCCTAAATACAGCAAATAATGCTGCGCAACTTCCAGTCTTAAATGGAAAACATAAATTAGATTGAATATGTTTGATAGCTCTGCCACTTAAAACAAAGTCTATCCCATGTTCTTGTTTCAACAAAAAGACGCTGTAGCTTTGCTATTACCAAGTAAACGTAGAAAAGGTTGGACAAATCTCTCCACAATAGACTTAAATCATTCTGATTCATTAAAAAATATATATTCATACCTTAGCTCAGCCTCACATTTTTCTCTACTCAAATGATCGTTCCCTTAGTTTTACTTGTCCAGGTATCTCCCCTTCATTCCCACCTGTCATTGTCCATGAACCTTAACAGATACATCCGAAGGTGCGCTGCAGTCTTTTTGTCTCATTACATCTACATATCACTCTTTGTCACTAATATAACTCCGTGTTCCCACCTTTTTTGGTGTAACTCGGGCCACTTCATCTTAAATCTCACACCACTTCTTCTCCTTACCTGCCCACACTGGTGCAGTATCCAGACTCTAACTGCTTGTCCCATGTCCCCACCACCACAAATACCACCCCCCCCACCCCCCCCACCCCTGACTGTACACTCCTGTAATAATGAGTATTATTGTGTAAATGTCATGTGCGTAGTGTTTAAGTGTCAGCCATGTGTCCTTTTTCTAGCCTAGTGTTTCTTTGTGCTCACATGATCTTATGTAAGAACGAAGCAGGTGTGGCTGACATGTGTCTCTCAGACACTCGCTCCCAGGATGCTCCTTAAAGCAGATTGCACCGTCTACTGAGGGTTGGGGGCTAACAGGTAACAAAATACCTAATTTGCCTAATTTGCAGTACATTTTAACAACACACAAATGTAAGTGGATGCTTGGGATTTATTTATGCAAAACGGGACTTAAAAACATCCCAAAACAATCACATTTTAGACGTCATTTTCGGAACATAACTGGCCGGTCTTGTTTTGATTGCATGATAGGAACAGTGCAAAGGCCTGCTGGTTTCTGTGACAACAGAGATGATAATAGTTCAATTAAGCATATACACAGTTCAAATTAAAGCGATTTCACGCAGCAGGGGTATGTTTAATTCACTCCCAAAATGTGAACAAACTGTGAACAAACTTTAAATTTTAAACTTTAAATCACCCCCCTAGTGTTCCTTTTGACACGTGAACACGTTTAAGAAAACAAATATTAAGAGCTGAAGTATTTTAACCAGGTTTCTCTCCTGTTGACATATAGACAGACAAGTGTTAATATGACAACTGCAACAACTGGATTAATGTCTTAATTAGTATACAGTGCTATTAGTGCAGACATAAATGCACCCACTATCATGTGGGTCTGTCATTTGCACCATAAAATCAATGTTGATGATGAAGCTTCATTACGTATCATAGCTGGCAGGAGATGTTTAATCGCAGCTTTTCATTGAAAATTTGTTATATTTTTACTGTTTTATTAATTATATAACCTGATAGTTTCTCTGCTCTACAAAACTTAAGCTTTTGCATTGAATCCAATGAAGCCCTGCAGTAAATTAGAGAATATTTCATGGATTAAGAAAAGGCGCAATAACATACTGTACTTGTTCAGATAAGTCAAGATTATTGCCTCCTAGAAACAGATCTTTTCTTTCCCAACTGTGGCTTATTAAACCTCAGCAAACAGCCAAGCGACTTCTCTTTTGACACGACTGAAATTTAATTGCTTTGAAATGAGTTGCGAGGGAAACTTGATGGCAGACTGGCTGTTTGAAAATATGTACAGTGCAATAAGAAAGTACTGGGACAGTGACGTGTTTCGATGTCACTCGGGCACATTTGATGTGAAATGAAACAATGGCTGTCAGCGCTGATTTTCAGCTTCAGGGACGCGTTTGCTCAGAGCCCGGTTTTGTACATAACATCCCAATTGTAGAACGATGCAGCCGGACATCGATCCTAAACGTAAAGACAAGACAACCGAGGAGTTTTGGGGCTAGATGTCAAGGTGGCTGTGAAAGTGTCATTTTATAATGTGTTGTTATTACATTATGTTTCGTGTCCGTGTCATTGTTCCTGTGCAGTAAGAATGAGGTCATGGATGGAAAACTAGATATTGTGTTTAAAGTCCCTTGCATATGCTGTAAGTATGTATCATCTTCACGAACTATCAGTGTGGTGGAGCTTTAAGAAAGGGGGATTACAGGATGATGAGCTTTAACTTGACATTTAACAAACCACTTAACCACACATGTCACCCCTGCTTGCCTGCACCTGCCTCTGTTTTAGCCATGACAGCTTCTCCCTCTATCTCTCATACCGATGGTCCCTACTCTCTACTTCCCCTCGCCTCTTTTTATGCCATCCTCTCCTCCTTCCTCACCTTGACCTATCACTCTTTTCATACACCCTCACAACTGCACACGTTCACCTCCTCTTTGTGTGATCACAAACCTTCTTCACTTGTGCTGTGAGTGGGTAGAACTTACAGTGCCCAAAGTTGTAATAAAGCAGGAATTACATTAGAACTGTCTCTGGGCAGAAGTTGTTGAATGAACCTTAACCTTAATTATATATAAATCAACTACTCTGTTATCTATTTTGGAAAGCACCGATTTGATTTGACGCTATCAATCCAGAGACCAAGACTTTTAGACAAAATAAGTGTTGTAGTAAAGTTGACGATGTTAAAATAAAGCTATGAAATAGAGAAAACAGAATTATATATTACAGAATACTTTCAGCTAAAATGAATTTGTTCGGCAACAGTAAACTATAATGTTAGGTTGCCAGGTGTGTTCTTAAATACATCTGATTCTTACAGAGTCTCAGGGCACCTAGTGGCATTTATTATAAATTTACAATGCAGGCCTTTGCTCAACAGTGAGTTTGGAATATGTCTCCCCAGGCATTATTATAATATTATTATAATTTTAGTGATTTGTAAAGTAGCCTATCCCCCAAAGCTTTTATGGCTTTTTATTTCACCAACTCACCACAAGTCCTATCAAGACGTTCTCCACATAAAGGGAGAGGGATTTGCTTGGTAATGAATTAGTCAGACTTGCACTTTTGCCAGCGAAATGTTCATAACACATCCACATCGAGAACACGAGACACACATCGACGGTGTATTACTTGGGAGCCCTCAGACAAATGCGATACCTTTTGAAAACACCGAGCAGAGCATTGCCACTTAATGCACCAGTGCATCTCCTTCAAACTAGGGGCTGAAGCATGATGTAAACTCGTGAGATATTGTTGGGGCGCTTGGCTCGCTGTCATCACTTCTCAATGATCACATTTAAAGTAGGCTAAAGCAACGTCTGGCCCGTGGCTACATTCAGACTTTTGGCTTTCCTGTCAGCCGGGGATCCTCGGGCTCTGTTCACTCTTTCTCACTCTTGAGTCAACAATAAAGAATAAAGGTGATTGCAGTTTTGCTGGGGGGGGGTAGGGTTGAACGTGCCTGCCTGAGGAACGTAAGCTAGTTAATTCAATGTTATCCAGTAAATCTCCTTTTAAATTGCGCCCCTCAAGACATGCTTTTATGTATTGTTTTCATCTTTGCAACAGCCTTTTCTGTTTCCTCTTCTTTTCTTTTTTTTTCTTCTAGATTTTAAAAAAGAGCATCATGAGCATCATTATTCACATTTTTACATGTAACAGGATATCAGTGAGACTGAGCAATCAAGTCAACATGACTGAGCTGCCCTTTCTGTTTAACTTAGTGGGCCATTCTATTCTTAAATTAGCTTTAAGCTTGAGGCAAAGCAGCTGTCAGACTGCTCCCTCAAACTGTGTGTATCGCCCACAGACACCTATACACACGCTAACGCAGCTAGCGTTTCACCTAGATCATCGCTAATTAGTGTGTCACCAGATTGTGCACACTACTTGGCTTCAGTGTGACGCATTCTCCCACTCACAACTACCAAAAACACTTAGGAAAGCAGATAAATAAAAAATAACAGCCCCCTAGAGGCAGCCGTGTTCATCTATACCGTATTTTTTAAGTGTGTCTGGCCAGTCGCCGTCAAGATATCTTATTCTGTGTGTGTGCTGGTGTGGAGAATTGTAAGATAAAGGGGTTTCCATGTAATCTACAGGTGTTAACTAGAGAGAACAGTGGTGACTAACAGCAACATATTGATTTTCGGGTCCAGCAGTGACTGAGAGCCTTTTGTCCAACGTCTCCTATCTGCTCCTACTGCCTGCTGCTTTATGATCCCTGCTGCTGCTTTGATAACCTACATTGATGCTTCACTAAGGCCCCTTTAATTGACTTCTACTTGATAATTTGTGACAATTAATTTTTTAATCCGAACTTGTGTTTTCATGTTGGTAATTATTGGGGTGAATCCATGCAGCAGTGCAGTGGAGGAATATAACGACAGTTCATTTGTTTTAAGTTGTGCTTGTTGAGGCCTCTGCTGCTCAGTCAGGAGACAGGATCTGTCCAGCAGGCCTTTATCCCTTTTGAATGAGATGTTTGCAGTCATTTCTTGGGTTGATTGGAGTTATAATAAGTGATATTTCCTTGTGGATATTCCCACATTTATCCGGCTGCAGTGCGATGAGGATGGGAAAGCAGTGGCCGATGGAGCAACCATGGTATCTGATTGAGCTGCTCTTTGAGTCTGGAGGACTTATGGTAAATACAATCAATTGTGGGATGAGGCTCACGGCCTCCATCACCACCAACAACACAGTGGTTCTCCACAATTGTAGGATCGCCATGAATTTACAACCTAAAAGGTTGATTTCCTCAGACAGATTAATGGTAACAGCCTTTATAAGCAGTACACAACTATTAAATAACTGGTTTATAACACTCCATAATAACATTTTATCATGTAATAGGAAGCATATGCAAGTGTTTGTTAGTGTATTCATCAAAAACTATAACTCCTGCTGCTGACTCCCATAAGTGGAGGCTATAAACAGATAATAAGTTAGAATTACTGACAAACACTTCTCAATATATTCTCCATAATAAACTCATGAATATGTCCAAATATCTTTTCTTTCTGAATCCTTGTGATGCTCAAGTCCTGATCAAATGGAAATGTTGGCCTGGTGGTAGTGTTAAATGAAAGGTCAGTGGGTCACGAGGATTATTAGAAATCATCCTCTGGGGACATTGAATATGTATTTCGAATTTGATGACAGTCTGGCAAGTACTCCCTGACATATCTTGCTTACAAAAGTATGGCAATACATTGAATCAACTCGAATTTCTGTTCACATGGTGAAAACAGAGGTATTACAATCTGCACAAAAAGGTTATTTTCCATCAATAAACCGCTGGCTACAATAGCTGCCTTTAGTCTTGACAGTCCTGCAGACTGTGGCATGACTAGAACATTTTATTATGGAACTGCACTGACTCCAGGTGTCTCCCGACTTCAGATGGCTAGCTTGCTCTGGCTTCTTCAGCCTGTGCTAATATTAGCTCGCCACCTGTCTGAAGATGCCAGACTGAGGGCACACAAACAGCATGAGCAGATGAATCAGTGTGCACACTTTTTTTTTTACTATCTGTGCTGAAACTGACTGATTGTCAAAGTGGATGTCCGTGCTCTGTTAAGTTGAAGCATCTGGCACTGACAGGCTATAGCTGTATTAAATAATGTTTGCATATGCATAACAATGACAGCCTTGCAGATGGTGCAGGTACTATTCTTGCTCAACTGCCTTGCACATTAATTCGTAAAAATATATATAAATTTCAATTATGTTTTTGTAATTTTTTTCTTAAAATCATGAATCGAACCAAACTTCATTTTAGTATTTTTTTTGCCCACTTAAAGTTAGTTTGCAACAAAGAACCAAAAATACATATATGTTTCTATGATGGGTATATCCTCCCAGGGTTACGACTGGGTAAAGCTACAATTCAATCAAAAATCAACCTGCCTATTCAATATGTTACAAACATTCTCATCAGTTACATGAAGATGATTACTGACGCTGTTAAAGTCAGCTGTGATTTTTTTTAAATCTCTCCAACTCGACAGAATACCCTGCAAAAATGAATTTGTATCTTCCCAGAAGGTTCAACAGTGATCCTATTACAATAATCCTAATATGGAATAAAGCTCGATTGACATAAAGTCTGTCAAATCTCTGCCTATTACCCTCTGCAGCCTTCCTCTTGTCTTCGGAGGCTCCAGTCTTCATTATGTGTCATACAGTTTAAAAATATTTTCGGGGCTTGACTGTTTTCTTTAATTAAAATACACTTTTTAAATCAGTTGGACAGTTAGTGACATTGCTTTTAAGTTGTGACCTAAACTTTACTGATGAGTGAACCAGGTGTGTTTCATTTGAGTTGGCTAGTTGGGTCTCCAAGCAAACGCTTGACACATGATCCTAATCAACAAGAATAGGCAGAATATGCCCTATCAGTGCTGAATATTAAAATAAACTGATTTACCCGATGCTGTAGGACTGTCAAATCGTTCACCTCCGCCCTGTTGCCTCAGAATCATCGGTGCATCATATAGTTGTTCCAGATTACAAAGAAGAGGAACTGACTCTTCAAGCGGTGGATTCTGAGTATACCGACCAAATAAATTCTGAAATAATGCTGCACTCCAGGAGTGGCAGCCATTTTTTCCCTCATCTATTCCTGTGTCACCCAAGTCCATCGTGGCATTCTGTACATTGGGCGGTTTCTGGGTTGCTTCAATGTCTATAGTGTGAAAAGAGGATGAGGCCCTTTGGCTGAGCGTACATATGCAGCCTGACAAGTCTAATCTCGTCTCAATTCATCAACAAAAAAGACTTCATCTTGCCCAGTCTATTCAAGATGTAAGGGAACATTGAGACCTCTATACACCTATTTTACTGACATCTGTTGTACTCTTTAACACATGAAATGCACATCTGTAATCTGTGCAGTTAAGCCATAGCTAATTATTTTGTGTATGCCTGCCTTGTTCCTATTCCCATGATACTCTGCGTGAATTAAAATGTCAAAGTTTGACTTTAAACAGGATAACAGGATTCTGCAGATTTCACTCTCTATTGGCCCAATTGTCTTGACAGCAAAGGTGCCCAGCGGCACCTGAAAGGGAGGGGGGACTTTTATTTTATCCAGCTGAAAAGCTTATTGTTTACGTCACGACAAAATATTTTCACATTGTAGTGACATACAAACCTATCACGTTAGGCCTTTACTATTTATCTTTGAAACTGTGCATAGAGAACGAATAAATTGGGGAATCTATGTGATTTGATTAGTTTCTACTTCTGATTCTGCTGTTGTTGAGCACGCTGGATGATATTGTGATAAGTATGCGTACACTACCAAGGACGGGAAGTGCAACCCTGAAGAAGTAGCCCTGGAGAGCAGTGGTAAGCTAAGTTATTTTAACGTAAGTGGATGCACTGATGGGGACTTTGAAGCTCTATGTGCTCTATTTTCCATCTTCTTTAAAGTGAGTCTATGTAACTTCTGCTGATTAGCAGCCACAAGTGATAATGGTAAATGCTAAAACATAAGGGTATCAGTACGGAAGTAGAGAACTGACTTGTTTATGTCAGCGACACGGCAAAATGCTATCTTAACCTTTCCACCATTAGCCAACATTAATTGTCTGCGGCTACTGGTCACAGCGAGGAAGACTCGAGTAGCAAAACCCCCGAGTGTGTTGAATTGCTCAAGGGTGCGTTTTACTGCTTATGAATTCAACTTTCCATTCACGAGAAGAATGATTATGATATGTCCTCTTTCAAAGCGTACATAGTCTTGTTTTAATAAAACCTGCCTGAATTTGTAAGAAATTACTAATAAGCCTGAAAATAGCTTTTCAGATCACTTCACCGTTGGTAGCAAAGAAATCAAGTAGCTAAATATGCTACTGTAATGATCTGATTATTCTGTTTACGATGTGACAGGCTGTGTTCCCACATCAGTTATTTCCCCACAATCACTAAGAAAAAAGGGAAGGCACCTGAAGCAAACCACTAAGTCTTGCAGATGCCGGTTCGGTGACAGAAACAATCGGAAGAGGTGCCTATAATTCACGCAAGGTATCATGGGCTTAGGAATAATGTGCATTTACTTTCAAAGTCATTGCATATAAGCTCTAAATGACACTATTAATGTCTCCTGCAAAAGCAAGTTATCGTTCCCATTAGATATCAATGCATAGAGACAATGGTTGGCCATATCCAGACATTGTCGGTTGCAGCAGAATACAACAAACAACCATCAGAGCTTTGTTTGTTTTTTAGATTAAAGGGTCCCTTTTTCTATGCACAGTGACTGTATATAGCAGACGAGCGACTTTAGTCAAAAACTCAGCACTCTGTTTCTGGCTTGCTAAGCTGCTTGTCGACCACAGATGTTGACTAGCAGAGGAGAGCAGCTTGACAGCTGAAGTAATGCATGTAGTTTTAACAGTCAAAGTGGAAACAAAGCAATATAAAATCCCCAAGGCAAGCATTTTCCGCAACACCACCGCTCTGCGAAAGTTTTCCCAAACCACTCTGACCATTCCATTTTAAACATACCCATAAAAGTGTCCCACTGGCAGAGACATTACCTTCTCAAACAGCTTCGACTGACAGAGCTACCTGTTACATAACAACAGCTTAAAACAGCCCGGTGATTTGTGTGTCAATTTATCCCGTTTTATGCGCGTAAATTCACGCTCGATGCCATTTCAGCTCACGGATGGTTGACATGAACAGATGTTCGGGATGTTCGGGTACTACCATTTGCAAGTCACGTGCGAGCGGTTGAGAACAGACCAATTTGTGCTTACCGTAGAGTCTCGCATGCAACATCTGATGCCTCATCTGATTTCAAGCGTGTGTCTGTACGTCACTGCCAGTGCATGCAGGGAGACAAGCATTTAAGAGAACAGTCCGACAGTTAACTTGACCCTCGCTTATGCTATCTCAGTCAGTGAGGACATTCATTCTGTGTGCATCCCTGAACTACTGTGCATGTTGAAGGTGTTCTGACCTTGGGTTTGTGCTATATATTCAGTCCCATTTACCGACAGAATACGACGAGTAAGTATAGAAACTGTGAGCAGTGAGCAGTGACAGCAGCTCTGTGTCATTTAATGCTTTTTGAAACCACAGGCTTCGTACAGTGTTTTCTTTACTGTATATTGTATAGGTATTGATGTCCAGCTCGTGTCTGCCTTGTTTCCAGTATTCCTCTTGAACTTATCACCTTAAAATACATTCCTCTTACTAATTTGTAGCTGGTTGATCAACCACTCTCATATCTGCATGTCCGTTGAATATGAAGCCACAGCCAGCAGACTGTTAAAGCATAAAGACTGTATATAAGGAATAACCACAAGCATGGCTCTGTCCGGAGGTTGTCTTGTTAGTTTATTCTGTACTAAAACAGAAGTGTAAAAACTACAATTTGTGTTTTTGTGTAGACTTTTCTTTGGCCAGGAGCAGTGACTTCCCTCTGCTGGTTAACTGGCTACCTCATGGCAGTGTTTCCCATTAATCACCTGGACTGGCGCGCTGCCAAAGACTATTTTGTCCCGCCACAGTTTCATAATAAACTGAAAATATTTGTATTCTTCTGGCTGGCACTGTCGCATTTCAGTGCCCCCTGTGAGCTGATGCAACTGTTAACCAGGGCAGACCATCCTCATTGAGCGGTTCCTGGCAATGTTGACAACCCACCAGACCCGCCTTGAAACACGGACGTCGTCTTCGCATTGTTTGCTGTGTCATCACCATTCATATTATTTACAGCCAATGTGTTTATAATTAAATGATTTACTGGAGCACAGTGTAAAAATACTATGTTACAGAAAAAAAATGTAATTCAATTAAAAATACAAAAGCATTTGCATCAAAATATACTTAAAGTACCATAAGTAAACGTACACTCATCATGCAGAATGGCCTATTTCAAATAATATACAAACGGTAGCCCTATATCATCGGATTATAATTATTGTTTTAGTTTTCATTACTTTAATGTTGCAGCTGGTAAAGGTGAAGCTCACTTAAATACTTTATATACTTAATAATTAGGCTATACACAGGTGTGTAAATGTGACCAGCAAAGAAATCTAAATATGTTTAAGCATAAATAAGCGTTTAAGCTTATTTCCCAAAATGTCAAGCTTTGAATGTACTTGGCTGGGTCAATAAGGGAAAGCAAAAATCAACACATTTCCCTCAATTCTTTGCCTCTTAATACAAATAAGTCTAGCGGCTTCTCTAAATCACGCAGTCTTACCCCCTCACAATGGATCCTTTACTACAACGTGTCGAGAGTCATGTACTGTGTATAATTCACAGTACATGAACGCACAGGCTATGTACGCACACTAACTTTCTCGAATGAAAATGCAGGGTGTCCTTACACAACTTCCGTCCTGCTCAGAATGTACTGTGGAGTTGTCATAAGATGGAGTCACTCGGAGGGCTTTAATGAACTGAATATTTTTTCCACACAACTTGCTCCTGTTTTGTCCTTATGAAGCAGAGTACCACTCACATCACTAACTTTGAACATCCTGCAATGCTGCACGCCATCTTTCAGCTGTCATCCCTCGTGTCTGCTGGCTGGCAGCACAGTGTGGATGTTGCGGAGCTGAGGAGGGGGGGGGGGGACGGACGAGGTGGCATTCAACCAACAGTTAGCGCCACATAAAGCCTTTATCACACCTAAACGGCTCCGTCTCCCAAAGCCAGAGTGAGATAAGCACTGCCCATTCATCTGTAATGATGTGGAAGCAAGAACCAACTGAACTGAGTTGAGCGGGAAAGGCTAACTCTGACACAGTGGGGACGGCTGAAAAGGGTGCAAGGCCAATGGGGTTTGCCTCCTTCACTCCTCAGAATGATGTGTTGATTTATTTGGTGTTCTCTGTGGATTCACGTTGATTACAAGGTGAGGGTTGTTTTACACTTCAAAGTGCTGTAATTATGTAGAATATGAAATGTGAAGCAGGAGCCACATTACACCATGGTCATTGAAAAAGTTTCCCTTTGGACTACAAATTGCATTTTCTCAGACACTTAATGTTCCAACGAAATGGAAGTTAGAGCTTCTCTAGCTTTCTGTAGTGTGACGTATTTCCCAGTGAAACTAAATACTTGAGTGTTGCACCAACACAAGAGGGATTTAAATCAGACGAGGACTGTTGCCTCCACATTCACCTCTCTCACCTTTCAGATCAGGAGGAGGACGAGGGAGAGATGAAAGGGACACTTTGCAGCTTTTCAATTGGTTCTGTGTCACTGCAGCGTGGGAAGTACATGCAGATGAACGGCACCCGGCCTCCCTCCATGCCACCAGCACCCCGAGCTCCCTGCTCACCCGCTGGCAAAAGCCTCCCGGTTGCTTTGCATCAACCGGGAGGCTTTTGCCGTCCCTTGAGTGAATTACACCTCAGCCACATCGTTTTGGAAATGAAAACAAAGTTTTTGCCCACTGATATCAAAACCCACATCTCTTCCTATCTCTCTCCATGTCGCTCTGTTAGCTACTATGAACCACAAACGGGGAAGTGTGATTTTATACAATAATCTGATTCATTTTTGTAAACACAGGATGATTCATCAAATATTTGAAACCATTTAACAGAAAAGAAAAGACAGGGACTTTGATGTAAAAGTACACTGATATTATATTCTTTCATATAACAAGAGAAAACAAAATTGACATGGGATTGAAAATGGGATTATACGTGCCTCATTTCATATGCTCATTGTTAGCTTCTGTTCTCAAGTAATAATTCCAAAACCGACAAGTTCAAGTTCTTCCTAGTTGGACACATTCTGAAGTAAAAACTTTGAAATTTCCAGCCTATTCCTCCATTTTTTTCCCAATATTTCTGATAGCATCTTAAAGCAGATTAAAATTAAACCAATGTGTTAGTTGTAACTTGTTGACTTTCCAAACCTACCTGGCTACCTTTGGTTCTTTTCAGTCTTCACCTCAGTGTGTTTACAACTCTAAATACAGCTGTGTTGGCGCCCAAAAATGCAGTAGGGGGAGGCATCACACAAGCCGCTTTTGTAGATGCAATGTACATGGTTATTTGCAAATTCAGCTAGGATATGAAATTTGACAAAAGTTGAATGTGAGAAACATTTTATTTCTTTGTTCAGGAAAGTAGTGATGAAAAGCCTACAAATGTCACTAAAGCTTGATAATGCAGTCAGATGGCATCACAGTGGCAGAAAAGAAAATATATTTAAATGGAATAAACATGGACTACATGCACATGACTCTCTATGGTAGTTGTTGGTTAAGTAGCATGGAGCTAGCTGGCTAACAGGACAGTTGAAAAACAGGTGCATTAACACAAATGAGCAACCTAGAAAGACACCAATGGATACAGTAAAAGCTGTTGTGGTGAACACTCTTCTGTGTTCACCACAATGGCTTTTATTGTATAGTGTATACTGTATGGTGGCATATTTACTGGTTTCATATTTAATGAAGATGTTTACTTCCTATTTTAGACACAGTACGTGCTGCACTGCTACACTTATACTGTCAGGCGCAGTGATTGTTTAACTATTGGTTCTGTGCATTAAGTCTGCGTGGTTGTGTTACAACGTAATTCAATTTTAGTCAAACAACTTCACCACAAGTGCTTTAGTTCTCACTGACATCACTATTTTCTATTCAAATCAATTGTCTTCAGCACCACTAAATCGCATGACATGACAGATATACAACCCTTGGTGTCTGTTGTGGTAGACAGAATAGCCTCTAACTTTAACCTCGGGGTAATATAAATGTACTACATCTGCAGTCGAGTGTCATTATTCCTTCTCTTTTGATCTAGCAGACACTTCATCTTAGGTAGAATCAGCTTACCCATATTGTCCTCTTGTGCCTTTTTAAAAAAACAAAACACTGACAGGGTTTAAAGAGCACACTTATTCACACACTGACTCAAACCTGCAACCTGTCTGTGTCTTCCAGGTGTAATTGGCTTCCTGACTGCAGCCCTGGATCCATCAGGAGTTCCAAAGAGGAAGACGGATGAGACCGCAGAGTCTACCTGAGAATGCTACCTGTTCCTCCGGCTCACCATG
Source organism: Anarrhichthys ocellatus (assembly GCF_004355925.1). Taxonomy (NCBI): domain Eukaryota; kingdom Metazoa; phylum Chordata; class Actinopteri; order Perciformes; family Anarhichadidae; genus Anarrhichthys; species Anarrhichthys ocellatus. The sequence goes on along the minus strand of NW_022280048.1, from coordinate 2,995,421 downwards.
TCACCATAGGAAAACCGTTAAGCTGTCCCCTTTCCACAAATCCTCTTTTTTCCTTTGTTATTTCTCATTACCCACTGAGTTTGTGACCCCTCTCTACACACAGCTGAAGTCCTAGTGATATGACTAAAAGAGCCTTTATTTTGGACATGTTGTTTTTTCCTCTCAATGCTGCCAGCCACCAAGGCTATGGTGGGAAGCGTCATTATAATTCTCAGCAGATTGCTAATCACTGTCTGCTGTGGCTCTTGGGACTAGTGCTACACCTCACCCTCTCCTCGTGTCAACGAGTTGACCTGAAACACCCCATAGTGTCCACTGGCTATGGAAAGATACGTGGTATCAAGAAGGACCTCAACAATGAGATCTTGGGCCCTGTGGAACAGTACTTAGGTGTGCCGTATGCCACGCCACCTGTTGGCGAGCGCCGCTTCCAGCCTCCTGAAGCTCCAGGCTCCTGGCAAGAGATTCGCAATGCCACCAATTTTGCACCAGTGTGTCCCCAGAATGTCCACGGGGTTTTACCTGAGATCATGCTCCCAGTGTGGTTCACAGACAACCTGGACGCTGCAGCGACCTATGTTCAGAACCAGAGTGAGGACTGCCTTTACCTCAACATCTACGTACCAACTGAAGATGGTGAGTGGGACAAAACTTTCATACTAGATATGGGAAGAGATTAAGTTGGTCTTGGCCTGTTAAACTGTGCATTTAAAGTGGGTCAGAAGAAAGTGAGAGTAAGAGTGAAATCCCAAGTCTTCCTGCAAAGATTAGTGTGTGTCACAACTGTTTCAGAGCAGCTTGTACTTTTCTCATCATTTTAGAAATTTCAGATATCTGATCAGTTAGCCAGGATTATATTCACTGGAAAAAGAGCTCTTAGCGTGAGCCAAAAGATACCCAGGAGATTATCAAATACATTCTCTGATAATCTCCTGGTTTTGTATTAATGCTAGTCTCAATTAGTAATGGTTTCTCAATTACTGTTGGTCTAGTTTACTATTAATTGTGAACATGTAAGCTGGACTAACTTGCATATTTTTATAATTTCACTTAGCTATGGGACTAACATTCACATTGTCATATTGTATTATTGTTAAATAATTACTAGATACTTTTAAAGACCATTTTATTCACATGCTAGTTTCATTGTTTGAATGGAATGAGCCTTTTTATTTTACTAACTCTTCAGGTTTGTATTGCATGTAATGGTGTTGTAGCAGCTGGGTTAGCGGGAAAAAACTGATTCAATAAATTGCCAAATATAATCTTGTTTAGGCCTCCTGGGGTAAAATTAGCCCAAAACTGAAGATCACTATAAAGCCAAACCTCCACCTTTTCATGGGCTATCTGGGTGTGCTTCTTGCATTAATGATCCAGTGGAGAGCGTTTGAGAAAGCAGATGGGCAGGTAAAAGAACACAGGATCAAAGTGTAACTTTGGAGGCAAAGCATATGCTACTTATGACAGTAAGCAAAGCTAATGATGAAATGTTAAAAAATCCATGATTAATGGGCTCACCTGAGAGTTACGTGAGATTATGCAAGAAAATGTTTATGCATACCTGCTCTTATACTGTATGAAGTCTAGCTCCAGGATTAGTCTAGAGTGGTGCACAACTTTGTTGTAGTTTAGCACTAAAGCTGAAACCATAACCTACTTAGCCAGATTGTGTCAGTGTTGCAGATTATTTCTTGTTGATGAATGCTCTGTGGCCCAACATAAAGATGGAAACAGATTAATTGCTAGTGGAAAATATGAAATATTACTGCATTATTAAGTGAGACCAGAGCACCAGAGATGCTGTGAAGAAGAAATTAAAAAACGGAATACCTCAAACCATTTTAACTACTCTTAACATAGGAAAGTGCACATACACGCTCTGTGGTTACAGCGTGTATGCTGTACGCTACTTATGTCACACGCTCTCTGAGGGGCTGACGTAGAATCTTCTGTGTTATTCCCAGGGGACAAGGTGTGCAAATGAGTGAGGCTGATTTAACATGTAGCCCCGTCTGCTTGTCAGAATCTGTCACTTATTGTCAGGGGTCACTGCTTACACAAGGCTGATGCTGTCCCCAAGGATATGTTTTGCCCTGTGTGTGAGAGAGAAATAGAGACTGAAGGAGACTGAAATGCCCCTGACATCAAACACACCACATTTTACACGTAACTGCTGTCAGAATCTCACAAATAGTTTTCACGGTGTTAGTTATAGACTTGTGATGATGTCATAAGTACCAGCTTTAAAAGAGAGAAATCTTTGGTCATTATTTATTTAGAGTTCAATGCTCTAAAACTCAGCTCTGAGCGCCTTGGTAACCGAGTGGTACAGAACATGCCGTATAACCGGGCTTGATTCTGGCATTGGGACCTTTGTTGTGTGTCCCACTATTGGATGGATTGCAATGAGATTTCCAACAGAGATCCATGTCCTTCTTAGGGATAGTGTTTAATCACTTTGGTGGTACCTGACTTTTATAAAACACAAACAAACAACATTTTGAAATGTCCAATATTTGTCCAAATGACATTGACATTCCCCATCAGTTTCAGTTGTACTTTGTGTTTAGTGCTAACTAGGTTTGGTGAACACATTATACCTTCTAAACATCAGCATTTAGTTCAAAGCCCCACTATGCCTATACGTACAGCCTAACAGAGCTTTGAGTGTGGCTGTAGACTCTTGGTGGTGTTTCAGCTAGACTAAGCAGATTTAGCTAGTAGGTTAGCTTGCTAACTTGGTCGCAGTAAGTGATGGTCAAGCATTCTCTAATGGAGGATGTCAGGGTTGTGCTGTGCTGCGTTTGGCAGTGAGCGGTTGCATTGCCACTGATGGCGGATGTAGGTGGGCCAAAATGAACTGGCAGCAAAGAATCATACTGCCTGGATCAAAATGTTTTTGTGCCAAATCTGGCCGGCTCGACTCAAATTTTGACACATTTTTAATCTTCATAGTACAACATTATGTATTATCTTCCCATTCTCAGACAAATTCATCGGCAAAAGAAAATTCACAGCTCTCTTGTCTTTCTGCATCTGTTCACCCCTCCTGCTCTCTCCTCCCTGAAATCCTCCCTGCTTCTTCTTTCTTCTCTCCCCTCTCCATCTTTATGCAGATGGCGGTAGAAGGGGTCACTGTTCTGAATGCAAATGAGCTCCGTGCCCTTCCCCACCAGGCCACTATGTAGCCTGCGACTTCTTCAATTCAAATGAAATTCAAATAACTCCTTAGAATTATGTAAATAACACAAATGTTCTTGTGGGTTGAACAGTGAGTTTCACTCTCCCTTTATCTCCCTCCTGCTCCTTACCTCCTTTTACAGTGCTCTTCCCTAACTCCCCTATGTAGCCAGGCTGCGAGGCAAGAGAACTGTCTCACTGCATTGCTGTTTCCTCAAGACACTCTTCGGCTATGGGCCTAAGATCCTTCATTTTTATTGCCGCTAGAGCAGCCATTTACTGTGCTCTTTATTAAAAACCATATTTCAGGACGCAGGACAGCGGAGGCGGATGCTGAGGGCACAGCAGAAGAGATGGAGAGCAGAAGGACAGGACTGCATGTGCTGGGAGCTGCTGCCTGGATGCAGGGGGGGTTGAACCGGAGCTGTGTCTGACACCTTGTCAAGCAGACAGGCCACCATAGACATGACATACTGCAGCTTCATCCCGTTTACCGCACTGAGGAAATGGAGAGGGACGGGAGGCAGCTTGCGCTCTGGCCACTAGCTCACTGAACCGAACAGAAATGCTGTTGACTGAGAGCTGGAGCTGCATTAGGTCAAACAGCACTGGGACAACCCAAGCCAAATGCTCCTGCGTAGGCCAATGCATTTATGTGACCAGTGGCCCATTACATTATGAGATGGTCAACCTACCGGCAGGCTTCTCTACTGAGGCAGAAGGGAAAGATGTTTTTTTAAAAGTGTGTCTGTTTCCCTTCGGCTACATCCTACTTTTTGTCTTGTCTAATCCATTATAGTATTCATTCAAAACTCTGAAGTTTGTTGTCAGAAGTTAAGACCTAGATACTGCCATGAGCATTTCTTTCAAAGCAAATCACCCACATAGCAATGCAATCTATTTCTGTAGAGGAATGACAGCAGTAAGATAGCCACAATATACTGACAACCAGCACAGAAATGTTAGTCTAACAATGGAAATATAGCTTACAAAAAATCTGATGATTAAGTAAAAGTATTTTTTTTTTAGCCATGCTAGACATTGCTCTTGGGATGGCAATGTCCTTCTGTTGGTCTACCACTTTGGTCCAGACATATCTCAACAGCTGTTGGACGGATTGGCATGGCATTTGATTCACACATTCATGTTCCCCACACGATGAATTGCAACAACTTAGGTGATGCCCTGACTTTACATCTAGCGGCATCATCTGGTCAAAAGTTAAAAAAATGGCAATACTTTGGTTTATAAGCATACCTGTAAAACTAATGGCATATCCATCAACCTCAGCTTCTGTTTGGCAGGAACATGAGGAGACCTATACGTTTGATAAACTATACGGATTGTGCCCACATGCGGTCCACACCTCACTGAGATCTGAACTCAATGCGGGCCAGGCCACCTCGGCATGTGGTCTGGCTTATCGGATCTAAATGCGAGCAAGATCCGATGGCGGAGCGTACGTACTTGATTGTTAATGCGTCCTGGCATAATCGGATGACAGAAGTCGCATCGAAAAGACAAGTGTAACCACAGCCTTAGTCTTGTTGAACTGTTGATCTGACAAGACTTTACTCAGGTCTCTAGAAAACTGTGAAGGGCTATTTTATAGACTCAACAATCAAGAGTAATAAAGTCAACAGTACTTCTTTTCATTTTGTCAGTTTTTTAGTCTTAGGTTAAGGTGAGGTAACCTTGTGCAGTCTTAAGATTAAGTCGGACGGCCCGTTACAAAGTGCGACTGTCTGTTTGAGCGAAGCTTATCCTCACGTATAGTTTAGCTCTGTGTTAGGCATTAGAGAAGGAATGAAATCAGAGAAGTCTCCATTAAGCGGCGAGGTGTGGTTTTAAAGTGGTGCTAAGTAGTGGGGAAGTGCTGACAAGACGGAGGACTTCTGTGCCTCACTATCCATTACCGGTCTGTCTACCCGTCTGCTCCATAGCCGAGGACCAACTACTGTACCATCTCCCTTCATGGCAGGAAGTGCTCTCTGGATCAGGCGCCTGTATGCTGGTACTCATAGGATGCAGCAAATCCATTCAGCATTGATCCTTTTCCATTTCGACGGAAGATAAACATTTTATATCAGGAAACCATATTCATAGAGAGGGATGGTTGAAAATGCGGCAGTAGAGTGCAGTGATGCTCTTTGTCAATAGACGCAAAGCAGTGTGAAAAGGGTATATGCCGTCACTTCACTGTGAGGGTTCTAGCAGAATGGTAGAAACGGACATGTCAGCAGAACTCCGAGTGATAAACCCCTTGGCAACCCGAAGTAGAGAGCAGGGAATGTGCTGCTGGGTGGGTACGGGGAGGAGAGCAACACGTGATAAGGACACTGTTAGCATGCTTTGTGTAGTGCGTGGAGGTTTAATGTGTGCCTGCGTGTGTGTGTGTGTGTGTGTGTGTGTGTGTGTGTGTACGTGTGTGTGAACGTGAGGTTGTTTTAATAGCTTTCTCTAAGACGTGCCTCTGCAGACAGTGACTGAGAGCGACACAAAACGCATCGGTAATTGTGGGCTGAAGAACAAATGAACTAATGGGATCCTTATCAGTTAAGACTTACGGAGGTTGACGTGCCAGGGCGTCGGTTGGTCACTGTGATAAATGCTTGTTTTTGGCCGTGCCCTATGGAGCATTTAACTGGCGTTACCATTAAAGCTTAATGTGGGGCTCCTCTTTGACCTTGGTGAGGGGAATCCTGTCACAAGACTTTGCAGTGCGGGTGGAAATATCAAAAACAGCTCCCTCTTTGCTAATTTGGAAGTAAAGACTCTCATTTCAGGCTATATGCCAGAATTTATCTGTGCACAATGTGTGTCTTCAGTGTTACGTTTTGACATTCAATATCGTGCAGGGACTTTTTGCCTCGGGACTGCAACACTGTCCTGAGCTGTAGCAGGATACAGAGAGTCTTGGCATTCCTTTGCCTTTTCTGACCGAAAAGAGTGATGGCTTGATTCTGCTCATTGATTTTTCTTTACAGAGCAGCGGCGTGTCAGGACGGATAGGGAGAAGGGTTGAGGAGAAGTCGTCTCTGGGGTCATTTCAAGGCAGTGCGTGACTAGATCCTAAGCAGTTAAAACTGATGTGTTTGGGGTTATCTTTTGAGGAAACGGGTGTGCAGTCCTTGTAAACATTTGTCTCTAGCTGTGCAGAGCCACTGAAACGTAACGGAGCATCTCGTCTTTTGCTATTTTCCTCATTTAATCTTCTCTTGTTTTTCTGTTTTGTTTTTGCTGCAAATGCAATCTTTTTGAATTTTTTCGCTCTTGTCCCCCCTCCCCCCCCCACCCCTCTTTTCTGAACCTCAGGTCCGCTCACAAAAAAACAAGACGAGTCTACAATGAACAGACCCAGGGATGAAGGTATTTTAATTGCATGTTTTGTTTTCTTCCTCGTGCCCCATTTTTCAAGCTCTGTGGGGAATTGTGTGTTTGTATCAGTATTAATAATCACCTTAGACTCATCACTCTTATGTGCACATTACATGATCCATTGTTGAGTGCTGTTATCAGCACACAAATCTGCCGTGCCTTCTCACTGGCACACGTTGAGATAAAATGCATGCAAGACAGAGCTACATATAACGTCGTTTTTCTTCATTCCCCACAAATTCTGCTTTTTTGGGTACCTGCACAGGGAGCTAATTTACTTCCCTTTCTCAGTTGCTATGTGGTTGATCAACCACACGCTGATGTTCTGACTATCCTGTGTGATGCATCACTGAAAATCAATGCTCAAGCCTTTTTTCACCGGCACTTTCATTTTTGTACTATACTCCTTATGAAATGGTCTGCTGATTTATTGTCCTTCATAATGTATTTGGGCTTTCTCCAGTTCTTCATTTTCAAAGAAGAAGAAAAAAACGGAGGATTTCTGCATATTTCTGCTCTTGCTGTACATTTTCAAGTTCACTGCAGTCGTGTGGAGATGCTCTCACTACTTTTTACTGATGCAGCCAAAATCAATGCAGACAGTGTGTGCATCTGTTTCTGTCCACGTGCCCAGACATACTGTATATTACATAGCATTATGCATGCAGAGAGAGCATTGCATTTACATTTGAGCACTGTGTGTCTACTCAAGCGCAGTACATGTGCAAATCTACGCCTGAGTGCATGTGCTCTAATTTGTGCCAATGTGTGTGGTTTTTCTTCTCTTTTTTTTTGTTGTATTTTGAGCTCTGTGCTATTTGGGTATTGAATTCTCTCTCCCTTGCATCTCTAATTGCTATGGTTTAAAAAGAGACAGATGTAGCTAATCCAATTGTGTGGTTTCTTAACGGTGAAAACAGAAGGAAGGATTCATGCAGGATTGCCAAGGATAGGAGCAGAATGATAGAATAGAGATGAAAGAAAAGGAAAAGCTGAGCACTGCGAGAGCACAGGGGAGGGCAATGAGGGGGATAGAAGGGGGAAAATAGTCATAATGAAGACAAGTGCATGATGAAATGACATTTACAAAGCTTTGAAAGTGAGAGAGATGTAGAGAAAGAGAGATTGAGAGGGTGGATGAGTAGGAGACTGGTAGAGCTTGACATTTATGCCAACACCTGATGGGTCCTGACAGGATCAGGAGGGCTGGATTCCTCGCTTATAATTGCTCAGGTATGGATTGGACGCAGGTTCCCGAACATTGTTGGAGAATACTATTATTAGCATCTTGTTTATGAAAGTTATTTTTAAGAGCCTGCATTGCTTGGGCTTGGATTTGGATGCAAAAATTATTCAATTGCTGAGTCAGACTGAAACTTTTACCTCGCAAATCAATTGAGATTTCCATAAGAGAATGAATGAGAGAGGCCCGGAATAATGGAAAAGCAGAAAGTAGGCAGTTTCTTCTGAGAGGTAAGACATAACATTGAGAATAGAAGTGAGGGGGCGGGGGGGGGGGGGGGGGGGGATAGTATCAGGTTAGGTAGAAGAGGAGTGAATAATTTGCCAGTGTTTTGGAGGCAGGCAGGAAAGACAGAGAGCTCCTTGTTGGCCGTATAGGCCTTGGATTTGGGCTGAGTGAAACACTTTCACCCTGCGACCCTGCAACCCTAATCACCCCTCTGTTTGTGCTGAGCTCCCTCCAATCATTGTACCGGGTCCCTCGCTTCAACACACATCCAACTCTCTTTCCATTTGTATTTCTTTATCGTTCTTTGTTGCAGAAAAGTGATTATCTCATGCAAATGGTGTCATATGTTTTCAGTTTTTTTGTTAACGCCAGAGTTCGCCGAGCCAGACGGCTTGACAAAATACCACGTGTCCCATTTTATAAAATCATAAACCAGACAGATATTATTATGAAGCTTACCTGATGAAAGTTCAAAGCCCCCAAAATATTGTCGGAATATGATGCGTACGTAAGTGATGAGATATAGACTGCCAGAAGTTTTCTTCTTTTGCACCACTTAGACCTTTTCCTATTCACCTTTCATTAAGGCATTGTAGGTATGCATGAGCTTTTTATCTTTTATTCCAAAATTAATGGATTTTTTTATTTCCATTTAGTTCCTTTTTGGGGGGCTTACTCCCAGCCTATATTGGGCTTAGCAAATATTTCAGTTATAAGTTTAATGTTTCTGACTTATTAGGAAAAAAATATTTTCACTCCCTCTTTTATCATTAGTATGATCATTTACATAACTGGTTGATTAATGTTAAAATTGCAAGCTGCTCGATTTTTACTGTCCAGTACAGCAATAGATACCAATTTAACTTAGACAAAAGAAAAACACTATCATCTTTCAGCCTTTTGGAAAAACCAATGATAGAAAGTCTCAAAGAGAAAATACATGTTATGCTCAAGGCTAGTGGAGCAGAGGCTAGCTTGAAAAGGGTGCTCTCTACTAAAGGCAAATGTATTGACAGGCTACTAAACATTTAAATTGAAAGGAAATTTGAATTTTAACTCCACCGATTTTAACACATCAAAGTCTGTTTACAGATGTTGGAAGTACTGCTGCTGCTGAGGCCGTGCTGGTTGGGGCTGAAGACAAGTTTGAAAATTTGGTGGTGTGGAGTTAGAAAGAAGTGAACATACCAGACCTCTGTCACTCGCTCCTACTAGTTTAACACACCTGAATCCCCAACCCAGCTGTTGGCAGTCGAGTTGCATTGTGGGTAGTGGGTATTGTAGGCACCTGACAAGGGGGAAGAACGTGTGGAATACAAAAAGACTAGTATATCAGCGCAGCACTCGTTTAAGTAGTTTTTGATGTTTGACAGGTGAGTGTATCAAATATTCTGCCAACCTGCAGGCTAAATCGGTACAAAAATTAATTTATTCCATTCTCCATCAAATTGTTTAATAGCAACAAGTAATATTTTATAATATGATTTTATTGGGGACTAATATATTATGACTTGATTATTTATTTTCTGTGTTGATCACACCTGTATTATTTTTGTATTATTCGTAACTATTGTCGACATGCGTATTTAAGCATGTTTATGCACGAGTGTGTATATGATCTATGTTCTATGCGTGCATGTGGATTGCGATGTTGGCAAGTGTATTGTGTGATGCAGTGGTTGGAGCCCAAGCCAAATTTCCCTGCGGGACAATTAAGTATATCTTATCTTATCTTAAATATGTTTACATCAGTAATCTGTGTGAACACAGCAGTGAAATAGTATTGTAATAGTTCAACAAAATACTGATTGGGCCTTTAAAATGGCTGCTACACATCGTAGCCGAAGTTGGTTTTCTCTCAGGATTTAATTTATGGTGTGAGTGTTGCTGTGAGGCCTGCTGTTATGTCACTCCTCTATACAGCCCTGGTAATGCCGGGATAATTGAACTTGTTTACATATCCTCTGGGAAATCAGCCGAGCTACAGAATACACCAGAGAAGAGCAGAAAAAGAGCAGCACGTCAGAGTGTATGACTGAAAATCTTTATTTTTAGCCAGTCTGCTTGTGTCATACGTTTGATCCATAAAAGATCTCTCCGTGTGTGTGAAGCCATATGTGCCATTTTTCCATGTTCCCCTTGTGTGTGTGTGTGTGCGCGCGACTGTGAGTGACGCACCCAAGTGCATGTGTAACCTGAGATTCAGGTGGTGATGCAGGCGGGTGTGCAAATACGTGAGTAGAATTTGTTACCACGGCAACAGGCATTCAGTGAGTCGGTGCAATGGAATGGCTGGTGCAGTTCTATTAGCGAGAAGCAGTTTCCATAGCGACTCAACATCGCAGCTGCCTATGCAAGAGTTTGTGTGTGTGTGTGTGTGTGTGTGTGCGTGTCTCTGTATGAATCCTGTGTGAATTTGAGTGTTCATTAGCGTACCTCGCTATGTATGACTTGCTTTGTAACATTTCAGATTTTTTCATCCTTCCTATCGTGTTTTTTTTGGTGTGAACCTCCCATCCATGTCTCTACCCCCGTCGGTTCTCTTACACTGCCCTATTTTCATCTCCTTCCTCTCGCCGTCTTACTCCCCTTTATCTCTCTTTCTCTCTTCCTATCTGCCTCTCTCTCTCTCTCTCCCCCCCATCTCTGAGTGCTGAAGCTCATCAGGGTAAACAGATGCTGTAGCTGTTATTTATGTTTCCACTTGGTCTGGCTTTCATACAAATTATCCACAGGCCTTGCACAGTGCAGACGCTCAGCCTAACTGGGCTGCACTGGCAGTTCTCGCAGCCTTATCCACGCTCAAACACTCAGGCCATACCACAGACGCTGCAAAGTAGGGGGGATTGGGGGGGGGGGCACACAGGCTGACAGAATGAACCATAGCAACACACTGATGGGCACAAAGACACCAATAACAGAGAGGGCATCAGAACTGGCTGCACCATTTGCTCCACACATAGAGGGGTATGCGAGTTTGGGAATGTACCATTACGGCACAGGACAGGGGAAGCAGACGTTTCAGCCCAGTGGGGCTGACATTAAATACGTGCTGCCACCTTAAAGGCAGTACACTGACAACGTTCATACTTAGTGTCTTTATCTCTTTTGCTGAAGTGATTCACTGGCTGTAGCATGTTAGAAAAAGCTGCATATGGATCTTTTTACTTTGTTGACTGCTGCAGTAACTTAGTTTGAAGTGGGTAGACTACCTGTTGCCTGTGGACACTCAACAGAAACTGTTAAAACGTGTGGGTGTGTGGTTTTTACCAAAGAATAAATGAACATGAAAATAATGAACACCATTGTTTGTCTGTGTTGCGCAGATATTCGGGATCGTCGTAAGAAGCCGGTGATGCTGTTCATCCACGGGGGCTCCTACATGGAGGGCTCAGGGAACATGTTTGATGGCAGCGTCCTCGCTGCCTATGGAAATGTCATTGTGGTCACCATGAACTATCGGCTCGGCGTGCTCGGTAAGTTTGGCATGCCACACATCCTGCAGGCTAACCTTAGGGTTAGCTTCTGATGCAAATGTTTACAGACTTTGTTTGACATGTGTCACATCTCACCTTTACCGGTCCCTGTGTCAGACAGCTGATGTCTATGAAAATATGTGTTTGAGAATTGGTGGTACAATGCACTGTATGGAACTCCCACATTAAAAAAACATTTATTTGCAGGCTCCTGTAGTCCAAATACTGCAGGTGTTACTCTACGCTAACATCACAAGGCATATGAATGTCAGTTTACACTTGTAATGGCATGTACTGTAATGCTAGCATGCCCCTCATCTTAAATTATTGCAGCAGTGTTGACATGCTACAGCAAAAAGAACATGTAAGGGAAAGTGCAGACATCATGCACAAAAGAGGTGTGAATGGTGAGTATCCCAAGGGAGCTACTGTGTAAATTAATGTCCCATCAAAGCAAAAACAAAGAAATTGCTAAAGCAGATGACATTGCTATACCAGTGTTATCTTTTTTAATATATATTTTTTTGTTTTTATCTTTCTTGTGAATACCATTCGTGCACAAGCAAAAATATTTCTTCCTCAAACATTTACATCCCCTTTCACATTTTGATGATGAATTATTAATTATATTTTCCCCTTTCTTGTCTACAACATATGATGTGTTAATAACTATAAACCTAAAACAGAGCTCCAAAGCAGAGCCTTTCGACGAATCCTCTTACATTTAGAAATGGGTTTCAGTACAAATGTTGAAAACCGCACAATAGAAATGTTTTAAAGTCGAAATAGTTCAGTATGAAACCTAGGCTCGATGTCGCTGCCCTTCATGGTGGAAGTAAGTTTAACAAAGTACGCTGTGATAGATTTACCTGTTGCTTGATGCAAATGTTACTCTTAAACACAAATTAAGACTAAAATAGAGCAGTGAAAGCTCCTATTAGTTTCACGAATATGCACGTAATCTATTGTCAGTGTTACACTGTCGTCATCATCAAGTGGCATGTCGGCCAGAAGAGATAAAAATATAGTCTGCACAACGAGGGAGAGGAGGTTGATGGCCACAAAAACGAGCAGATCAGTTGCAAAAATCAAATGTTCCATGCACAATGTGTGTGATAGTTTAACTAAAAAAGTGAATGTAGTGATTTATTTCAGTCGAAGAAGTGATTAGTGTTAGGTTACTCTTTAAGACGCTTTTGGGAAATGAGGCCCTGGCATCTTCAACACTTGGCCCGGCTGAACCCAACTGCTGCCTCTAAATTAAAGACCTGAACCCGACCCAGGCTCAAACTTTATTTATTTCATCCATTGTTTTACGTGAACTGTCCTGACAAATTATCAGGGTTCGGGTCAAGTAGCGGAAGTTGCCTGATGTTACAGACTACTGGTGTGGGACCTGGAAACATCTTTATGTACAAAAACAGTCTGTGTGTGCAGCTCCTTGATCTGTTCACGAAGGGTTATTTCTGTGCAGCAGGGATTTCACAATAAAGCACAACCAGGTGTGTTTACTGTGTTCACTTACCCTGAAAATTATTTTATATTTTTTAGTAATTAATTGTTATATTAATATGCTCTTCTGCAGAAAAAAACAGCCAGGATCAGACTCACTGTACAGTATACTTCAGAGACACCACTAACCACTTAATGCCTTTGGTGCAAACTGAAAACAGAAATAAATGTGTGTTTGTTGCTTTCAGTGTATTTTTGGATTATGGGGTATTCTATTTGTCCATTCTGTTGGAGCTTTGCGGTGCTTGCATGGCCTGTGAGCTGTGTGTGTGTGTGTGTGTGTGTGTGTGTGTGTGTGTGTGTGTGTGTGTGTGTGTGTGTGTGCACCCAGCCCTTGTACTGCTGGATATCAGTGGAGTCAAGTATTTACATTTGCCGTCATCTTTTGGAGGTGTTTGCACACAGACTATCTGACGCTGGCATTTCGGTTGCCAGGTTGGGTAATCAGATATTGTTTATTGCATCGCGCCTGTTTCAACATACCAGAATAATGATAAACAGAGAAACGGGAGTAGTTTAGGGTGTCGTCCAAGAGCTGCAGAGAGTATTAACAGAGGGTAACATGATCCAGAGTGTTATTGAGAGGGCCAATGGAGAGGGGACAAGGACAAACTGAGAGTTAGTGAAAAGAGGACCTGGACCTGCAGCTCAATTCTGCTCGATTTCTGCTTGTTATGAGGGGGGGGGGTTTCACAGCCGCTAGACAAATCGTGACCGTTAAGAAATTGGGCGTGAGATTCAGTTTACATTTAGAAAGCAGGTTTGTTGAATGTAGTATTTAAATTACACTCTGAATGAAACGCTCTTCTGGGGTTTCTTTGTGTACCTCCTTTACAGACACCGCGACTCGATCGATTTACATTGACTTTGTTTCTGGGATTCATGTTGGAGATGTTTGAAGTTCATGCTCATGCATTGTACATTATGTCTATTGCACTGAACCTCCACTCACTATCATTAAAATGCATACGAAATACATACATATAAATGTGTACAGCGCTCCCGCTGAGTGATAATGAGGGATGACGCAGTGTCCTCGATTCCTTTAACACTGGTGTAAATTTTGGTATGTGGGCGAATGTGTGCTCTCCCTCTCTCACTCTCAGATATGCTTTAAATGGGTTACTGTACTAAGGCGATTATCGTAGCATGTGTGTTTGTATGTTTGTGTAGCATAAGCATGCATGTTTGCTCATGTGACCACAGATCTTCTTGTACATGTAACAGTGTGTAAGTGTGTGTGTGTGTGTGTGTGTGCGTGCTACTTGGTTGTGTGCCGTGCGTAAAATATATGTATGAATAATGCACCATCCATCTGAATATTTAATAGTGCTCCTCTCTGACGCTGAATTTGAGTCAAAGGGAGAAACACAAGCATGCTATATTTTAATAGTTTTACATCCTAATCTTTAGTATTATCCTGTACTTACACACACAGGAGCTTACATATACCATCCTCATTTCATACAATGCCTGCGCCTTTAAGAGAGTGATAGGGAGTCAGGAATAAGGGAAGAAGTGAAAGCAGGGAATAGAGACAGATGAGCGAGGGAGAACCATAGAGAGAGAGTGAGGGGAAAGGAAACAGAAGGGGGGAGATGGGAACAGTCTAAAAATAAACCATCAGAAATGCTTTTTTAAATCTGCAGTGATGCAAAGTATTCATTCAAATAAACGCTCTTGCAGTGTGACCACAGCACCCTTCCATATGGTTTAACGCCGTATGCTTTCACCCCAGTACGACATGTACACATGTAACTTTCCAGCAAATATACTTTTCTTATTAATTAATGATACGCCCTGTCGTTGTGGAGTGGAATGGGAGAATGAGGAGAAAATGTCTGCTGCACACAGCCTGGTTCAGAGGTTTGGGGACAGTTGAGATTCCAGATTGCACCTCGGCTCACCTTCTCCTACCTTCCTCCTGCTCCAGGCCCAGAGAGCCTTCTGATTAGTGTTGCACAGCCATCTGTTCAGACTAATTAACTAATTAACTAATTAATGAACTCTGGGGAAAGGCCCACCATCGTGGGCTCTGAGAGTGAGGGCATTTTTCACCTCAGGAAGAGAGATGAAACGCTTCTTCTGGAAACGTTTCTCTACCCAATTTCAGCTTTTTACTTGTAAGTAAGAGCAACCCATTTAGTAGTAAATACCACCACATTTAATAACCACGGCTTTTTCACTGAGTAAAGGGAGTATTTAAGTTCAGAACAAACTAATTGTGCTGTCAATGTTCTGAAAATGAGTCATGTTTTGTCCATGCTAACACTCCAATTGATCAATACTGGTGGTCAATTTGATTTGTGATCTATTGATTGGATTATTTGACCACTTGGAAGTGTTGTGTTTAAAACAAGCTGTAAACACAACACTGACATATTATCACCTTAAAACATTTATATGGTGAATTTATTCTATTTTTTGCACTCTGCAGACACTGAGCGACGCTGATTGTCATTTGATGGGCATTTATTCACAAGGCAACATTAGCATTCTCGGCACTGTGCGTCTTTTAAAGGAGCTATTGTATGGCTAACTTGTAAGCAGATAGTTGCTTATTTAAACGTCCAGCAGACACAGAGCAATATGAGCATTTCTTTTGAGTCATATTTGTGTCCTTCTGACAAATGTAAGTTCAATATTGAAACTCTTTTTAGCTCTGATTTGGTCTCCCCCAACTCCTGAAGGGAATATCTGGCTCCTTTTGCTTCTAAATGCTCCACTATGTTCAGCAGCTGTTTGGTTGTTTCAACAACAAAAAAAGGGTTGATGAGAGCAGTGAGACCAGAACTGTAAAGGTGCTGGTTATTAACCAAAACAATGAGCTAAAAAATACTGAATGGATCCATAGAGCTAAGCGGAACTGCAGATTTTCGTGATAATTCTGGTGATAACTCTGTGGGATCCTCTTTCACATTACATCCATTGTTGTTATAAAGATATTGATTAGAGCCGCTTTAAGGTGAAAGCGATCTAGCTTATATTTCGATAAAATTGTTTTGAGTTTGATTGGTTTAGTGTTGAGTTAACTTTTATTCTGCCTGGGAATATTACCTCTCATCTGTTATCTTTAACAGTTTTGCCTCACTTTTGTGGTAATCCTTCAAAATGTAACCAGAGTTGATATTCTCTACAATATTTAATTAACAGGGGCAAGATACGACATTGGGTGCATTTCTATTGCCCCTCAACGGCTCTCAACATGGCAACGCCTGAGCCGGTGGCTCGTAGCTAACAGCGCTAACAGTGCTAACAGTACAATCTACAGCAAACTTGCTGACAGAGCTAAGTGTTTACCTGAGGGGGAACCGGAGGTTGGGTGCCACGCTTATGCGATGACGCTGTCGGGCAGCACAGGTCAGTTGTAACTGTATGAGAGCAGTGCAGAACAGGTCTTTATTTAAAATCTTTATATATTTGATACTGTTGTACTATAACAGAATGCAGAGAAAAATGTATTCTCTTTTGCTTGTTATACTCTGTCGAGTCGGTTTTTGCCCATTAAGTAGATGGATGATTCAATCGAAAATGATGAATCCAAAAATAATCTCCTCATGTTTGTGACACACTAGTGAACACCATTTAATCCGTTACTCAATAATTTATGTATATTTTATAAGCCCATGCACATGAAAAACATTTTTAGCACAAGCCAAGTCAAACAGTATCCACAAATACTACTTAGCCCGGTGAGCCTTGGGAATTAGTTCAAATTGCGTTGCCCGTTGTTCTCAAAAACATCCCTTTAAATATGACATAAACAGTATTTTTAGCCAGCACAGATTTTGCTGTCAATTAATTTCAGCCTGCTGCCTTCCCACAGCTCTGCTGTCCCTAAATACAAATGGAACACACCTCCCACTCCCATCAGAGAGCCACAATCTTCCCACTCTGCGAGCAATGGTTAACTCTTCTTTCCACACATTTTGCCTACAGTGCACGACTGTGATGACAGCACAGAAAAACAATCATGTTTCCTTTTTCGCTTTCAGATTGTGACTAGGTTCATGTGCAAAGATTTTGAATCTATTCCCTTGGCATAATTGGCCACAATATGCTTCATACTTTGTATATCTGGTCCCTATTGCAAGTGTAATTGTGTAGACTGTGATGCGAGAGTGTAATGAATGTGATGGTAAAATTGTGTGTGTTGGAGGCTTCAGGTTGTTGCCAACAGCAGTTGCTTCCAGGATACAGGCAAAGTTCACATTGAGCACTAATGACTTATATGTATGTTGACTGAAACTGACACCAATCTGCCTTCCAGGCTGGCAGCCAGCTGAACAGCTGGACCAATAAAATACAAGGAAAATAATGAATGCAGCTACTGTACTGTACCATACTCGATGCTCGACATGTTGCACAGCACACAGTGTGACACAAAGTGTCAAAATCAAACTCAAAAGGTAGTACCTCAAACATCAACTTTACTTAGGAACTATAGAAAATAGACTCTTTACAAAGAGGAATTGCTAATTATTCGACATACCTTTTAATGATGCCAATTTACCTCAATTTAAACAAATTTAGGCTATAGAAATTATGTAAAGTTGTAACCAGATAATCGACTCAAATACTATGCTGCCATTTATCCAAGCTGCTCACTGGAAGATCCTTAACATGACTCGACAATAACATCTTGTATAGCTTGTATGATATCCACATTAAAATAAACGCAATTGCATAAGACTTTGAGTATGTATATACATAGATATATATATATAGATATATATATATAAATATATATACTGTATATATATATATATATATATATATATAGATAAGGGATTTAACTGCTTTTCATCAGTAATAAGTTGTTTCTGAAACTGAACTTTCTTTGAAAAGCTTTGAAATGTCTTTGTGCGAGTGTGATGTTTGAAGCATTGCTTTTCAAATTTGCATGACAGCCTGGTTTTACTGCACAGCTTGGTACCATTTGAATGGACCTTTTGAGAATAAAATTGCGTGAGATAAGTAAGGTAATAAATACAATGACATAGGAAGCCTATGGGCGGTGTGGTGAAATGACATTAGTTCAGCAGGAGAAAGCCCAATTACAATATAACTTCATTTCTGGGTATACTTGACGTACAGAGTGATACGTAATTGAAATGGACCTGCCAGCGGGTCTCCTGATTGAGCTTCCAGCGCCAACAAGGAGATTTAACAGATTTGTGTAAAAATGTTGGTCATTCGGGTATGATCTTTGAATCAAAGAATGGAAATGATCATTCAACACCAGGGGATGCCAGCAATGCTTTCGACTTTCAGTCTCAAGCAAGACAGGAACAGTTTATTAAAAATCACCCTGTTTTTAGCAGATGTATTAACTGATTATTATTCAAACTACATGTTCTTTACATAAACTCTTGAGAGAATGTGACATTACACTGCTCATTTTGTGTCAATGCCTGTTACAGGATTTACTAACAGAACCTTATTTTGACAGACTATGATGTAAAATTATCCGTGTTCACTGCATACGGTGCAGATATATTCATCCACGCTTACATTCATTCATAGTAGATAATCCCCAAGGTTGCTGCGCAATACTGAATAATCAAATCCACTTAATTTCAATCATCAATACAGATTCTTTAGTCTGCAGTGTGCAGGAGACAGTCGCCATCTGCTAAGGTTTTTATTTCCTATTTTGTGTTAGTGCCTCTGCCTTTGCTTTGATTCATTTTGTGACTCACACAGACAGAGCTTTGTTTTCTCTCTTCAATCACCTTTTCTGTGTGTATAAAAAGGCAATATCTTCCCTCTGATTTTTGACATCTCTAATCATCCTCTGTGTGACGTCACAGTAAAAATGATATAACATGCCCTTCAATATATTCCTTTCACCTCTCTCTCATTTAGGATCTGACAGTAGCTTTGGGCAATATTCGGTTTAATACCTGTCAGATTTACCTACCCGATCCAGACCCCCCCCCCCCCTCTCCTCTTGTTCTCTCTTATTTTTTCACAGAAATATGTTCAGTGACCCACTGCAGTCATTCTGTTCAGTACTGAAAATTCCTCTGCAGATGCATGTCCCCGTCTCAGTAGTCAAACAGCCAGAAGAATGACGGCTGTTCAGTTCTGGACTTTGGATTTGTGACTTTCTTTCTCAGTGTTAAGGTGTTCGACAACAGAGGATGCACCAAATAAAGCTTTTCAATATAGGACACTAAACATACTGTGCAAAATACTGAAAACATCCTCTTGAAGTTGACCTGCTGACCCTTTTTTTGCGTGACACATCTCCCTTGTCTCAAAATTGGAAAAGAAAATCTTTCCGATACATGTTTCTTTATACTAATACATCTTCCTGTTGCAGATGCAATACAATACCAATAAGGGATAATGGCTTTTACCATGACTCCTCTCATCAGCGTACATTACAGGAACACTTAGTGCTCCTACCATTTCTTTTTTATTCAGTGTTAGTGTGCATTATGCTTTCATGATTTCATAAGATACACTTTTTTTGAAAGATTTTTTCAAACTACGACAGGAAGGATATATGAGCCGAAGCAGCAGTTATTATCAGACGGGTCTTGAGGGACTTTTTGTAGGGCACTCTGCCTGATACAGTATACTGTAAATATTTCTGTTTTAAATTTCCCTCCTTCTGTTGCTCACCACTCCTCTGTTTTCTTTCATCCACTCATGTCATGTCTCCAGCCTGAGTCTTTACTTAGAGGTTGATGACTCTCCTCACAGTTCCTTGGCCGTTACCTAAAGCAAGTGTTGAATATGCATGAGTTCAGCCTCATAAACTGCTGCTCTCAGCGCTAAAGTCAGTAGGAAGCCCAGCTCAGCAGATGGGGGGGGGGGGGGATCAGAAAGAAAACTTACTGAAAGAGAAGTAGAGGGAACGTGTTTGACTTATCTTCAGTGGCGGACGATAAACCAAGTTCCCTTTCTTCAAGTTGCCCTTGCAAAGAGAGAGACAGGAGGCGCTAGCATGCTAGTTCATACATGCATGTGCTTTGTTTTTGTGTTCATGTGCGCATGCATGCAGCTGTTTGTGTACTTGAATATGTAACTGCTTGAGTGTGTGTGTGTGTGTGCGTGTGTGTGCGTGTGTGTGTGTGTGTGTGTGTGTGTGTGTAAGTGCTTCTGTGAGTGTCTGTCCATATCATTTTGCCTTAAGCTCTCTGGACAGTTGCCAGGCAACTGTGGCAGGCCGCTCAGCACTCGGCTGGGCAGCCATGGAGCAGACACTTCCACATGTCTATGGTTTTGATATGTGGCACAGGTCAGCGCTGATATGTTACCAGGTCAGAGTCACATCAGGCTGAGAGCCAGAGCCAATTGCTGGGTTGATCTAAGGATAATATAATTACACAATAGCACGCTAACTGTAACTATATCTCTATTTGGTAATCCCATTATCTGTCGTATTAACTTTGGTTCCTCATGGTCATTATCTTATGATCATTAGGTTAGAAGAAGGATTGTTGTTTTCTCATGAGTGGGTCACTATTTGTGGTTGCACATTGGGCAGCTATTAGACTTAGAAAAGCATTGATACGTTCTCTCAAGAAAAAACATTTGTTTCGTTGTGATCCTGAGATAATGTCAAAAAATATAAGCAAACATGACTACGCCTCAGTGTCTATATTTGTGTGTTATATGTACAACATCCAGGTCACTGCATCTCTGGACCAACATGAAAATATTTGGTTTGGGGTATTTTCATCCCTAAATGTAACAATGGAGACATCCAAATAAAGGCACAGGCACGTGAACATTTTGAGAAAGGTTTACCATGATCTAGGGAAGTACTTTTTTGCTTTTCATGCAAACATACTCAAGCATATCCTCTCTGTAAAGGTCCAGTAAATAGTCTCTCTACTGTAGGATGCTGGCACAATAGCAAAGCGCAAAACAGTAATATTACTTACAGATTTCTTTTTAGGCTAAATAAGTTTTACAAAATGTTCTTATAGCTAAAACTGGTGAACCAGGGATGAACCTATCCAAAATAGTCTTAATGAGACACCAGGCCCCAAAAATGTGTGCAACATGTGAACAGTAAATATCAAACACAGTAATATGAATCATAAATAACCCAGGTAAACCCCCAGTAGTGTGAGTACAGGGAATAGTGTGGAATTACATGTTTGGGTCACACAAATTGTTGAAGAAAGATCAGTTTGGTAAGTTGTCATTACCATCATCATCATCATCACTGGCATTATAATCACTAACAATAAAACTGTTGTTCTTCAACACACTTGTGCTGAATGTCCTCTTTTACCATCTGTCACTGTGTGCTCCCTAAACTGTACTCTATGGCGGTGACACTTGCTCCAGCTGCCCTTTAGAACATACTGCTGCTTAGTTCAGTCACTTGTGTGTTTTTCAATTCAAACACAAGGACACTTGCTGAATTGGAACTGCTCAACAGTATTCACCAAAACACTACAATGTGGGCTTATGCCATACAGAGATGCATTATAACTAACACAGTGTATGAGGACACACTGACCATGACACCTGGACCTTGTTTATAGTATAGTCGGATATATTGTGTATAATAGATTATACTGTACATATCCCTACACAACTAAACATTTATTATTTAACCAATATGCTCATTTAGGTGACGTGTAGCATGGTTGTACTGTATAGATCCTTATGTGAACAATATTGTCTGCCCTCCTAGTTTTCAATAACTATTCGACTGACATCACACACAGACCGTCTCGCTGTACAAAGCGGTCAATTGGTAAACAGGTCAGTGAATGACTGGAATTGCCATTTGAACGCCATTCAAATCCATTAGGGCAATGGGGGAGTCCGCCACTGACATTGCAGACTACTATATAGAGAAATAACCAATGAGTGCAAACACATTTAATGGCTATAGCAGAAGAGATTCCAGTCATAAATATACTAGAAATTTCTGGTATCAGTTACAGGCACTGCTGGGAAATTCTGCTCATGCTTTAGAAGAGGCACAGACAAATATAAAATAAATTATAAACTAAATATATATATATATTTTTTAATATATTTGTATATGTATTATATATATGTATATATATTTGTGTGTATAAATACAGAATATATCTAT
>NW_022280048.1:2907311-2972928 GCF_004355925.1 Anarrhichthys ocellatus | reverse complement strand
TATATATCTGAAGAGTACACCGTTTACTGAAATCATTCTAGATGTTTTCCGGGTATTGAAGTCATCCAAACCGTCAAAAATTGTAAAAGCTCCGCTTCTTGTGGGGCGAAATAGCCTGGTACTGCCTGAAACACATTTCTTTTGCTGTAATTCAATATCATACTGTAAGAACAAAGAATTGTGTGTGTGCCTGTGTGTGTGTGTGTGTGTGTGTGTGTGAGACATTTTGTTCAGTTTATTTTATCTTGTTGTGGGTGTGCACCTACTGTGTAAATATGTGTCCTGGAAGTAGGTGAAACATGGCTTCTGTTGCTCTCCTCCTCTCTCTGCTGACAAGTTCTCTTAACTGTGCTGTATTTCAAGCGTGGGTATTAAAAAATGAGTAATTTGGCAAGCTTTCTGTGTGAAATCTCCTCAGACTTGCAGTTGAGTTGGAGGCTGAGAAGTTCCTGACAATGACAGGATGCCATCTTCTGTTTATGTGAAATTATTATTTTATTTTTAATTGAGTAAATGCACAGGATTATGTTATCCTTTCTTCCTGATCATCTGCCCTGCTCGTATTCCTCCACATAATCAGTATTTTTTCCTCTCTCTGTTTGTTCTAATTTACCCTGCAGGGTTTCTGAGCACAGGGGACCAGTCTGCTAAGGGGAACTATGGCTTGTTGGACCAGATCCAGGCCCTGCGCTGGCTCAATGAAAACATTGGCCACTTTGGAGGAGACCCAGAGAGAATCACCATCTTTGGCTCGGGAGCTGGTGCCGCTTGTGTGAACCTTCTCATCCTCTCCCACCACTCCGAGGGTAAGGTTCTTTCACTGTCATTGTCACATCAGTAGTCGTATACCCTGCTCAAAGGGGATTCACATTTCAGGACAGTGTGGGTAGTGTATTTCTTCACAGAGCATGAAAAAAATGTTTTCATATATATATTAGTATACATTATATATTATTCCCCCAAGTGAGGGGGGCAATATTCAGAAATGAATCATCCACTATTTGTAGCAAATGTGTGTGTGTGTGTGTGTGTGTGTGTGTGTGTGTGTGTGTGTGTGTGTGTGTGTGTGTTTGTGTGTGTGTGTGTATATACGTATATATACATACATATAGATATATAGATACACACACACACACACACATTCACTATATATAGATTGTCATTTGTAACAAAATCATGATTGTCATTCCAGACAGTCGACAGATGGATGAAACAGTAGGTTAATAATAAAACCATTACTCACCTTGAGACACAAACCCTGTAATAATCCCAAATAACGTCACTGATCTGCACTGACAACATTTTCCTTCTCCAATAAAACGAATCCTGTCTGGACAGGGCATTAGGAATAGATACAGTATATTACTTGCTTTGATATATCTTACATGGACTTCCAATGAAGAACATCATGAGCAAATACATATACATATATAGAGTATATACAGTATATATATACTGTTGGTTGAACTTATTTACTTGACTGTTACTCTGCTGATTCTATGCGGACACATTATGAAGTCCATCTTCTTAATAGATGGGCAGTTTAAAGTGCCCTTTTGTTCAGTAATCTTGCAATTTGGGCTTGTAAAAGCTCAATTACAGAGTCTCCAGTTCACATGTCCAATGTTTCACTAATGTGGACAGATGCCGCTGGTGCAAAATTTGATTTAAGAGGCTTGTTGAAAACACTTCCTCTGATTGTTTTATATATATATTTATATATTAATACAAAAGCCAGGGATTTTTTTCAGAGAACCCCCACCCCCCCCCCCCCCCCCCCCCACCCCCATGGTGAAGGTAAAAAAAAAAAAAACGAAAAAAGCTAAGAAATCAGTAGAATAAAATGTATGTAGGCCTCAGTCACTCAGCTATTTAGGCCATGTTGCTGTGCAGATTTGCAGATGAACTTAAACTAAACGATGAATAAAGAGTATGCTATTTGGTTAAATGCATTTCTTTCAATCTGTTCTAAAGCTTTTCAATAAAAAAAACACACAACATACTACACTGATTCTGTTTTTTTCATTCAGATCTCTTAGTCCCTTGCAGTGTTCACTATCTCTTCTGGCTAACAACGGTGTTTTATCTCGGGATCTCTCCTCAACCTATTCCGTTTCACATTTTTTACTGCAGATAAGTGACTCAGGTGTGGGACAGCAGGCGTACAGCTTTTGGTGGACAGGGGAATGTATGGTTAACGTTGTTTTAACCACGCAGTGAGATTTGTTTTGTTGTTTTTGTTTGGTCACTACTCTAACAGTCATTATTTATGACCACTGTGCATTTGGAAAACGTGAGTACTGGAAAACGTGTTGCGGTACAACGGGCAGCTGTGAGGGGCCCTTACCAGTTGCATCATGTGGATATTTAATTTTTCATACGGTGGCTTTGATGTTTATTCCTCGTTTGAAAGCATAGCATTAAAATACAGTCCCTGTACAGTAAGTGTTGCCTCATTATTTTATGTGATGAAACGTTATTTAAAATGTACAGTAAAAACAAATACAAATAAGTCTCGCGGCAACCTTGGCCCGTCCTCAAGGCATCACCTCAGGAACCGCTGAAGTATGCTGCTTATTAAGGACTGTACTGCACTTCCTTTGTTTTTGAATGGCAGATCTCTAAAATACCCACCAGATGTTTGATCACTAATCCTCTGATGTGAGTAGTGAACTGTTAACCTTCAAAAACTGACCTTGGACAGATAAAATAAAAAAATATATAAAAACATTTATCTTTACGCATGGAGGCGATTCTCAGAATGATGAGTGTGTGCCTGGGAACACACACACACATCTTTTTGTCAGAAAACATTCGGGAGGACATGGAAAAGCATTTCAATGATTGGGTAGTATCGGCCAAGTTGTTAAATGTTGTCAGCGGGCCAGCTAATATTGGCTGTAGTGCATGCTGTCCATAGACAAAGATTGATACTCGCACAAGCACTAGTGTTCAGATTGTATTGTGGGTGCTGGCGGAAGGTGTTGTATTTAAAACATATCTGATATCATTAACATTTATGGCACTTTCATTTGCCCATTTGTTGTGTTACTACAAAATCCCGTTAAGAATCGGATCGGTCTGGCTCTTTTTTTGTGGTTAATGTTGGATTATTTTGGCCAAAGTTATGGTATGTTTTTGCTTATGTGAACAGTTGGTGTCATGGCAAATAGTGAACATTGGATATCCATTTTATCATTATGGGTTGTTTGTGGCAAAAAACCCTCTTCTCCTCCATTTTGAAGTCTGGCTGCAACGCCGCAAAGTGCAGAAAAGTAAAGTTGGTGGGTGAACAGCTTTTAAAGATACCGTGTGTGTGGGTGTGTGTGTGTGTGTGTGTGAGTGTGTGTGTGTGTGCAGAGGAGAGATGAGATGAGGGGTAGAGCTTGAGCTGCAGCTGAGAGGCTTCTTAATTGATTTCACAGGGAGAGGAGCGGGGGTGGGGCACATGCAGAATATGGGGGGGCTTAATTATTAATGACAGAATCTGCAGATAAAACTGAGGGACAGCAAGCCACTTTACATAACAGTGCAGCGGTGCAACAGTGCGAGCAGTTTTCTTTCTCTTGCTGTCTCTCTTTCGCGCTTTATCCAAGACAGCCATTAAGCCTACTGCTGTGTGTTGAGCTTGCCACCGTCTTTCTTGCTGCCGTCTCTCGCTGTATGTGATGGAAGCGCTTCATTTTCCCACCCTAATGTTCGTAAAGATTTTTTCCGGCTATGAAAAGCAGCAGTATTTCTACTTCATCTCGCTGCCTATGTATTACTCTGCAATTGCTCCTCCTCCAACATATGCATTATTGAGCACGCACACTGGAAGGCCTTGAAGGCCCCAGCAGTTGCGAGCGAAAGTGTGTCAGAGAGAAAGAACTGAGAGAGAATAAGTGATTGTATGTTTTCAGTTGAAGCTATATCTGCTGTGTATGTTCCTGCTCTGTGCAGGCCTGTTCCAGAGGGCCATCGCTCAGAGTGGCTCAGCCATCTCCAGCTGGGCAGTCAACTACCGACCGACGATGTACACCAAGATCCTGGCAAAGAAGGTTGGCTGCACTCTAGGGGACATGGCCGATTTGGTGGACTGCCTGAGGAGGAAGAGTTTCCGGGAGCTAGTGGACCAAGACATCCAGCCTGCACGCTACCACATTGCCTTCGGGCCTGTGGTTGACGGGGACGTGGTGCCCGACGACCCTGAGATCCTCATGCAGCAGGTCAGAGCTGATGTCTCTGGACGTCATCCAGTGAATAAAATGCCTTGTTCCTCTTGATCATTTCCTTGCATTTGGTGTGTGAATTGTGCCCTGGGCATTCCTACTGTGTTCTTTGCTGTCATGTCATGCTGTGTGTGCGCTTTGTTGTGACACCAGGGCGAGTTCCTGAACTACGACATATTGCTCGGTGTCAACCAGGGAGAGGGCCTGAAGTTTGTGGATGACAGTGAAGGAGAAGACGGAATATCAGCCGCCTCGTTTGACTACACCATCTCCAACTTTGTGGACAATCTGTATGGATACCCTGATGGTCAGGCCCTACCCTATTTCACCTTAAAAATATGAATTAGTTTCAAGCTCATATCTTTAAATTACCACAAGTTGTTGGTCACTGTGGCACAGAGATGTACTTTAAATGATTTCAAATAAATGTTACATGTAAAAGACTTTTTCTAAAAATTATATTTTAAAAATTCATATGAGCTAAGTATTATTGGCGAAAGTAAAGTAAGTACTCACAGCAGAAAACTGTGTCCTGTGAGGGTTATGCAATTATATTGTTGGATTATCAACGCTTTTATGTGATAGTAAATAAGCAAAGTGCTTGAGTAAATGTACTTTACAGTTACATTCCACCATCGCTGCAAGGCGGGGGTCACATGACCTACGGTGGTAGCCAAGCCAGCAATACAACTAGAGGGCTAATCGGCTAGCATATTTACTGCTAACTGTGTCTGGCATTGTTGCAATGTTATCTGATATGCCTCATAAGATGGCTATTGGTTTGACAGTGCTGTATTCTGCTTTTTTTTTTTTTTTTTGCTGCCGTAGTATTGAGGTGTTTCCTCTTCATTATCTGATGCCTTCCCATCCAAACATACAGAACAGAGCTGGTGGACGTATTGCGCTGAGCTATAATACCACACAATAAAGACTCTGGGGGGAAATTTGGTGAATAGTGTAACACAGAAAAGCTTTGATCGACTATAAGTCTGCGTTTATATCAAAGTTCTGACTGTTTTCGTCATAAAATAAAGGGAGGTCAATGAATAAAGAAACGCAGCAGGTTGCTTTGCTGTAGAGTTGATTCATTTTTACGGGACATTTGTGTATTTATATTCACAGTAAATTGTGTTTATGATACTTGCAGTGAGATTGAACAGCAGCACTGAGACAAGAAGTTGGGTTAAAATCGAGCAACATACCACTGTATTTTAACCAAGTTACAGATTTCAGCCTAGAATCCATTCACCTAATGCTGCAGATAACCACGCGCTGCGTGTATACTCACATTCCTTCTTATTTCTTTCAAGGTAAAGACATCCTGAGGGAAACAATAAAGTTCATGTACACAGACTGGGCCGACAGGGACAACAGTGACATGCGTAGGAAGACCCTCCTGGCTCTGTTCACGGACCATCAGTGGGTGGCCCCGGCTGTTGCCACTGCCAAACTGCATGCTGAGTTCCAGTCGCCCGTCTATTTCTATACCTTCCACCACCACTGTCAGACCGAGGCCAGGCCAGAGTGGGCAGACGCAGCCCATGGAGATGAGATCCCCTATGTGTTTGGAATTCCCATGGTGGGAGCCACTGACCTGTTTCCATGTAACTTCTCAAAGAACGACGTAATGCTGAGTGCCGTCGTCATGACATACTGGACCAACTTTGCCAAGACGGGGTTAGTATAATGCCAAGCTTAGTAATTACTTTCTGTTATCAAGTGCCTTTATCTTATTAAATATCAGGTAATACACAGTGTGCACAGTATACTGCACTTACAAGCTAATATGTAACACAATGGTGATTTCACTTTCTGAAGTACTGAGTTCATTGTCCCTCCAGCCTGCTAGTCGAGTCCCACTAGTGAGTGACTAAAGAATAAGGGTTTATTTTTGGAAGTTATCTCTTGGATAAGAGAATGTGTTGAGCTTCTGAACGTGTCCTGGGTCTAAACACCTGGGTTGGGACTGAGCGACGCAGCACGCGCTCTTACCGAGGCGTTCTTTCTGCTAGAATACAAACCAGATTTCTACACAGGCGCTCAACTCAACCAGCACTTCAACTCTTTCCGTGTTTTGGTATGTTGAATTGCTGTATTGGCAACACAGGTAACGCTAAGTTACAAAACTTGGTAGTGGTTAATAATTCTGAACATATAACATTTTTTGATTCTGCTATTTCTCTCCTCCAGGGATCCTAACCTGCCAGTTCCTCAGGACACCACGTTCATCCACACCAAGCCCAACCGCTTTGAAGAGGTCATCTGGACCAAGTTCAGCTCCAAAGACAAGCAGTACTTGCATATCGGCCTGAAGCCTCGTGTGAGAGACAACTACCGGGCCAACAAGGTGGCCTTCTGGCTGGAGCTGGTGCCACATCTTCACAGCCTCCACAAGGAAATCATTAGCTCCATCACAACTCGACTGCCGCCCGGAGGCCCCAACCGCTGGAAGGTCCCCCCCATCCCTGGCACCTACACCACGCGACACCCTGCAATCTCCACCTATCCGCCTGATCCTGAGCCCTATGGTTCAGAGAGGCCCCGCCCTTCTCCTTTCCCCGGTGAGACAAGGGACTACTCCACCGAGCTGAGTGTGACAGTAGCTGTGGGCGCCTCGCTTCTTTTCCTGAACGTGCTGGCCTTTGCCGCGCTTTACTACAAACGGGATAAGCGCCACGAACTCATGCAGAGGCGCCACCGCCGGCTGTCCCCGCAACGTGTCACGACGATGGGCATGGGCATGGGCATGGGCGTCGGCATGGGAGTCGTCGGGGCCCCACCGCACAACGACCTGGCGCTGAGTCAGGAGGAGGAGCTGATGTCGCTGCAGATGAAGCAGCAAAGAGTGGAGCTGGAGCACGGCACGCCCCTCCCTTCCCGCGGCATCCTGGGCGATCTGGAACCCCTGCGGCCTCCCGCGTGCCCACCTGACTACACGCTGGCTCTGCGACGGGCGCCTGAGGATGTGCCCCTGATGACAGCCAACACCATCACCATGATCCCCAGCACCATCAGCAGCATGCAGCCCCTCCACCCCTTCAACACTTATCCCCCTGTCCCGGCCCCCTCCACTACACCTGTCCCCAGCCACAGCAACAATGCCCTGCCACACCAACACTCCACCACCCGTGTATAGGACCAGGCACAACCTCTGCTACCCCACTCTGGGCTTACAGAGACGCACCACACAAACTGCTCCAAACAAACTCCACTCTCACCACCCTCTGTTCTTCTTTCCTATATCTTTGTCTTTTCTCATTAAGCCCTCAAATAAAGCTGCAGTTTGTAAGATTTTAAGCAGTGAAATACCTCTAAAATGTAATCATAAATCAAGGGGGAGTTGATTAAAAAAGCCCCTTCGCCAAAAGCCTGTCATCGTAGGTGCATACTGCTTTGCCCCCCGTTAACGCTCTTTCAATATCTCGTGCTTAGGTGAGCCACCAAATGCAGCTTTTCAGCTTGTAGCTGTCTCTAAAAGAGGTATCGAGCTGATCACAATCTGTCACACATCTTATGTGTAGCTCAGTTGTTTTGCGCATGTGTTGTTGTGTCAGTGTAAAACTATGTTTGACATAGAATACATATATTCACTTCCATTCATTTAGTTAAAAAAAATGATACAGAAGCAAGAAGCGAGGCAACATATGCCCCGACAAGCTGTCTGTCATAAAGCGGTGATTTCTTGAAACTTACAAATTGCAGCTTTAAAGGCCCATTCTGGAAGTGGAATTTGGCACCCTGTGTCGAACACCATGTCCCAACAGCTGTCTCTGTGTTCTGATTCTGGAGACTTTAGTGAAGTGTGAAATGTATTGACAGCACTGAAAGTACAAGGAAGAGTTATTTGACATTTAAGCATGAATTTGTTTTTTTATCGATTTTAAAACTTTAGTTCTTCTGTTTACAAATTGATGCACCTGTTTTCAGTTATGATGCGACCTAAATGCCATTATTAAAAATCTGTGGACTCACAAACGCTGCTTTCAAACGTTTCCAGATTGGGGCTTCAACTGTTGGGCGGTACAGGAAATAACTGAATCCTACTCAGTCTGTGGGATGCGACCTGGAATCCAGGCTGCCCATTAGAACTCGCTGCATCTCCGCCACACAGGCTCTAATCATGTCCATTACTTTATTTGTTTCTCACTCATTACCTCTCTGTCTGTATCCCCATCTCAGCCCATTTAACTGCTCCGCTCTTTTTTTGCTGCCTCGCACTTTTTCTCTCTCTGCATCTGCCCTTGTAGCTCTTTTTATTAAACCATTGACATAATCCATTTCCATCTCCACTTCTCTCCTCTTTCTCGCAATCACTTCTAGACTCTTTTTTCCTTTTGGAGTCTTTTATACAAAAACACAAATGTAAATGTTGTATTATTAATAAATTGTAAGGATATGAATGAAAAAAAAGATATTCTGATATCTCGTTTTTACCAGCATTCTTGGTGCCAAGTACTGTGATAAAGTTCCTCTTTTACTGGCGTCCAGTGGACCGCCTGGAGAGGTCCATACTGACTATATCTTACAAAAGGAATTACCATCATAAAAAGTGCCAACCCCTTCATCTTTCTTTTGGATCCACACACTTCTTTGTTTTTTTTTAAATTACACTCAATGTTGCACTGTGGCTGGTCTCTTCTTTAAAGGGAAATCAGATTCAATATATCCTTGTTTGAAAAAAAAAAAGAATATAAAGTTTTATTAACTACTTTGCTGTCTAGGATATTTGCATGATATTTTTTTTTTTTCTAAAGAGTGTGGACAGAGAAGTTTGTTTGTCATTTTGATGATTTGCCTTGTTCTTCATTGATTTTTATTTTATTTTGAAAAACATTTTCATTTTCTATTTTAATATCAGCTGCACTTTGTGGTACTTCAAAAAAGTATTAAAGTATTAAGAGATGAATATTGTGTAAAACTATGATTATAACAAAGAGAGTAAATATTTCCTCTTTATTTTTTTCATTTCCTAACACTGAGGCTGTGTCGCAGAACTACCAGAAAGACTGATGAAAGCCGTTTTCTTTCCTCCCTCTTTTGCTCTGTTTCTCTTTATCTTTTGCAACTGTCAAGTTTGCAGTCACTGTCTCTCAATCTCACCTGAAGATAGCACTCTTTTAATTTTACGGAGAAAAAAAGAAAAGAAACGACTCCTTTACATGAATAGTCTAAATAAGGTTTTTGTCTGTGACTGACATTGACCACATGCTTCAAAGACTGCTTGACACTTATCTTTTCGTCTGCTCTTTCGTTGTTTCACGATTCTCCCTTCTGCAAGGCGGGAGAAAGGATGAGATATATATTTATGACGGTCAAAAGGTGAGAAAGCCTTGTACGCGCGTTTTCACATCTTTTCGCACAACTGAACACAAAGGACGGGGTCACACTCTGGACAATTCTGAAGAAAAAAAAACAAACCCAGTGACATTAGGACATCACTGGACACATGGCGACAGTGATTCAATGGCGATGAGGAAATAGCTCGTCGGCTGCGGTATGATCTGTCAATGCACAGAGGATGCATTCAAAAAACCTGATTACAAAAAAAAAAAAATCTTTAATGACAGACGTTACTCATACACCATATATCACAAGAGCAAGGCAAGTGGGATCAGTTCCCCTCCCTCCTTGTTATGTTCTGTATCCTGTCTGCTTAGGATAACAATATTCTGGAGCCAGACTGCCATCCCTCACACTGGACTGGAGCAAGCTGCGAGGACAAAAGAACAAAAAACCAACACGTGAAACAAAACTGTACATTTTATAAGTGTAAGAGAACAAACTGGAATTTGTAAATATTATGTTTGTCGTTTGGTTTGAGTGATTGGCCGGATCTTTTCTTTGTGACAACAGGTGCAAGTTTAGGGGACTTACATGATTTTAGCACTCATGCTGTACGTTTGATTCTCCTTTATTTCCTGGATCTCAAGGGCAAATTCCAATAGGTTATCGGCACGTGAATACATCTGTGAATATGAGTGAATCATTTTCAAAAAAAAAATCACAAAGCGTAGTTGAGGTCAACATAAACACGAAAAAGGAATGCTTTACGGCTCAGGTTAGCCTCGATGTTGTGGTGATAAAAATGCTCTTGCTGCATATGTGGCTGTCTAAAGCGTAACACACTCAACCTGGCACTATCCCATCAATCATGAAGGCAGCTTTTGAGTGAAATGAGTCCTAGATCAGCTGCAGAGAATCAGATGACGGACAGGGAAATAGGGATGTTTAGAGAAATGAAGCAGGAAAAACGAGATAGGGCGGATGTTTAAAATGTGCTCTAAACAGATCACAAATCAAGGAATTTTACTTGTGATACTGTTGGATTTAATTGCTAGTGTCTCACATTGTCTTGAGCATTGTCAATAGAGTATAACATGTAATTGGGAGGTTGTGAAATGCTTTGTACTCTTTTGGTCTTATTTCAGACTCCAATCATGATGGTTGTTTTGCTACAGTTTGCAATTTTGTCTGTACATTCTGTTTATGGGATTATTGACCCAGCTGTTTGATGTGAGTCCTATTTTGCCCACGCTTGCAAAAACAGCATTACGAAGACATTTGTTGTTTATTCTGTTTGTTTTTTTAAACAAGCGGTTGGACAGCCAACAGATAATGGAAGCACACTCACCAAGTTTACATGTTTACACTACAGTTTTGATGTTGGCTCAAGGTAAGGAAAAACATATAAAAATGATAAAAAAGGCATTTCAAGGATTTAAATATCTTCTTATTACAACATTTCATGCTGGAATGGTAAAGAAAAGGCTTGCACCTGTTTGTCTGTTTCATTTAGTCTGATTCAGTAACCTGCTTGAAGCTCAAGATACTGCGAGGGAGCATAATGACCGGAAGGAGTTGAAAGAATTAAAGTTAATATTTCTATTTCAAATAGAGGCTATTACACACTGTATGTTGTGTATCTGAACTGGAAAACATTAAAAGACATTCTTAAACAAATGCTTTGCCATCATTTTTTTTTTTTTTGTCACATTGTCAGAGGTGCAATATTAAAGCTGCAATACATTTTATAGCCAGGTGGGGGCAGAAGAAACCCACTACTACACAATCCAGAGCGCTAGTTGGTGTTGTTATACACTGTAAGGGGTTACGGGCAACTTTAAAGTGGAAACAGACAACTCCTGAGAAAAATAACCCCTGGTCATTAGTTGTGCTTGCTGCTATATTGAATTGTTTCACCTGCTAGCTGCTAGCCTAGTTGCTAACTTGTGTATTTGCTATTACAGTTGACAATGGAGAGCCTTGAATCATACAGTAAATTTGAAGGTGGTTTAAGAGCTCTGTTGGTTGGTTGGTTGCTTGGGTTTGTCACTGTGAGCGACTCACATTTAGTAATTTGATTGATTGACAATGTTCAAAATATTGATTGTTATCTGAAATAAGAGATTTTTTGGTTTTCATTTTTAAAAATAACAAACCCCATTGCGGCTGCTCAGAGGAGAGAAGCACGGTGTGTATTGCTGTGGTAGTGTGAGTAAGGCCAGCATTAGCTTGCATTCACTTTGCAGCTACTGTATCCTCATGAGCTCATACCCGTGATTTCATTTTCTAAATCCACACAAACTGAGTTCTGACTTTCATTCCATGAGGTCTTAAAGTTATCCAGAGGATTTGAATTTCAAAGCTTAAAATAACCGCACCAGTTTCATGAAGGGAACTGTCGTCTAATCTGTGTTTATTCAGCTGTTGAACACAAAAGTCTCTATTGTGGCAAATATACTGAAGCAGACTGATGCACCGGTGCTGTTGGATGGAGCATGCGTGCTAATGCGCGGCTTTCCAGTCATTCAACCTCTGATGTGGAAATAGTTGAATGCTTTTTAGGGCCACAGATGCATTTACTTCTGTGTTATTGCCCGTGAATAAACACTTTTAGACCACATTGCATCACTTTTTACGTCTCCAAGGTTACAGTTTCTACTCCAATCAATTGATCTTCCTGTCCATCTGATGACATCAGTGGCATTATACAGATAGATCATTTCAATACGCAAACCATGCCTGTGGTGCGAACAGTTTGGAAAGATTTCTGGGATGTATTTGTGTACAAGAATACAGGAGAAAAGGGAAAAAGCCACATTTTGACCTTGCATATACAATGCAAGCATTTTATTTTACTTTCCCATAGTTTTTCATATCTTGTATATTGTATACTTTCTCTTGGTTTAAATGATCTGCCTTGAGTTATTGCTGCAATAAGAAGCGAATCATTAGACCCTGCATTGTCTAAGAACTTATGGTTGATGTGCCCTGTATTAATCAAAATCATCTCCGTCATAACTTCAGCAGATTCATCATAGATTGCAGAATTGTTTAGATGACTGATATTTATGGTAATGTCATAGCGTTTTTCTTTTGTGGCATGTCGCCTTTGCATATTACACAGTAATACTCTGTTGGTGTCCCTGCAAACAGGAGACACTTTCTCTCCGTCACTAGATGGCAGTGTGCGACTATAATGTGCAGGAAAAAGGCCTGCTGCATCAGAAAATGAACCAGCCTCTAGCAGCTCAGAAAGCATCTTCCTCTTTGGAATTGCGAGCTTAAACATCACTCTCAACATTTTTAAAGAGGATATCATAAGCATCACATTGAATCCAAAATGTTTTTATGAAAGGTCTTTATGATATGACATCCATAGAGGCAACATTTTACATTTTTTATTGGATACCCAAATATTATTCTCACTGTCTTTGATTGAAATGATCAAATGGGAAGTTTGTAAGGGTTCTCAAATCATGTCGGTCGTCTAAAACCTAAAGAACTCTGCAACGACTTATGCAACCATATGTATTTTTTACTATATCCAAAAGACTTGTATCACAAGTAGATTAAATAAATGATTAAAGACACTGAAACCAGATAGCCATAAAAGTCAAATCCAATTTTCATAACTGATCCAACATTCAAACTCACATTTGCGCAAGGGTATGATGAAAGGAAGCTGTCCATTGACTTTGTTTTTATAGTAAATGATAAATAACAATCACAATGCAGACCTGTAAATTAAGTTTATTAAATGAGCCAATTTACATCACCTCCCACACTTCAGTATTAGATAATAATCCCTCTCCCAACAAAACAGCTTCTTTTTTTTTAAAGGAGAGATAATGAAAGAAAACCCCAAAAAAGTTTTAAGAGCAAAACCAACTCTGTTTTTCCCAAAAATAATAACTGAGCTGCAAGAGAAATGATAAATTAACATAACAGAAAGGTATGACAATAGCCTATCGGATTTTTTTTTCAATGCTCTTTAGCACAAAAATCCATATTGACCCAAAGGTAAGTAGCCTGACCCTTTCAGGCTTTCAGATAGTGTGTTGGAGGTACAGAGGGAGGGGTGAGGGAGAGATGCAGTTGTCGTAGAATATCTGAAGGTTCTGGTCAACATCCAAATTACTCTTCAGGAAGATCTCGAGTTCCTGGACCGGCATCTCGTGCACGCTGTTGCCCTCTTTGGCGTTTTTGGCCAAGACTCCGTAGGACGGGAAGTGGATGCGCACGTCGTGCGGTGCGTTGCGGTCGTACTCCGTGCAGCAGTACGCGGACCACACGTCTTCGGGGATGGCCACGCGGTCCTGGTTGTTTCTGCGGATCATGTTGCCTCTGGTGGTCACGCCGGTCACGATGTAGGCCGTGCCGCGGCAGAAGTTGTTGAGGCGGACGCGGATCCGCTCCTCGTACTCGCGCCAGGGCCCAATGTTGAACTCGCGCATCTCCGGCACCACGTTGGTCAGCGTGTAGGTGGCGGCGCGGTCGTGTGGGGTGGACTGGTGCTGGTCCGGGTTCAGGTGACCTCTCTCATACAGGACCACGTCAGAGTAGTCATCCAGGACTGCCTGGCTGTCCTCAAACTTCATGTGCAGGTAGCCAGTGGGGAAGGCCTGCATGTTCCCATTGCCATCGACTTCTGCCAGCTGGGGAGACACAGAGACACACTTCTTTGATATACAATACAAAGCCAGTATTGTCTATTAGGCCTCTTTGCCTCTGGAGTAGACTTATTGAGTATTAAAAAATATATATAGTATACTCCAGTGTGAGCTACCTGGTTAAACAATGGTTAAAATGAATGAGCTTTTTGGCATTTTTAAAAGCAAACCCGAACTATCACTCAAAGCATCTGACCTGTGGCTCAAACATCCAAGGGTAGTCGACACGTCTGTCTCCCTCTGTTTTCTTGAAGGTATAAGCCGAGTAAACCGGAATCCGCTTCTGGGGGTCATACAGGGTCACAAAGCGAGGCCTGTCAGCATACCGTTGACAGATCCTCCTCAGCTTGGTGTCGGTGAACCCCCGCGGCGGTGTCCCCATGTACAGGGAGTCCTTGCACCTCTCTATGTGATTAAAATCTTGAACAACCGAGGCTGACATCAGAGGCAAAAGACAGGCCAGCAGAGGAAGAAACGCTGAAGGTGCTAACATATTTGTGGTGAAAAACATCTCCTCAGTCTCACCTACTGGGGCTTCTGGAAAGAAATGACAGAAAATGTTTGCAGTTATGATTATGGCAAATCAGATATACAAAGCAGTTAGAGAAAGTGTGACCAAAAGACAGGCCTCCTACCACGCGTGGGCGTGGATGTGCATGTCATTGCTCTGACCTACGATTCTAAAATACTACTGAATAAAAAAAGCTGTATGCTCTCTTGAATATTATTCTAAATGCTCTTTTTGAAGTAAAGCTACTGTACCAGACTTAAGGATCTATTGAGGTTATTAAGTCTCTTTGGTCATTTAGACTAATTGACAGGACTGTCCCTGTGAGTTCTTAATGAGGTTATGTTTTGACCTTTGAGATAGCCATTACATTTTATTCAGGTGCAATCAAATGCTGAGGCAACAAGATATTGGATCATTGACTGAGGTGCAGACAGCGCTGTTAACTGTCACAGCTTTACCATGCACACCTGTTCTGAACAACTTGTGAAGGCCTGATTTGACACAAAGCATAATTTCCAAAACTATCAGCCAAAATAACTTCCCATTGCAAAAAAAAAAAATGTTGGCCTTGCAAGGGTAATTCACTCTCAAAGAGTTTGGTGATGACGGGACATTCAAATAGGTCATTCATGGACGTTTCTATCAGCGACGTGGTAAAATGCAAAAGTGTCTAATCTGTCGCAGTGATGAACAAAAGGCCTACAGTGACCAGTGTGTTTTTGAGCTACTATGCTACTCAGCGTAAATGATGGAGATAAAGCCCGAAAGTTTAACTGCGACACGGCGACAAAGAGCGTACAAGTTCAAAAGCAAGAAAAGGAAATAAGAAAATAACCCAGAACTCCATGGCAATGGAAGAAACTCGATCTGCCATGAAGTAGAGCGAACATTTCATAGCAAATGGTTCAGTGTTCTGCCAAAACGGGTGCTTGACTTATTCTGGCAGCTCATTGTGTACAGAGCAAGTAATCCATCTGAAACTCTCTTCCTGTTTCGAAAGTTGCAGCTTGCACACATTATGCAAATTCTTTATTTCTTTGCTATTTATCAGACACATTTATGACCACGATGTGATGATTGAGGATGCACAGTTTCCTCTCTCCAGTATTGCAAGGGACACGTGCATGCTTTACTTATCCTTTGATGACAACATGGACCTAGTGGTCTTCCGATACCAGGAGGGTCACCGATTGATCCGCTCATCAACCACGTGTCCTGTCAGTGTCCCATATCACTTTACGGGCTCTGAGGAGGATCATCACCTCAATCAGTGACTCCCCACCAGGGCTTTTCTGGCCCTATAGAGGAAAGAGTGCGGAGTATAGCCAACACTGAAGTAGCTCAAGTCATAACAAGCAAAAACATTCAAATAAAATGTGCTGCATATCAATGGCTGGAGTGTCTGGTGCTGCTGCGCTCAAGCTGCTGGCCTCTTCTCAAGCCGGTTTTATGCAAATGGCAAAAAAGTGTTTGTCAGATTAGCTGGTGCAACAATCCTTCACTGCCCTAATAAGTCAATTTGAGTGACTGAGTGTGGTCATTCATCGAGGGACCAGCTTGCCTCTCTGATCTAATCCTGAGTTATGGCAATCATAACTTATGTAGCTGGGGCTGATGATGCAGTTATGCGAACAGACATTTCTCAGCTGTCAGCGTTTTTACCAATTAAAATTAGAAATTCAGACCAAGTGCCGACCCAGCTCGGCTGCCCCCTGCCGCCTCGTCTCCAGCAGAGGAGGGAGAGTGTTTCACTGCTGTGGTGTTAAATGTTATCAGTTCTTTGGAAGGAAATGTAATTACTGATCATGATTTTTGTTTCCTTCAAACGGTCACTACCCATGCAGGTCATGGGGGCAGCGCTTTGGGGTGCGATTGTAAACATGTGACAAAAATCATCTAATGGTCTGTCTGTTTATTTGTTTGTTTCTTGGGGTGGATGACAAGTAAATCTCTGTGATTATAATCCAAAATCCTAATGAATCCCTCTGTAGTTCTGTGTCTCAGACAGGCTTGAAATGATGGTCTGTAGTCGAATATAATGCATGTCAGTTAAAAGGCTGACCTGGAATAAGCCCGTTAGACAAGTATGGATGCGCAGAGCTGTTGAGAGATTTAACAACTCATTTTATTGTTGAATCATTCTGGTACAGGGAGTCAAACAGTAATTAATATATATATAATCAATGCAGTATGACAATTTAAACAGTGTGACAATTCAATGTGATAAGTACTTTTACAAAATTGAACCCATTTTGCTTCAACACAACTTTCCAGGACATTTAAATGTTCTGGTCTGCTTTGTGTTCCGCACGTTCATGGAACACAGAACGTCATCGTGCAATAATACATTTTGCCCACTTGGAGGCAGTGTAGGCTTGTTTGTTGTTTTCCTGCTCCACGATAATCAAATGCATTTATGCATATAAACATCAATTTAAACTTTTTAAAAAGCCATCAACCCGGCTGCATTTGTAAGTCTGAAAAGTGTGCCAAACATCACCATTGTCATTTACATGTTTAGTCCCCATTGACAGGCAGTTGTTAGGCTGTACTTTATACAGTATTGTGTTCCAACAGTTTTCCTGATATGTAAATGAATGTATTTCAATTTTGATATTCTGAGACAAATTTCTGTTTCTCTGTGCTCAACATAAAACTCGGATGAATCTTCCAATTTTGAGCTCGTCTGTTTTTCCTTTTCCCTTCCAAACTCTTCTTTTCTCCTTGATTTCTTCTCATGTCACTCAGTTTACCATTGGATTTGGTCAGAGCCGTATTTTGTCAGAATTTTAGTTGTCAATTAAACAAATGGGTAAAACATCGGAACACATTTGTTATTTACTGTTCACTTGGTGTGACATTAAACTGTTTTTAATAATGTAACTCTTAATCAAACCCATATTAGCATGATATTTATAATTATTTCTGAAGGTCATGGGTGACATTGTAAAACAGTTGCTGTATCATTACTGTATCAGTAGGTGACGGATGTGTTTTTTTTTTCTTTTTCTTTTATGAACTATTGAGACAGACCTTCACTGAGCCACTAGGGGGCAGCAGCCATTCCAGCCTAAGAAGCTTTCCCCTCTAAATTCTGCACCAAACTCCTCCGATTGGTCCAAATACCCACATGAGCTTGCGCATTGACCAATAGAATTTGGGCTCATCAGGCGCTGTTGCTAAGGCACTTGAGAGGTAAAAAAAAAAAAAAAAAAAACTGTCAGCGGGGCTGCTTCCACCATTTTCATTCTCACAGTCGTCTGGCTGCTCCGTCCGTCCCTCCCTCTCACCGTGCACTCAGGCACCGACAGCTCTGCCTGCTTTTCACCCTGCAGAGGGAGCGAGCGGTGGTTTCTTCACCGTGTATCAGTATTAATTAAGGACCCTCCCTCGTGAACCCGGAGCCGTAAGCTCCACCTCCCCCCCCCCCGGTTATCCTGCCACTTGACATTTGAGCTCTGCCAACACTCGCCGCACGTCCCCTCACCATTTCCCTCTGCTTCACTTCATCCAGAAACATACCTGGTTGCACAGCTCCGCCATGAGCCAGGGGAATACGAGAAACGATTACCGTAATATAATGTGCATTACGATTCTATGACCATTTCCTCCTTTAGTTAAGAAGACATGAAATATATTTTTGAGGGGATTTGCAGAAAAAGAGTGTCAACCACTTGCAGTGATGATTATTTTTTTTAAAAAGAGTTCCAGGAGATTATTTTACAGCTCTGGAAAAAAATTAAAATATGCTGTCTCCTGGACTGTAGGCTACTGGCCGTGTTCCAACTCTCACTCGATCTCTCTCTCACACATGCACACATACAGAGAGAGAAATAAAGAGCCCCTCCATGCCTCTGTCTGCTGTTTCCCCCCACCCCCATCTTCTCCTGCCTCGTCCCTCCTCCAGCTCGCTGCAAAATGTCATAGATTAGAGATTCTCCCCCCGTGTCATTGGCTCGCGCCTTGCGATTGGCAGCTCTGTCGGGCCCGCCCCGCAGGTCTCCGTAAATGGATCGGTGTGCTCGGAGAGCCCGAGCATCAGAGAGTGGAGTGGAAACAGGAAGAGGTGGAGAGGAGAGGGGGGGAGAAAGAAGACTGAGAGGAGAGGATCGGGTGAGACAAGGTGGCGAGGAGTGAAAGGGAGGAAAAGGGGAGCAGAGGGGCGTGTGGACCAAAGAGAACGAAGACAAAAAAAAACAAGGTAAAAGAGGAGGACATTGCAGAGCAGTAGCTGCATGTGCTATTTTGCATATGTCTGAACGTAAATAACAGTACTTGTACTGCATCTACCTGTGTGGAAGAGGTGTGAGCGTGTGTCTGCATTTCTGTGCATCCACTGTGTGTCATTGTTCTGAACGATCGGTCTTGGCAGAACATACTGCAGTGTGTGTGTCTGCAGACAGTGCTGCACATTCATGCATGAAGCTCGCACACACTCGCGCACACACACACACACACACACACACACACACGCGCGCGTGCACACATACTGTGCTCACGTGCAGACACAGAGAGAGCAAGAGCAGAATTGTGAAATGATGAATGTGGTGATGGGGAAGTGTTGCGGTTTACACTTGCAATATGGTTACATTTGTGCTCCGTGGAACGTTTAACTGTTGAATATCAGCCAACGTGTGTGTCTGTGTGTGTGTGTGTGTGTGTGTGTGTGAGAGGCGTACAGTAGTAAGAAGCCACCAAGTGTCATGATTCATCTTCATCTGGAGTCATGTCTAATTTGTGTCACATAAGTATTTGGCTCCACTGAAAGTTGGACTCAGCCTGATGAACACCTATCACACAGAGAGCGTTTGGCTTCGCTGTGTTTTTCATGTGCTCACACTTGTTTACTTTTTGAACCGTTTCAAAGTAGAATGAATAAAGATTGTGTTGGGTTACTTTTTAAACGTATGCTTCCAGCTGATATGACTGCCAGTTGAGGTAACCACCTGGACGTGCCATTCTAGGTTACCATTCACCACACAAGCCAGCCGCCTGACACACACACACACACACACACACACACACACACACACACACACACACGTGCATCCAGTGCCTTCTTCTAACCTGTTAACCTGCCTCATTGTTTGTTCACAAAAAAAAAAAGCTGTGCATTTTGGCATTGTTTGGAAAAGACACCCCTCTTCCTTGTTCCTGACCTTGCCTTGGTACATTCCAGTACCCCTCAGAGGGCTGTGCTTTATGGAGCATACACCGGGAGAAGCTGCTATTACAGAGAGGGAGAAGGGGGATAGAGCCGAGGGGAAGCTGGGCTGCAGGGATGTTATTTTTAGAAATGTGATTGATATTCGTCTCGTACTGTATGCCGTCTCTGTGATCGTGCCGCTATTTCAAGGGCCGAGTCCAACAGAATCACACACGTGCGTGCGTGCGTGCGTTCTGAGAAGGGGTTGTCGGTCCGGTCTATCTGTCTGCTTCTCGCTTCTGCTCCCTCCATATCTCTGTTAGCTAGCCAAGGAGCCACCAGAGACAGGCCTGGTCTGCTGCAGCCCATCCTTCCTTTTATGGTATAGGATCAGTATCCTTACTACTTACACACACACACACACACACACATGCACACAGAAAGTGGTGCACATCTGCAGTGGTTCCCTGTAGCTAGCAAGCGGCTCTGAATAGTATGAGGTATGCAAGAATGTGACGGACTGCTGGTTAGTCCCTACGAGTGCACAAATTGGAGTGTATTTGGAGAGCTGTAGCACTAAACAATGAATGTTGTTGTTTTTTATTC
Organism: Anarrhichthys ocellatus; assembly: GCF_004355925.1. Classification (NCBI taxonomy): domain Eukaryota; kingdom Metazoa; phylum Chordata; class Actinopteri; order Perciformes; family Anarhichadidae; genus Anarrhichthys; species Anarrhichthys ocellatus. The sequence continues at coordinate 2,952,501 of NW_022280048.1, read as the reverse complement.
AGCTGACAGAGCGGCTGCATAATGGTTGCAGACATCTGAATAGAGAAATGTGAAAGTATGCATTAAATCCTATATGCTATACCCCCCCACCCCCTCTCTCTCTCTCCCCCTGTCAAAATCACACTCCAACACAAACACTCCCCTCCTTGCTCGAGGCCTTGCTCCCAGCTCTGGACTAAATGATATCATCGGTTGCCAGGGATACAAGGACACAGCGTGCAGAGAAAAGGGAGGGTGAGGCATAGGCAGAGCCATACACATAGCCTGAGAGAAAAAGGGAAGAGGCTGGGATATTGGGTATCAAGAAAGAAAAGGGGCCTTGTTGAAATAAGTAGTGAAGATGGCAAAGGGCAGGGCCACGGAGAGGAAAGACAGGAGCAAAGAGAGCCTGTCAGAGGTTACTGGCCCATCCTTCCTCCCACTTCTGACTTACATCTCATTTCGTCCTCCTTTGTCTGGAGAGGGTATGGCTTGCAACAGGGCAAATGTATGTGAAAGCATGTGTTGTAGGAAATGACAGGCAATGGATAGAAAGGAAGGGAAAGGCAGAGATACCTGAGGGGTGGAGTAGAGATACTGCCCTTGGTTTTGAGACAATAAAACCTTCCTGTCTTGTACATCTGTGCACCAACTGACTGGTATTTCCTCACTCCCTCTACTGTGTGTGTCTGCCAGCTCGCGGAGGATGAGCGTGTCTATTTAAAGGGGTCCAAGTCTGCACGGGTCCGCCGTCTTGCTATTCCTGACCGACGGCATCATCGGATTTGGGATTTGGACCAAAGTCTGTCTTCCCCCCCCCTTTTCTCTCAGTGCTCATTGCGAGGTAAGATTGCTCGCAGGGATGCACAAACAGAAACGCATGCACATACACTACTAGGTTAGAAATACAGTCGTCCGGCAGTCACACATGGGGGTTTCAGCAGAGACGTGAAAGGATGCATGGCTATCCCTCTTTGGTTACAGAGAGATGACCAGGGTTTCCTTGGTGACAAGAGGGAGCGGGAGGCAGCAGACTGAGGGGTGCAGACGGCAGGTTTAACCTACCACTTTCAACTACTATCACACACCGGCATAACAAATGTAAGAATGGATCTGTACAGCGTCATTTGTCCACAAAATATTTCACTATGCAAGTCAGGACCACTGCACACTCTTACAGTGCACTGTTTACATTGCACATTCTTTTCTTCAACGTATCTCACTGGGAAGCAGTGGGTTCACCCAACAGCAACTTAACCCCTTTTGCACGTGACATCATTTGGAGCTGGATTCCAGATGTCTGGAATTAACCCTGCGCAGATGGGTTTGATATTGGAAGTAGAGGGCCATTGTTGTGCAGAATCAAATTTAAGCTGCTGCTGACTGACGGCTCCCCCCTACAACACTCCACCAACGGCGTGTCCCCGTGTGCAACAGGGAGGGTCTACAGCAGATGGTTTATCTGCTGCCTGGGTGATGTTGCTCAACTACCAGCAGCGGTTAAAAAGCGCGGTGAGGTGCCTTGTACTTGTCAAAGAAACAGGGGGAGTTGCAACACTTTGTCTAAAAATGTAACGCCACACAAAGTTATATACGCCATACAAGTTGCTCGCATCAATTAAGCACACGATGACAGTTGATGTGACATTAACATAACTTGACATTCTGGGACACAAATAGGCAAGTCATGAGAATAAAGTACAACCCAAGATCCAAAGCTTCATAGAGTTCGCTGAAGATCGCTTATTTCAGCGTTGGCGGAGAATCGCAGGAGCTCAGAAAGCTGGTCTCTCACAAAGCAAAACAGGAGGTGATGTGAGGATTAGAGTGGATATAAGCGGACGTGGTGTGTCTATTGCACAGCTTTATGTGACGGCTGATGGCACACAGTGCATAGGGAAAAATGCATCCAGTCTTAATTCAGCCGTGTGTGATTGTATGTACACACATTTCCTTTTGTGTCCTCTTTTCTTACTCCAAGAATAAATCTGAATGCAGTTGACTTTAGAAAGCCTAAAGCCTCAGTGGGAAGAACCGTCTGGCTCCAGTTGCTCTAGCAACTGGTAGGAAATGGACTCTTGAAGAGGTTGCTCACTTAGCTCATTCAGCACTCGCAGAAAGGTTATTTCACATCTGCAAACCACAAGCAAATCCTGTGTGGAACAAACTTGTAAAATGTACCACACGGAGGGGGGGGTTAAAATGTGGCACAGCCTATATCGTCATAGTATTTATAAATAGCTGTGGGAAATGAATGCATGTCGAGGTGCAACCTATCTGCGATACAGTAAAGCTCTCTTCAGCATGCAAAGTTGATCTTTTACAAGGTCAACTAACTTTGAAGACAAAATAGGCTACTGAGTGCTGAAAGTGTGCAACAAGAGAGACAGTAAGACATCTTTCCTGTCCATATTCAAATAAATGACTATTCAACAACTCTATATATTCAATATGCAGATTAGACAGGGAGGTTAGGATAAGACATTGAGACAAAACGGTAAGTGGACAACTTGAAACTCTGCAGAGACTCAGCCAGCCACACATCTGACCTGGTGCGGTGGTTCAATACTCAGCAGGACGTCACGTGGGGGAGTTGGTGTAATTGAAGCAAATTAACCAGCAGCTGGTGATGAACTGTGAGACTGGATGGAAGATGGGTGCTGTTGATTTGAGACACAGTCACTCACCAGTCCTGTCAAATAAGAAAGGGAGACTCGGGGCTGAGAGAAATACTACAGCAGCAGAGCCCGGTTTTCTTTTCCTCTGCTTGTCTTTGCTCTAAAAGTGAGGTTGCCATGGCCCTTCTTCTTAGTGCCATGTTCTTTTTTTTTTTTTTTCGATCATTGGATGTCCACTGGCTGTGGTGGCTGCTGGGTAGCAGTGATTAGAGAGAGGCTGAATGCACAATGCAGCTCTGGCTGACTGATGATATGACTGCTGAACAGACACAGTGCAGCAACAAAATACAGCATGATGAAATCAAATGTACCAGAGATACACAAACTGACACTATGGTCTCGATGTACATCACAGACCCACCAGGATAAGACAGAACAAAAGCAATGATTGTGCTGACATTCACGTTTCTCTCTCTTTTTGCTCTCTTTTGGTGTGAAGTAAAGGGCTTCCCAAACACAGACCAAGACTGGTGACATTTGTTTCTGTCTCAGTACTTTGTGTGTGTGTGTGTGTGTGTGTGTGTGTGTGTGTGTGTGTGTGTGTATGCATGGCTTTTTGCATGCAAACATGTACTTTGTGCACCACTTTAGCACTTTATGGTATCACCGTGTTGATTAAAGCACCTATGTGAACCTCTAGATTACCGTCAATTGTAGTGTTGGTGAAACACTACAATTGTGTTGGTCAATTGTAGTCAGTTACCGCAGGATGGAGATGCTGAAATCCACACGTTTTGCATCAAACCCCCCCGAATATATCCACGTGTGAGTCGCTGCGTGTAGTGTTTTTCGTTAGTGTTCACCTGCTGCTGTAATTGGATTTTACGTTACTCGATTACAGGGCCCCCCCCCCTGTTGGCCTTTATCAATCGGTGAGTGGAGCAGTCTTCTGAATAAGCATCGAGGAAATAGAGCTTCGGGGCAAAGTGGTGGGCGTTGTCATTGCATGAGCTACTGTCTGATTGGTTGAAATTGTTGCATTTTACATAGCCAGACGTTCTTTTAAATGAGATATCATATTTATTCATGTATTTATTCAAAAAAAGCAACACCGTACACATTAAACGTTATCTGTGTTTCAGGCTGCATGTATCTCCCCGCAGAGCTGTACTCTGGCCGTAACACATGGGACTCCTATCCAGCTGGAGGACCTAACAGAGGACAATGGGCTCCTGGGAACATTCGTCCCTGGAGCCACACAGAAAGGTCAGCAGCACCATCACAATACTCGCACTTAGTGTTTCTACAAAGTCACCTTTAATTCTTAAAGGACAGTAGTCCATTCGCAGGTGCACACGTATCATACCACATGCAGTGGATATAGTCTCTTGTGTATTTACTGTACTCTGTAGTTTTTCCTTATTTCTTGACTGCTCATGGATTATGAGCTTTAGTCATGAACATTAACCAAGACTTCCAAAGGTTGTTGGTTGTAACGGTTAAGAAAGCAGATACAATATAAATGCCCTTAACTCCGACCTAGAGCGTTTGGAAAGAATAAACGTCCAAAGCCTTCCCGAAGATGATTTAAACTCATTCGGAGTGGATAGTGTGGCACAACTTGAGGCTTGAACTCTTCCAACAAGGGTCATTCCAGCAGGTGGCGACTCCAGCTTCTGTTGTCTGGGTTGATTCCAGATAAGCACCACTTCATGGGACTGACGCTGTGATGAGCATATTCATGAACAAATCTTACCGCAGATGGGCTGTAAGCAGGAGCCCATCTGCGGTTTAAATAAGCAGGACTCTGGTGAATGAAACTATAACTTCTTCAGCTGCAGCTGTGAGAAGCCTCAATCGAGCTGTTCAGCTGCAGCGGTTGAGGGTGACTGAATGAATGCGATTATGTCTGTCGCCGAAAGGTTGGGAATTTGGCAATTGTGACTCTGATAATGTTGCGTGACATAAACACAGCACTATAAACAACAACTGATATTTGAAATAAAATAATAATAATATGAAATCCAAGATAATAGTGCTTTTTTAGCAAGCTATGCAAATTAACTCCATATTCAGAGAGGCCTCATTGCTACAAAAGTGCAAGATTAGCAATCAACCAGGAACAAATTGATTAAGATATTCAAAGAAAGAGTGGACGTGCAAAGCAAACACTTGAAAAGAGAAACTGATGGCTGATTAACCGGGTTCAACCTGACTTGTAGCCAATAGCATCAAGGTTTTATAGATACTACTGTAGCTTTGTATGTGTATTTTCAACTCTACATTATTATTTTGAGTCTATAGATTGTCTGTATGTTTTTTTTGTGTCACTACAGATGCCATGGAGGGCGCAATCAATCACATAACCTACCGTCAGGTCGTCTTTATAATAGGTGAGTGACACAGGGTAAACATTGCACAGAAAATCCCGCTCAAATAAGTTCTGTAATGCAATTTCACTGAAGCCACTTAGACAATCAGCTTCGGTTGGACTTGCTACTGGAGCAGCAGAACAACAGTACAATACTTGATCTGTGTCATGGTACTTGTTGCTTAGTGCGGTTGGTCTTTTGCTCAGGGGGGAGAGAACAGTCAGCCATGTCCAGTACAAGGTTGTCTCAAAGGGGCACCGACAGCCTCTACGTCTCTGGGATGGAAAAGAGCAGTCGTTTGAGGCCCAGAACTGGCATCACAACTCCACACGCTCATTCCACAACAGAGGCGGCACCAGCAACGGTTATCTAACAGGACCAGGAGAGCGCTACGCAAGCTGGGACAACAATGCCAGCAACTCTGTGGTGAGACCTGCAGTTCCAGAATAAGTTCCACAATATTACTTTCAAAAGAGTTCATATTATTATTATTATTATTATTATTATTAGAACTAGAAGTGTGTCATCATTTGATCATTTGATTATTTTCTCTTGACGACTGTTAGCATGGGGGGCCTCGCCAGCATCGCAACAACAGAGAACTCCAGTCCCCACCAGAGAGATGGGCCCCCTCAGACTGCAGCCGGAGCTTTCCTGTCAGAATGATAAACAACAGACCAGGACCATGGAAACGGCCAGCCCTCCACCAGCGGCGAGACCAGCTGCACCAGCACAGTCCACCTCCACAGCACCCTCTGTCCCCCAGGGACGAATGTCCAGCCAAGAGGAGAAGGGACTCTGGCCCTGATCAGGTGGAGTTTGTTGGCTTAGATTCCTTTGTTAAATATAGCCCATTTATTTGTACACAGGCTTTTTTTTTCTGTGCAACAGCACCACCCATTGGTTAAAATTCCATCTAGTATGACAGGTTACTTCTGCTTCTGTGTTTAGTCATCTCATCCTGGATCAAGACATTTGTCTTCACTTGCCCATGCCCCATCACCACCTCGCCACCACCGCTGCAACCAAGACGACTGGAAGCCTCCTCATGAAAGGGCGGGTCATTGCCACCACTATGTCCACAGGACCTCAACAACGCTGCAACAGGTAAAAGTAGAGTCCGTAAATGTTTACTAAAAGATGAAACTGAACAAGCATCAGTTGGTGGTTTTTATTGTTGTTGTTTTTTTTCATTTTGCAGGAAACCTCTAAACTGCGAGCTGGAGGACATGGCTTAAGTAACAGTCACCTAGCGGCTCTGAACCAGAGCTGTCGCAGCAGACCACCACAATGCGAAAGCGATGGGAAGGTCGACCGGAGAATCTCGTCATCACCAGCAGACCACACCCGTGTGCCTTACAGCCAAAACCATCATTACTGCTATCAACGGCACACAGGCCACCCCAGAGCCCTACCGCACAACATGCCGCTACACCCTTTTGAGGAAAAGGACTCACGGAGCCATCACCACAAACAAAGCACAGTGAGAAATACACATTTAAAATAGCATGAACAAAGTCAGCATAAATGCATAAATAAATGGGTAGAGACAAACTCTCAATAACTTTTCAGTTTGTGCCATTTCACCAGGGAAGTTGCTATTGATGATATCATTAACCTCTTCCACCATCCTGACCATAGACCCATTTATGTCTGTTTGGAGGGAAAGGGGGTCTTTAGGGGGAGATGGCAGGTCAACAGTATATGCCACATAGAAGTGTTGTCCAACATCGGGAAGCTAGGAACCTGAAGATAGATTTAAGATGCAGCGCAGCACTTTGTGTCAATTCTTATTGACATAAATCTATAAAAAACATTGTGTTTGTCAGACATTGTCATAAGTTGCAGCAATACTTTGGGTTGATATTTGGTGCTAAATGTAATTTTCGACCACTCAAATTGATAAAAATGGTAAAAAAAAAAAAATCCCTCCAACATAGCACATTAAGAAACCAAGACCTTGAGGAACACCATAGAAAAATCATAAAGTGAGGTCAGCTTTCAAAATATGGTCTCACTACAATGTAATTGTTATGATTGTCACACATGATGACAATTTGTGCAATTCCAAAACTGTCCAAAAACCCCAGTATGTAGAAATATTTTAATATATACCATTGTTAGAAAAAGTAAAAATAATACATTGATACTGCATGTTTTTTTTTCCTGAACAAGTGTCTAAACAGATGTAACCCTCTGCAGGAACCTCAGCGCACTCATCAAAGGGGCAATTCAAGGGATCCAGCCCTCTCCAAGTCTTTTGGTGCAGCTTCTCCTTCCTATTCGTCCCTCCTCTGCAGCCCTAAAGATGGAGCTTCTTCTGCCAGCAGTCCACGTGCTTCTTCCAGTCCCTCTTCATACACAGTGGCCAGTGGCAGAAAAGATCCATCAATCATTCATCAGTATATCCCTGGCCTTGGTGGACAGCAGAAACTCCATGGAAGCCCTAATTACACCCTAAGACCTAGCTTGACATCTACCACGTCTCTCACATCTCACACTGGTCCTAAATCCAGGTTTTCGGATGTCAAATATAGAAAGACCTTGCAGCCCCTCTGCTCACGGCAGTCCCCCCACGGCAGATCAAGAGCAATCAAACCGGAAAAGATGTTGGAAGGACACAAAAAAACAGAGAAGCTGATGAAAAAGGAGAGGAAGGGGGAAGTTCAAAAGACAAACCGAAAGGGTGAAGAGAGGAAGAGGCATAAGAAAAAAGAGGAAAAGAGGTTGGCCGAGAGAAAAAGAAGGAAGGATAAAGCGGCGAGGAGGGAAAGAAAGTTAGGCTTGAAAAGTAAGGTCACAGAAAACGAAATGTTTACCTCCAGCTCGACTTCCAAATCATCGGGAGAGGCCAAAATATGTAAAATGGAGACTTCAACTCTGTCCCCAGAGAATCAAGGCCAGTTACCACCCAAACACAGGCACAGGGAGAGGAGGGAACGAGCAGAGAGGACACACAGGCCATCCGCAAATACTCCTCATCTCAGCAGCACTTCCCCGCAGCCATCCTCAAAATGTGGAAATCACAAAATGCCCAAGAAGCACAGCGGTCCCCCAAGACTCCCTGTCAAGGAACAACTAAAACGGTCTCTTCCCAGGAAAACATGCCCCGACCAGACCAGAAAGAGGCCCACCGCCGTCTCATCACGATCAGAAGCGCGACGAAAAGCAAAGCCCCATGACATGCTCCCTTCCCTTTTATTTAAAGCCTTAGCACCTCTCAGTGCAGCATGTTCTATCAGCTCAGAGCAGCCCATCCACGGCAAAGAAGGTGGGCAGGGAGGGGCTCTCAACGCTCCAGACCTACAGCCTGTGGGAAATATGAGGGAAACGGGAGACAACCTTGCCAATACTCCCCCTGTTCTCAGCTGGCAGGGCTCTCCAGTATCAAGTCTGGGAGAAGATGAAGAGGAGCTAGAAAAGGGAGTGTTGAGCAGACCCGTCCTCCAGCCCAGCCCCACCCAGTGCTTCTCTCCTCCTCCTGTCGACAGCGAGAGCACCGACGATATGAATAAGGAGCCTTGTGAAAGTACGCTGGCTGATTATTCCCACGATGGCATGTCTGAACTCGGTGATCTACCTTGTGCGACGGAACAAGTTGCTGAGGGAGAAAAGGAAGAAGAGGTGGACAGCGGCAGGGAAACCTCTGGCTCTCTTCTCCGTGAGCTTTGCCACCATAAAACCGGTTTGGATGACGTCTTCAAGAGCCTGGCAACCTTTCTCGGAGGCCAGCGGGTCACGTGTCGAGGCGGTCCATTCGGAGGGCCTCCTGCTGGCTCCGCGGGAGGAGTGAAGTACTCCTCGTCTCTTGAATTGGGGCCAGAGATTCATGAGCATCATGATTTCTCTCCACAAACCGACCGTACAGCGTCCTCCGAATCCAGTAATCAGTCACCAACTCACTCTACCTCCACATTTTTGAAAACCCACAGTCCGACACGGACTCGGAGGGAGCCTGTCGCGGACGCCCTGGTGCAGGAGAAGAAGGAAGAAATCAAGACCAACATAGAAGAGAGCCCAGAGGGTAAGGATATGGAGATCCTTTCTGAGAGAAACGAGTCCTCTCTTTTGGATGGGTCACTGAGTGCAAAGCTGAGACTCACCACGACACACACAGCTTCTTTCACCAGCCTCATTACTCTCTCTACCAAGGAAGAGAGGGGACACAGTGCAGAGACAGAAGGCATAGGTACGGACCGAAAGAGAAAACAAAAGGTTAATGATGGGGGGAGTGAGGGAGAGATCAAGATTAAGATAAAGACGGAGGAAAGCAGCGTCATCGGTTCTAAAAACAAAGCAAATGAAATGAGGAACTTGGAGGAAAAAGACGTTTCGTCCTCGGTGCTCGTCATCTCCAGAAAGTCACCCAAACCTCTCAAAGATGGTAAGAAGGGCCAGACTCCCCGGGAGAATCAAACCTCGCATGACAAACATATCCACAAAGAAAAAGTGGACACAAAGATCATAACTGAGAAGAAGGAAGAGTTAGAAAATAAGATATCCTCAGCAGCCGGAAAAACAAATACCAAGACCCCAAACTCGGCGTCAACTCTAACGATCAATACATCCAAATTATGTGTGACCACACCCGCAAGTAAACCTCTCTGCTCAGTAGCTCCAGTTGACCCCATGAAACTGAAAGCGCTGTCCATGGGCTTGTCTAAGGAGCTAAAGATCCTCTTGATTAAGGTGGAGAGTGCTGGAAGACAAACATTCAACATATCGGAGCTGGAGGAGCAAAGAATCCCGCTCTCCAAGATCAGCATTGAAAACACGGGCGCTGAAGTGGTCAGAGCTTGCAAGTGAGTACTCTGACAAAGTTGCTCCTAATTTGGGCTTCTCTTTTATTTATATATGTTTTACATCTGAGCTGTTTCTCTTAATGAATTTAGTCTTTTCTTGCTTTGTCATATTTCTCCAGGGGGACGAGGGTGAAGGGGAAGTTCAAGGAGTCTTTCCTGCTTTCCGCCTTCTCTGTTAAACCTGACATTGCCAGCAAGACCCCCATTCCTCGAGAAAAGCTTAACCCTCCTACACCAAGCATCTATGTGAGTCCACACAGATTAGCATACTGGAATATGCTCCAGCTCAACAAGCGGTATCATCAAGTATTTAATCCTAACAAATTGTTTTTAGCCATGCTAGAAGCATGGACGGCAACGTCAACCTCTGCTGTAGGTTGGCCGATCGGTTGGTGTGCCACTTCGCTCCCAACTGAAATATCTTGATAAGTATCCGACGGCTTGGCATACAATTTTGTACAGACATTCATATTCCCCTCAGGATTAACTGTACATTCCTCGGTGATCCCTTAACTTTTCATCTGCCACAAAAAAAATGTATTATTCTAACACTTTAAGACTCAATACTCGCAAAACTATTGACCTTCGCATCAGCCTAAGCTGTACTTTGTGTTTAGTGCCAATTAGCAAATGTTAGCATGCTAACGCACTACACTCAGATGTTCTACATAATAAAACATATATAACATCAGCATCCTAGCATTGTCATCGTGAGCATGTTAGCATGCTGGTGTTAGCATTTAGCTCAAAGCGCCGCTCTGCCTCAACACAGGGACTGCCTATTGTTTGGACGGCCCGATTATTCCGAAACCCCAATGGTCTGAAAAGCCCATTTCAATCAGGAGAGACAAGTAAATGAAGAAAAGATCATTGTTTTTTTATAAACGGATGATGTGTGTCAGAAAAGTCTTGACAAGAGTCCTTGGCGCTTAGAATCTGAAGGGAGATTTGTAATGGAGGTGCGTCTGCCTTCAGCAGCAGCAAAGGTACAAACCCCTGTGGAGTCCAGACACTGTTGATAGCGGCTGATGAGTCGGCTGAGATTGGCAGACTGAGGAGGCTGATGAATGTGATGAATCTGCGAGGACTGGGCAGTGGAGCGCACTAAAGAGACAACAGATTGATGAGACCAGCTGATAATTACGATTGACAGCCCCAAACAAGGAACTGCAAGGAAATTACGTATGCGTGAGCATGCATGAGAGGAGAGAAATAAACTTCAGGCCGACGCATGCAAAAGTATAATTTTCTCATCAGAACTTGCGCTATTTGTTCAACGCCCATTTTTACAAAGGTTGTTTTTTTTGTTATGTTTGTCTACTGGCGAAGGCAGAAGCCACCTCTTTGCCTCTTTTTACTTGTTGCCTTTGTTGGTTAGGGATAGGCATGAGGAGTGAGATTAGCTATGTTGAGGGTAAGAACATCCTGGTAAGCCAACCAGAGGCAGAGTAGGCTGTCTGTTGCACAAAAGTTTGTATTGTAGGAACAATGGGTGTTTTTTTTTCTGCTATAACAGGCTGTTGGACAAATGAGCTTTCGGGTCCAATGGGAATTTATTGGGATTTCCAAATAATGGGCCACCCGAAAAATGGCATGGCACCCTAAATACAGCGTCAGTGAGCCCCTAGCATGGCTGTAGACCCCTCGGCTTGTTCTCATATGAACTCGTATGAAATGAGTAAATCCCCACCATAAATCTTTGAATTATGTCTTGGATTGTTTTCTCGATAGCAGCAGAGAGAGCTGCCTTATCATACCTTGTTTCAGGACATCTACAGGTTACCAACGTGCTGTCAGTATTTTTCATTGGTTTTCAAAACAAATAAATTAATTCCTTCACCGCGTTCAAATGTCAATCGTTATTCTGCGTTTCTTCCGCAGTTGGAGAGCAAGAGGGACGCCTTCTCTCCAGTTCTGCTTCAGTTCTGCACTGATCCCAAAAATGCAGTTACTGTCATCAGAGGCCTGGCCGGCTCCCTCCGCCTTAGTAAGTTCACACACCACACACGTCTCAGCTAATTTACCCCACTGCAGTTACTCGGTTTATGAAATTCCATTTCAGCTAAATTAGTTTTTGGTGATTAGTAACACAAGGAGCAGGGAAAGGGAAGGAGGTGTTGATCATTCAGATATGAATGTAGCATGTCATAAAACTGGGGGTTATTTTAGATGCAGTAGATATTTTACACATGACATTTGAGAAATGTTATACAACGTACAGTTACACATTCTCTTGAGTCACAACTGTGTCTTTATGATCCATATTTGAATGCAGACCATGTATGCTCAACCATGACGTGATGGCTCGGCCACTGGTAGGCTGCACTTTGATAGAGGGTTATTCATTTGAATGTGTTTGCGTATTTCAGTTTGTTTTACAATCGTCCAGTTTCTTTAAAGTGACTTATTTCCTTACCTTTTTCTCGCTCATACTTTGTTGTATGAAATACTTTCAGCTTAAATTAATTAATGCAACATAACTGGGACAAAGCAAGAAATTCTGATTTAATCTGATAATTATCTCTGTTCGCTTTCCTTCCCCTATGTGAGACCTCGGTCTGTTCTCCACCAAATCTTTGGTTGAAGCCAATGCGGAGCATGCAGTGGAAGTGAGGACTCAGGTCCAGCAGCCCGCCGATGAGAACTGGGATTTAAGTGGTTCGACGCAGACATGGCCCTGCGAAAGCAGCCGCTCACACACCACCATTGACAAATATGCCCAGTATCAGGCCTCGAGCTTCCAGGAGAGCCTGCAGGTAGACATTTTCCATCATGGCCAACACATGTACACACAGGCACACAGATGGTTTAATATTTAGTGGATTTGGATATCATTTAAAGGCATCATTAATTGATTTACTCTAGCCTGTATTGCAACTCTCAACCGAATGGAATCAAAAACCAGAAATGATCCATTGGGCCTCATTCAGGAACCTTGTGTGCAAACTGATTTATCCTTAAGTGGCAAGTATGAGGGAGTTACCAAAGAATTTGTGGCATTCACTAATTTCCTAGTACTTAAAGTTTTCTCCTAGATACGAGTTTGAGTCATGGACAGATAGTCTGTCTTTCTTCTTTGAAATCATAAATAATTCGGAGTTTGAATACGATGCAATAGTCACCATATCATCATCATCATCATCATGGCAATTTACTTTTTAAAATATTTTTCTCTCTGTTGCACCAACAGTTAAACATGTCTGACTGTAATATTGACCACCTCATATTGTTTCTTAGGAGATTTTTATTCAACCCATGTCATATATTGTGTCTGTGTTTGAGTCTTATTTTTACTGTTTGGTAATATCATTTCAATCAGGAGAGACTTCATTAGTGTATGCATCATATGCATGATGAAGTGAATATTCTGGATATTATGAAGGTGAATGGGATGAAGGAGGGTTGCATCGGTTCATGCTTCAATGACAACTGACAGCAGAAGAGAGGAGAAGCAGTTTTACAATTTTGACAGCAACTATGTGGCTGAGGAAAACCGTTAAAGTGAACACCCACAATCAGCTGATTGAGTAGAAGCGCAGAGACGGAGGGAAGGAGAGATTTGTGAATGAATGAGTGTAAAGAGAGGCTTCCTGACTCAACTTCCGCTAGGCTTTGTTATTAATGAAACCCACACACGGAGCAAAGCCGGTAGCCTCATATGAAAATTAGGGGAAATAAATATGCTAATGATAAATTGTCACAAACGCTCTTTTCCCTGTTGAACGGGCAACATTCATCGGAAGAACTGACACTAATTATTTAAGTTTATGTTGGTGAAGCACCCTAAAATACAAAAAAATTACACAAACAAAATAACAAGTGTGCTGAAAGTTCAGTCTTTCTTTGAATCGTATCTGGTGTTTAATGCCTCTCGAGCTTTCAGTAAGTTTCAATAAGTTGTTTTGATCATAGTACAGTGTCCAGGACGAAGCTCAAAAGTTAACCAAATAACGATGCATCCATTATTAGCTGTCGGCCAACCTGTCAGCTAAGCTCATGCAGATGTGTTACAGGAGGAGAAGGAGAGCGAGAGTGAAGAGGAAGGAGAGGAGAACAGGTCTTCAGATACAACAGCCGCTACAAAAGCTGCTCTGGCGTTAGCCAACATTAAAGTCAGTTCTGCTGCCTTCTTCAGCAAAGCCCAACCTGTGCATTCCAACAGCACAACCAGGTTAGCACAGAACAGTGTTCCGTCTGCACAAATAATTCACAGCTTTACTTTTAACGATACACAACTCAGACTTTGTTCTTTTCCCCAGCTCAGAGCAGAAAACAGCCGGAAAGATCATTCAATTTGGGACAAATATTGATCTCTCTGACCCTAAAAGGTGAGATTATGTCATTAAATGCTGCCCGCTCAAACTGACGTCACTCTGGGGCGGGGGGTCCTCGTTGTTTCACATTACCCATCATATGTCTATTAGGTGGAAGCCTCAGCTGCAGGAGCTGTTGAAGCTGCCGGCTTTCATGCGCGTGGAATCCAGCAACAACATGCTCAGTCACGTCGGTACCACCATCCTGGGCATGAACACTGTCCAGCTCTACATGAAGGTGCCAGGCAGCCGCACGCCAGGTCTGTGTGTGTGTGTGTGTGTGTGTGTGTGTGTGTAAACCACTGATTGATGTTTCAAATGATGTGTTTGAACGAATAAACGGACCGTTTGCGTCTCTTCATTAGGTCATCAAGAGAACAACAATTTCTGCTCCGTCAACATCAATATTGGGCCTGGTGACTGTGAGTGGTTCGCTGTTCATGAGCACTACTGGGACGACATCAACAGATTCTGTGAGAAGTGAGTGAAGAGGCTGTTTGAGAACACATGTGGCAACAAGAAAGGTGCATTTGGTAGAGAGCAGCTCTTCGCCAGGAGCGTCTGCAACAAACATCCGTCTTAAATGCAAGTGTATCAGATGTATTTTGCTTTTTCACACAATGGACACGCTCTCATTTGAATCCATGCAGACGCGTCTTAGCTTAGTCTCACAGGCATAACCACGACTTTAAGTATTTTTTTTTTTATGCTTCAAATCTCTCAAACTTGTGCGTAAACACACCAGCCAAAACAATAAAAGTGAGCAAACTGTTTTCCCCGTTGTGTCTCGCGGTTAATTCAGCAGTCAATGAATGGCAGTATAAAACAGGCAATATTAAGTGTTTTGAAAAAGTGGGAGTCACTGTAACCACAAGAGGTCTTTTAGCATGTAGCCATAGATAAGCACCCAAAATATTATGCAGTTTGGTGCAGCACAATGCAAGATTAGTTGTGTGCAGACACAGAGATGTACACCCACACACTCACTCACTGGCGGAGAAAATAATTAGCTATAGTATCTATGCATGCTGAGTTGCATTGTTGCAAATTGTTTCCCTCAGGCATGGTGTAGACTACCTAACAGGGTCCTGGTGGCCAGTCCTGGAAGACCTCTACGGCTCCAACATTCCGGTGTACCGCTTCATTCAGAGGCCCGGAGACCTGGTGTGGATCAATGCGGGGACTGTGCACTGGGTCCAGGCGGTGGGCTGGTGCAACAACATCGCCTGGAATGTGGGACCACTCAACTGTAAGTTACAGCGAGGACCAAAACATAGGGAAAAAATAAGCAGCTTAAAGCTTGACATGAAGGGGTTTTTCTTTGTGTCAAATTACAACTTAAATATGCTGTTTGTGTTTTTCTTTTGCTCTCCCAGCGTACCAATATCAACTCGCCCTGGAGCGCTATGAGTGGAACGAGGTGAAGAAGGTTAAGTCCATCGTTCCCATGATCCATGTGTCCTGGAATGTGGCACGCACCATCAAGATCACCGACCAGGATACCTACAAGATGATCAAGTAAAATCCCTCTTTGCCTGTATCTGTGTGTGTGTCTGTGTTTACATCTTTCACTATGCACTCCTCTCCCTCCCTCAGACACTGCCTGATGCAGTCCATCAAGCGCATCCAGATTCTGAGACAGCAGCTGGTGGCGGCAGGGAAGAAGATCTCTTACCAGAGTCGTGTGAAGGACGAGCCAGCCTACTACTGCAACGAGTGTGATGTGAGTCCCTCTCTGCCTATACAGGAAGTTGCGCATTTGTGTGCATTTACAATCGCGACATAAACTGCAGTGCCTTATTCTGTGTCTGTGCAGGTGGAGGTGTTTGCTCTCCTGCTTGTGACCAGTGAGAACAGCACCAAGAAGAGCTACGTGGTGCACTGTGAGGACTGTGCTCGAGCTAAGAGCCCATCGCTGGCGGGAGTAGTGGTGCTGGAGCAGTATCGCATGGAGGATCTGATGAGGAGCTACGACACCTTCACGCTGGTCAGTCTCACTTTCTAACCACTAACCGTAATGCCAGAGTACTTTTGAGGAATTCTGAGGCTAGACCAGGTGCAAACAGGACTCCATATTGCTTCATCCGTATCTTTTATCAATAATTTGTCATTATTCTTCAGTCCAAAGGTGCAAGGCTTCAAGCAAAGTGAGAATATATTTCGGATGTGCTAAAAAAAGTCATAAGTAAAATGATTTTGCACACAGCTTTTTCAAGTGGCCAGCTGAGCTCTGTCTCTTCCTCTTTTTCTCTCCCTTTCAGGCTCCATCACCCTCTTCAAAGTGAGGACTCCGTCCTGGTGTCTTTCAGCCATAACCAAAACTCTAATGGCAGCACAAATGTTGTCTTTAAAGGCAATCTATTCCTGCAAACACTCTTTGAATCAGCCAATCTCAGTATTGTTTACATCACACAATAAGGTATGGCTACTCAGCCAATCCAACTATAGAGCTCACTGTCTTCCCCACACCAGCTGCTGATTGGACGTGTGTTTTGAAATAGAATGACTAGACTGGTACTTTTCATGAAAAGCATTTCAGAAATAAATGTGAGCACTGTTGGCACTGAAAATCAGGTTAAATGTTCAACGGACACTGCTGTGATTCAAAAGCGTCAAGTAGCCGGTTCTGTGTTTTTAAATTCAGGTACTTTTATGCAAATTCTGTAGAACTTTTTTAAACCAATCTAGTTATTCTATATGTCCATGAATTTGCTGTGATTCTGTTGTACCAGCAGGGGAATGGCTTCACAGGAGAAGTAGCTGATTGTCACATTTGGCATCGTATTGGTTCCTCTTGGTTTTTCTTTGGTATTCAGGTAAACTCTGACATTTGTAATTCCTGTCTCTATACTCTTTGAGGTGCTATTCCAATCTAATTTATTCCCGTTAGTTAGATACTTACAAAGTATTACCAGCCTATTAGTACACCACATTGGCCTTGCAAACTGTATTTATAGGAGAGGTAATTAGAGGATTAAACACACAAATAATGATCTAAGAACATATTTAAAAAAAAAAAAAAAAGTTTTATCAGTTTCTCTAAAATACGGGTTTACTAGAGGACTAATATGGTTTCATTCTCAGTTGGAAATGAAGTATGTATATGGGAAAAATGAGTGTGCTTTCTATGATACACCCGGAAGACAAACAGTGTGGTTTTTTATTTTTGGAATTGGAAAACAATCCCAGTTTTATACTTTTGGTGCTATGTTCTTGTTTCTAGATGACAGAGGAAATAAGTAATTGTGAATGAATTTATGGGATGGTTGGTGTGCATAGATGGGGAACAAAGGGGATGGAGTGGGGGGGGGGGGGATGATGATATGTCCAAAGAGACACACAATCATAATCTTAGAATGCAAAAGCCAATGAGGCCAAATAGATGACCACACTAAGTGGCGCCTCCAGTGTTTTCATTTTCCCCCAAACATCCTTCCTGATGAGGCTCCATGCACTGCCAGGGGGTTTAATATACTGTACCTCCAGTTGAACATGATGACGAGCACATGAATTAAAACATCACAAGAAAGGCCCAGTTGTTGTTTTTCATTCCCCCCCCCCCCCAACATTTAGCCGGCTCTTTAAAACAATAGGTCTCATTTGGTTGAGACTACGTAGTCTAACCGTTGGCTTTAAATGTTATATGTTATAATGCAAAGGGTGAGGTACAACTAAACTCTTTGCTTCCACTGCACCTATTTCATATCGTTTGAATAGAGGTTCATCATTGCTACTAAAAACATTATGAGATCCCCACATATGGCAACTTTCACATTTTATCCCTGCCCTCATTACTCTGTGCACACCATATATTGTACATAATGTAACTGTTTTCAGGTTCACTAGAAGACTTATGTAGTTTTGCTCTCAATCAAAACTTTAATTTGTATATGGTCAAATATGTCCACCTCAGTCATCTGTTTTTGTTGTTGCTCTATTATAATACACTCTAAAAAATATCCTGTTTCACTCTAGTTTAAATGACTGCAATGGGAATTTCTTCCCACTTTTATACCTCCTTTTTGTTGTCAGTTTCTGTATTTTGGATTACAGAGAAAATGGAAAAAATGTAAATTGTGACATTATTTATACTGTACATTGTGGTTTTCTTACATATTTATTGCATATCAAAGGTTACTTCACTTGTTAAGGGGCTACAAGGTATTTTAAAGATGTAGTATGGTCATAATGTGTGGATAGGGGAAGTGCAATCAGGGGCCGGTATAATTTCCATGGTGCTAGATCCCTCCTTGCCTCGGTGCCCCCCTTGTTAAACATAATACATAAGTCAGTGACACAACTCAAACCTACCGGTTGGTGCTTAGAACCATTTCAACACAGTTTGGTGGTGACAGAAATTGAATGATGTCTTTGTACTGTATCTAACGGATAAATACAAACTCTTTTAAAAACGTTTTGTCCATTTTATGAAATCCATAATCTTGTGAGGCAGTAGTGGTTTTATGATGAGCATTAGTAGTAGTTGTAATTCTTGACACTTTTGCAGACACTTTTAGGGATGTGACTTTTAATGATGTTGAGGTTCTGTTTTTTTGTGTCGTGTCCCCATTATTAGTATTATTTGAAGGATGCTCTTTTTCCTCTTGACTTGTTTGATTTATGCTGCACTTATTGTTAAAAAAACAAAAAAAAAAAAAAAACTGACATAGAAGAAAACCTGAGCCAGACCTGTCTTAAACCCCTCTGTGATTTTTTTTTTTTTTTTAATTTTTTTATTTTTTTTTTCGTGACATATTGTATGGTTGTTCAAGAAAATAAAATGTTTTGATAAATTATTCAACAATGAGTCTTCGCCTTTGATTCACTCTGTTGTTGAATCTGTTGGTATTCAGGCATGCTCTCCTTAAATGTCCAATTAATATGCTTGATACGAATTTGAATCTGTTCTGAGCTCTTGGGGAAGTAGAGGGGATGCAAAGATGGAATCTGAGATTTTTTTTCCTCTCACAATTTCATTGAAAAACCTTTCCTACATGATTCAAAACAATTTTGCATGTGTTCTGAGAAATAAGCCATATTTAACCCCCACTTACTTCAGTACTTGATCGATGTGAAACTGCATTCCTTGTGAAATTAGTTTTGGTCATGGTGTACCACTTTGGTCCAGACTGAAATGTCTCAACAGCTATTATCCATGGTGCCCTCGGGATGAATCTGGATAACTTTGGTGTTTCTCTGACTTCTCCTCTACCACCACCAGCATGTCAGAGTTTTCACTCATTTTGTGAAATATCTCAACATTCAAAACATTTTGTACAGAAATTCATGGTTCCCATTAATCCTAATGACATTGATGATTCCCTGACCTTTCCGCTATAGTGACATGAGGTTGACATTTGTGGTTTTGAGTGAAACGTCTGAACATCTTTGAGATGGATTGCCATAAAAGGTACATTTTTACGATTTTTTTTTGAATATTATAGAGTCAGACTTTCTGTATCTCAATGGCAATAAAACTGAAGTCATATTTTTTTTATGACTTCTTCAACATACTATACTTGGTCTTTTAATTACTTTTTTTTTTTTCATATGTTTTAAATCGTTTTGGACATAGTATACGAAGACTTTTTATCACGTTTTTTCGACATTCTGTGTTTTGACTTTTTCGACATGCTATACTGTATAATATGTGGCCTATGCCAGAGGGCAATGTTGCTCACATAGACATAAAAGAGCAAACAGCAGCCTCTAGTGGCTACAGATACAAAGTCTCAGATGAGAAGCAGTGAATCAGAATCAACATCAGAACCGTTTTATTGCCAAAGTATGTTGCACATACAATGAATTTGAGACGGTGGATGGTGCATAACATTAAACAATCAACACAGTGCAAAATACAAGACGTGATTTAAAAATAGAAACTTATTGAAATTTACAATAAAATATAAAAATATTGAAAGCTACATACAGGTAATTCATTTAGCAGGTGCTGTATAAGATTCATAGTTGAGACTGGTAAAGATGAGCTTAATGTAACAGAATAAATTAGTAAGATAAAGATGTATTTAGAATTTTTCAAGACAAAATGTGATGTTATGTGAAACACATTCTTTGTAATTATATATGTACTATATCCCCTTCAACAACTATATAAAGTTCACAATCTTTAGTAAAAAATCATTTCATTGTCATCAAACTATTTTTTTTAACTTAGCCTTGATGTCTGCAAATACTTTAACGGTCCAATATTAAGGATACTGTAATAATTTCCTCACCATTTATCAATTTATGTTTCACACAGACACAGAAGTGCTGATGTATGCACTGCAGCTCCTACTGTATATATGCATGGGCCAGCAAATAAAATATGAATATGACAGCTTCATTTTATAACATGATTTATATTTAAAATGAGACTGTTTCTAGAGATGGTCCCAGTCTAGACATGCGTACAAATAAATACTTAAGTTGCAATATGTTAAAAACCCGCACAGTGTGAAGTACTGAGCTCATTTTGCACTTTTACCTCATAAAATGGAGTGAGGATTGAAAATAATCTTAATAGAGGAAAGTATTAGGTGGAAGAAAAATGGAGTGAGAGCTACTTAATTGCTGGTCTCTGGCCTTTAGAAAATGTCATAGTTTGAAAATTTGAATATCACAGCTGATCATTAAGTGTAATCCTTTGATTTAGATCCGGGCATGCTGTTACAGAGGAAAACATGTTTTCTCATATTATATATAGGGATACAATGATAATTTAAAAACGGTCATAAATAACAAAGCTCACACTATGATGCAGTCAGTATTTCAAATTGAAGTATTTCTTTATTTTATATTGACCCGACAAACAATTTTGGGGATAAATTTGTTTCTAGAAACAAAACAAAAGAAATACAGAGAAAATGTATTCTGTGTGTGTAACTTAGTTGGACCTTGTTAAACATCAATTACACACCCATTGTGCCGGCCTCGGGAGAACTTGGTACAAGTTAAACAATATGTTTTGATAATTGTTCTATTGTACCCGTTACAATATAAATATCTGGTCAAATGCAGGTTTGAAACTGAAGACTTGAAATTGAGATAGATTTGGTTGATGAATGATAAAAAAAAGATGTACTACATTTGGCTATGTGTGTGCAATGCCATCATATCACATATCTAATAATAATAATAATAGTCACATCTAATGTAATCTTTTCACTTCTTCAAATATCACATTTAAATTTAGGAAACAGCTTTTTCCAGTCCTTATTACAGACAGGCTTCCTGTTGGAGGGTTTGAAATGTGAACTGTTAAAATGTGTTGGATAAAATAGTTATGTTTTAAAAAATTATTGCATTCAAGCTGAGATTTCTGCGGCCTCCAGAGAAAATAAATATGTTTTTGCCGGTAAAGAATCAGTGAATAACACGGCGGAGTTGCTGCTGTTGCAAGGTGTAATCCCTGATTGAGGTGACTTATGCCATCTATGAAACCTGTGGCTCTGGACACTGTTGACCATGGCACCAGTAAAATGAATATTAAAAAGTAAAAATGTAGGCCTGGTTAGGATCTGCAACAATAAAGCTACAATAAAAAAAAAGTGAGCTGATATACTTAAGAAGCTGACTGCACACATATTGTACACTGAGGTGGAATGCATAAAGCATCAGTTCTGAGAAAAAGTGCATTTCTTTGGAAGTATTCAAAAATGAAAAGAAACTGATGGACTCTTCGATGTCATGGAATCTCCCAATGGCACTGGACATGCAGTCACAACGCATCTTGCATGGCACAGCTGAGGACTCTCAGCCTTTTAAATGTTTTAATGAAGAGAGCAGAATTAATAGGTATCCAGTGTCTGTACAGTCCTCGTTGTATTGTCACAGCGTGGCTAGAAGGTCTTCATGTCGTAGAACTTTGTAGGTAAGCCAGTAGAGAACATTAAACATGAGGAAACTCATGGGGAAAAGAGCTCGGGCGATGGTATCAATCCTTTTTGCCCGATCCACAAAGCGCTTGCGGATATCATAGAAACCTAAGCCAGGAGGTAAATCGGCAAAGACCGGTGCATCCATTTCCGGTACACCTCCTGCTGACATTCCAAGTCCAAAACTCTGGAAGAGTAAACCCTGCTGTGCCAGCTCCTCCTCCTGGAAGGAAAAATACAGCACAGCATAACAATCTGCTCTCAAAAGAGAACCACACAGCTTTACTGACGCCAGTGTTAAACAGAACAAGGCGACAGTACATACCCTGGCACAGGCAGTGCACTGCTGGGCTGTGTTGCCATGAGGAGCATTGTTTCCCGACATGTTTTTTCCTTTCACCTTGCTGTCACCGCTTCCCTGCTGATGGAGAAAACGCAACACATAAATGTAATCATCAAACAGACTGCATCACAACCCTGACAAAACTCCTGCGTGATGCATGTGTGTTTCAGATCTTCATCAGCAAGCAATCATCATCAAATGAATACAAGTCTGAAATGAATTTGAAATGAGACAAATTTCAGTGGCACTGCATGATCCCAAACTAATAAATAAATACATATATAAGGATTCAAGCAGATGTTTTTTGTATTGTGTTATAAATGTTACAAGGTATTAATAAATCCTGTAGCTGCTGTCACAACGCTTCATTTAAGAAACACTTTATATGCAAAGCTAGTTTGGCCGACTTTTTCCTCCCTTGTTTTTCTCTCCACATGTGAGGCAGCAAGATGTTGAGAACAATAGAACAAGATGATGGCTTGAATTTGTTACAGGTCAGTGCTGTTCTGCATTTCCCGGCTGGAGTGCAACACACACACACAGCTGAGTTGCGGTGCTCGTGCATTGGGATCTAGGGAATAGCAGGTGACAGTCGCCCGAGGGGCTGAGTGGGTTGGTTGCACTCACGGTTCTCTGCCGGTGTTGCTCTTTGAGCTTCTTCCTCAGTCTGAAGAACTCCTTGTGCTGCCGTGAAACAAAATTAACGGCTGCATACTCCAGCAGTGCAGCAAACACGAAAAGAAGACACACGGCCATCCAGATGTCTATGGCTTTCACGTAGGACACCTGTGACACAGTGAGAATGAAATCAGTGAAACCACTCGGTCAACATTAGTGTTCATGCCATGTTAGGCAGTGACATGAAAGACATGGAATTAAAAACTCTGCGTCAACAGCAACATATTACATTAAGTTTTACTTTATTTAACAACTACATTGAACAAAACCACACTGTATATACAAGGTATGTCAAAAAAGGAAGGCCTAGTATGAAATGTCAGTAAAAATGGAAAAAAAGTCATGGTATATTATGTTTTTATAATGTAATAAAGTGATAGTACAGTATGCTGTAAAAAGTAAACAAATATCATAGTATGTCCCAAAACGTATGCCGTAAACAGTCATGAAAAAGTCATAGTATAGTACGTCCATGTTTTAGTGTCAAATGTCAGAAAAATAGTCATAGCTGTTAAAAGGTCATTAAATATTCATGGTATAGCACTCCCTAAAAAGGTAATAATATAGTATGTCATGAATAAGTAATACAAAAAATATATTATAGTATGCCATAAAAAATGTCATAGTATGGAATGTGGTTAAAATGTCACTAAAAAGCCAATGTATAGTATGCCATCAAAAGAAGTATTTAAGTATTTCGTAAGGAGTCATGAGTCGAAGTGCAGTAAGCCATGGAAAAAAAAAAGTAATATTACAGTCTGTCAAAAATGTTGTAGAAATGTCATAAAATAATACGTCATAAAAGTCATAACAAATGTCATAGTATAGTGCGTTGGAAAAATGTCGTAAAAAATTCATAGTATAGTATAAATGTCATAATAAATCATAGTACTGTACTGTATGTCGTGAAAATGTGAGAAAAAGTAATTGTAGAGTAAGCTAGAAAAGAATCATAGTACAGTGTGTCCTAAAAGTGTCCGTAAAATCTACAGTATAGTATTTCTTACATAAGTCATAGTATAGTATGTTGAAAAGTCATAACAAAGTCAAAGTATAGTATGTCGAAAAAAGTAGAAAAAAGTCATAGTATAGTATGTCGAAAAAAGTAGAAAAAAGTCATAGTATAGTATGTCGAAAAAAGTAGAAAAAAGTCATAGTATAGTATGTCGAAAAAAAGCCATAAAAAAAACAACAGGCCGCACAAATGTCAACGGCTGTGAAAGAGGTCGTTTCATTTCACACCACTAGTGAGACATTGGTTGAGCTACCTCACTAGGTGCATAAGGTTGCCTACCCTTGTTACAGTATGTTGTAAATAACATCATAAAAAAGTCACGGCAGAACAGCATAGTATGACAAAAAGTATACTATACAGACCATCTAGTGATGGGATCACACCAGCCGCAATGCCAGATTGGGCCAGGGGCACAAAGAGGCGCATTTTCTCAGAGCACACCCGTCTTGGAACTCAAACTCACTGTTGTGGCCGGTAAGAGTGACTGACTTGTATGTCTTACTGTAAAGTGTCACAAACCGTGACTTACCTTTGGCAGGGAGGCCCTGGAGCCAGAGCTCTGTGTCGTCATGGTGAGCACCGTGGTGATCCCCAGTCCCACTCTGGCCGGAGCCGCGTCCATGTTGATCCAGAACGACACCCAGGACAGGATGACGGTGAGCAGGCTCGGTATGTACATCTGGATCAGGTAGTAGCCCATTTGACGCTCCAGGTAGAATTTGACCTCAATGCAGGTGAATTTACCTAACCACAGGAGGAGATACGGGTGCAAACTGACAGTCTTATTAGAAGTTTATTGACAGTATCTATCAAGGATGTTCCTTGGCAGGTCGTCGTGTACCTGTGTTGTAGTGCTTGGTGCAGTAGCCGAGGCCTTTCTCCTCTTTCAGCACAAACTGAGGGAGCGTCAGATCATCGGCCACCTGCACTGCTCCCACATCCAGCCATTCAAAAATGAGATCATTCATGGTGTAGCCAACTAGAAGAAAGACAGAGAGAAGGTGTACTGTACGCGATGAGAACAACATCCGTTTGTAGCGTTTTCAAGCCTGCCTTCAAAGATTAACTCACAGCTTTCGAGCTGCATTGTACACGTCTGGCTGTCCATGGGGAAGTTTTTCAGATCCATGGGACAGGAAAGGGTAAGCGTCAGCCTGGAACACAGAGACAGCAACACCATAAAGGAATGGGGTGTTTAATGATAAAGTCATACCCTCACACACCAACTCATGAGTGGAGAAACCTACAGCACCGTCTCCTGCTTATGTGTCACTGAACCCCATCGAGCAGCTCTACCTATCTGACAACAATCCAATTGGCTTTTTGTAACCAGTGTGATGCTAACTTCCAGATTGTCCTGCAAAAATACGTCATCCCTGCATCACTCTATTCTCTGAGTTTCTGTTGCAGACACTGCTTTTATTTTTGTTGAAACATAATGTCTTTCGCTGCTCATTTTTAAGGACCCCTCTTCTCTTTATTCCAGCAAGGACAAAGTTAAGAATCTCACACAAATGAGAGATACTGCGGATGCAAATGATCTTGATTCAGTGTCATCCACTAGATATAGTGGCTAGCTATCTGTGCGTAAGTGAATGAGGGCATACATCTTTTTGTTGTTGTTGTTTCTAACTTTAGGACCCTGTTTTTTAAAAATAGTTGTGTTGGTTGCTAGCTGTAACTCTTGGCACTTCCAGTGTGATCCCCTTAGTTTTAGGGGGTTACTTTTAAGGTTCCGTGACCAGAGAAGCAACCGATCATTTAGTTCATGCTTAACATATTTGCTAATACGGCTTTACATTGCTTCATCTTGCTTATATTGTAATGAAAACCATTACGCTACAATTCCCCCCTGCTTTAGTGCCACACTGCTGACCTGATTCTGTCTTAGCCTGCAGTTATTATTTTCAGTGGGTGTTGGACAATACAGTGACAACTGAACTGAACTGGAGTGAAACAAACATGTTGCAGGACCGTATACTCAGAGGTTAAGACTACAACTCATAGAGCTAGAAGTTCATCTTCAGTTAGCAACGTGACAAACCATGGAACTGGATTTGTAATGTCTGATAGAGGTACATCTTGGTGCATTATTTAGCAAAATTAGCACTTAAAAAAAAAAAAACAGATCACCTGATGCTGTAGAGGACATTTCCATTCTGGAATATACGAAGCAGTTTGTTGTCTGTTGTAACCTCGTGAAAGCTTGCTCCCTTTTCATTTGCAAAGAACAGGTCAGGTTTCCAAATGGAGTCCAACATAGAGGGGTCCAGGTCCAGAGAGTCATCCGGGTACTCTTTATATGCCAGTCGAGGGTCACTCCACTGCTGTCGCAGAAATACATTGAGCCGGTAGTCCTAAAGTTTGGAGTTAAGTCGTAATTGAAAGTTAGAATAGTTATAAACAAAATATATAGCCACAAGTGGCAATTGTGCCATGGTAGATATCATAATGAGATGTTAGAAGTACGGTGGTCCTGAGAGAGCTCAACGCACTGCAAATGAACAAACCACAAGCGAATGGACAAGGTGTCCTTTCGAGAAACCTTGAGATGGCCAAGATCACCTAAACAGCAATAAATGACATCGCAAGAGACGCATGAACCCGCAGCGTGTCCCAGCAGGCGAGGAGCAGCGTGCGAGCGCACGAACTCTGTGTGACCAAAAATAAATAAATAAATAAACACTGACAAAGAGACTTGAGTGCTCATAACCTGAATGACAGAAAACTCCACTTACAATTTCATCACTTAAAATGTGATGGCTCTCTCCCTAGAGGTATTTTCAAAAAAAAAACATGTCCAACTCTAAATACTTACCATGGGCTGCATAAATAAAGGATTCCCCTTATTTAACCGAGACAGAGAGATGAGAAAATCATAGCTGATCTTAAGTAATGAACTTACAAAATGGTGTTTGCAGTCATCAATTAGTCATAATCTAACAACAGTATGTTTGGGCATCATGAGTAGTGCTTCCAAACAGAGAGAGAAGCGCCAAAAACACTTCCAATCATTGACCACCAAAGGGTCCGATGCGTCCGATAAATGTGCTTACTTTTTACTTTCTTTTTACTACCACTACATTCATTTGACAGCTTTAGTTATTAGTTACTTTCCAGATTCATATTATTGTTGATTGTATTATTACAAAATGTAATCAACAAATACATGATGATACATGATTGTGGATAGAGCTACCCAGCCAGCAGTATATAAGGTAGTTTAAATCAGCCATATCTTTCCTGCTGCACCATAAGTGATGTTTATGCATGGATGCATCAATTATAATCTAATCATATAGAAACGAAATGGGCCGTTCTAATTGCTACTTTTACTTTTGTTACTTTAAGTATGTTGTGATGCTAATACTTATGTACTTTCACTGAAGTAAAATATTGAATGCAAGATATAGTCGTAACAGAGTATGTTTACACTGCTGTATTGCTATTTTTTTATGAAGTCGTAATCTGTATTTCTACTTTTTTAGTGAAAGAATAGCAAAGTAAAAGATGTGAGTACTTCTTCAACCACTGGTGAGACATGATACTCAACTTCTGTGACAGGAATCAGTTGCACACAATAAATACAACAACCTGTCACAAAATAACAATAACATGAAAATGATATTGGACGATAATATAACTATGAAACTGTCTACTACAGACACCTGAATACTTTTTGAGGCATCGTTTTTACAGTATTTTCTGACAAAGTCCTTGCAGGGTACCGGTTTAAACCTAACTTTCCCTTGCCACCACCATAGTCAGAAGGTGTAAGCGGTTACGTGAAAGAACAGGTCGACTTCATCTAAAACCTGATTGTAGAAAACCTGTGAAAGTGTGAAGCTTTTACTTTACTAATGTCCATATCATAAGACTAAATTTGATATCTTTCAGATAATTGTAATGTATATTAGCCTGAGGACCTGAAATGCGACTTGTAGCCACATTTGTTGCTGAATTGTTTGCATATGATGCAGCGACACCTTAAAGTCACAGTGCAGACAAACAGTCAAAAGATGTGTTATATTCTTCACACTGTATTTAGACAGTCAAAGTTTGACATCCAACAACCAGATGTTAAATGCAGATGTTCACATTCTTACCATAGTTGTTTCAGTGATGGATCCGAAGCTGTTGATGAAGATGTTGCAGGTGACATTGACAGGAGGACCTGGCAGAACACACATCATAGTCACAGTGGATTCTATGTGATCTGAGGGGATCACATGACGTATTGAAGCCAGTAAAGAGCAGAAACAAAATGACATCTGCTTGCCCTCTTCGTAACGTGCCACGCTCTGTCCTGATGAACAGACGTATTAATAAAGATAACCAGCATGTGATTGAGTTGTCATTTCCAGTATTGTCCTTCTGTCGACCACCGGAACTTTAAATATTTCAGGGTTTCCTTAGAGGCAATAATTTATTGATTCTCCTTTAGTTACATTAGTGTATTTAAAGATAATCACACGTGATTTACCTAGCATGCACTGACAAAGATGTTGAGCAAGAATGAAATATATATGGAATGCGACCACAGAGACTGAGGGAGGAGTATGTAGGAGAGTGTCTGCTGGCTTCACTCAGATCAAGATTGGACTGAAATGGGCTGAAATGGGCCTGTGGGGTAAGTGCACATTTCTGACAAATATGAAAGAGAAGTCCGTGTATAAACATCATAACCTACGGCTGTGGGTCGGCATAAAAAACGGTAACAACGCGTTACAAAAAGGCTTCCTGTGTGAAAACATCATAGCCTGCAGGACCTCTTACTTCTGACCCATCTGTGAATGATTTGTGCTACTTCAATGCCCAAATTGGTATGCAAATCGCACTTTCCCCACACCTGTCCTGACCGAGGAGATCCTCCCACTGCACACCACAGTGTGTGTTTACCTTTGAAGTTTGGTCTGATGCGAGCGTCATAGCCAGATGTGCGTCCCATCAGCTTGTCCAGAAAGTCAGATGGAGAGGGGGGGTTAGCTGCCCTGCTGGGGAGCTTCGTCTCCTTACAGAGCACAGACCTGCCAGGTGACAGGACAGTCTACACTGGATGCACTGATATTCTCTTCATGCAATATTTAAAACCTCCAATTCCTCTTCAGGAAAGCGTTTATGTAATTTGTACTAAAGGTTTACAATAAATATCGTTTTAGCTGGAAAGGTGTTTTACTGGTTGGCAACACATTTTGCCATTTAAAAGGCGACATATACAGAGTATACATAACAGGATTCAGATTAGATGTATTTAACCATTTAGTATTTAACATTTTTATACAAAGACACAGTTCAAATTATACAGGAAATTACTTTGGCACACATCTTGTTACCTTAAATCAAACACAAGCTTCTTTTCTTTTGTTGAATCAATCCTGCATCTCATATTAATGCACACTTTCACTTAATTGGTTTAATTTAATTATAGATGAAACATATTTAATGCATCCAATTCCAAGAGAACAGTCACGCTGATGTGCCCTTTGGTCAAAGAACCACAGAGATCATCTAATGTCTTACATTATACATTTCAAATCTTTTTAAATTAATAAAAGAAATTGACATTTTCAAACAAACATGCATTTACAAGACATTACAATGGCCAAACAGCAAATTACAGATTTCTCCAAGAAATAGTACAAACTTGAAATAGTCTCTTACCTGCCTTGAAGAAACATGACAGATGACGTCCACAGCATACACGCGATGTGGAATAGCATTCTTAGTTAGTAGAAAAACAACATGTAATATACCAATGGAGGGAGGAAGAAGTGGAAAAGAAAAGAAAAGCAGAGATGCAGGAAACTTGTTGTTGCTCCTCCAGCCAGGCTCTGTCTTGTGGACTCAGCGGAGCCTCCCTCCCTCTCTGTAAGTGTAAAATACAGGAAGCTGCTGCTGTATTATTCAAAATGCCTGTGTGGACGACTTCAAGCTTCATCTCTTTTTTATGGCCATATGCATGTTCAAAGAATTACTGCAAGAATTTAAAGAGACACGACCGTTTCCAAAGCAGAGTGGCCCACACTGCTCTTCCTCATGGCATCAGATTAGCAGTGGTATTTACTTTCTGCTGAAAATAGACATATTCAAATAAATATGTTAAGACAAAAAAATACATTCTTAAATAAGGCATCATGTTTTCAAATCCATTAAGAATTTCAACCACTCTTTCACTGCCGGTAAAGATGTTTTTGACCCTAAAATTAGAACATTCACAGAAATTTAAGTGACAGCGATAGCTTCCACGTTGGCCGTTTTGTTGCAAAAAAAAAAAGAAAGAAAGAAAGCCATTACTACCAGTATATGATGTCCAATAGAGTAAATGTGTTTCCCATCTTTAAGAGAGATCTGATCATTTAAATCTAAACCGAATTGCCTAAAATGGTGAGCAATCCTACAAGACTGCAGATTGAAGACAAAGGATAGAAGCAGACGGGTGAAACACAAGACTGTTGCATTCAAGAAGGAAACGAATCTCCCATTTATTCAAGTGTAACATGTTTGTGTCAGTGTCAGTATACACATCCCAGAGGTTATTTATCTTTAGCAGAGCCGTCCAACGTTTCTGGTCGAATTACTTCATCTTCAAAATCGCCAAGCAAATTCAAATATAAATGTGGAAGCTCATGTTTATTCCTCCACACAGAGCGGGGAGGCAGTTCAGCCATTTACCCATGCAAAATTGATGTCAAAGAAAGCGATGGGACGTTATGGCTGCACGTGTTCTGCCTCACTCGAAAAAAAAAAGGCCGTGCCACACATCGCTCCGGAGCCCACAGTGTCAAGTAGGATAAGAAATGTGTGAGAATACAGAACATGAACGCAATCCTAATAACAAGAAGCCCACAGCAGAAGGAAAAAAAACCCATTGCTTCTGCATGCTTGAACATTTTTACCTCCGGACAGGATTAAGTAGGCCAAGCTTCATCTTAATGTTGTTCTTGTTGGAGTGCACATTGACTCTGCTTAATTTGATCGTACTTGTACACACTGTAAAGTGTACTTGTCAGATGCCCTTTATACAAGCCTGCCTGTGCCCAGTGCTTTTAGCTGAGGTTAGACCTGTAACATACCTCATTTAAAAAAAAAAAAGAAAAAAAAAAAAAAAAAAAAAAAAAAAGGTCCAACGACTGTAGATCGCATGTATGAGCGAAGCAGTGCACAGTGACTGGAACGCTTCGGGACAGATGAGCTCAACCACACAAGACTTTAACAACCATCACAGCTCAGAATGGAGGTCAGGATACATGTCGTCATCAGTGATAATATCTGGGAGCAAAAATGATAATAATTGGATCACTCCCACTTTTAAAAATAGCCTTTATTGCAGCTTCTCTCACGACAAGCTGCTCTGATCACAGAGGAAAACAATAATCCACGCTCAGCACGTTTTTCAGCCTGGTGTGGACAAGCAGAAGGATGATCACATCTGGACTGTGATTTTCAAAAACACGAGCAAAACGGTGGATGAGACAAGCGAGACAAGTTTTCCTAGATGGACAACAAAAAAAAGAAACAAACGAAACAGGTGCAGCAGATACAAACTCCAAATTTGAAAAATATCTCAGACATCATTTACATGAATCCTCCTGTTTTGTGTGTATGATCAGTTGCGTCTTAAACACAAAGGCTGCCAGAGTTCAGTCCTCACATGAAGCTCCGCTCTCATAATAAGTGCCGGCCGCCGCCACCTTAATCGTCATGGATGTTGAACAGTTTGGCCACTTCATTCAGATCTGCGTGTTCCTCTCCATCCTTGATAATCTACAAAAAAACATTTACAATAACCAAATCTATATTTTACATCCTTACTTTGAAACAAACTCTTTTTCCCTACGGAGTCACGTACCTTCCTCGCGATGGGCATCCTGTTGAACACGTTCCACAGGATGATGCCCACCACCACTTTGTCTCTCAGGTAGAAGATGACTCCTTTTCCGTACTCGTCTTTCTGCTGCACCATGGCGGGAGCAGACGTCGAAGAGGCCACTGCGCTGGTAGCCGTGTCCTCGGTTTCACTCTCTGACCGGATCCCAGTTCCTGCAATAAATGGAACACGGAAGACTAAATCTGAGCCTCGGTCCTCAAATTCGCCGTTTATTTTTTGCTTTGTAGGATAAAAGAATGTCATTAGTACCTGACTTCTCAGTAGCAGCTCTGGGTGTATCCTTGGCTGTGGCTTTGGCAAACACTCCTACTGTTGGTAGGCTGCTGTCAACGATCCCAATAGCCTCGTAGCCGACATCAGGTCCCAGGTCACTCCTGTGAGACACCATGAGATTAGAGATTAGAAAGCATGTTGAGGGAATAATTACATTCAAGGCTCTCAGAGCAAGAAGCTTTCTTTCTTCACTGATTTCTATTTCCACTGATTTACAAGAGCTTCTAGTGCAAAATGGAATTAAAGAATAACTTCTAAAACATACTTTATTTCAAACCAATGGCTTTTTCCCCCACATCCTAATGAAATTGTTAATGGATTTAAGCCGATATTGATCTCTATAAAACAGATATCTGCATAGGATTACAGGATCTGTAGGCAACGGGACAAGATTTTGGTATCTGAAGTGGTCTGGATTCAGTTTGTGGTCCGAGTAGTATTGACCAATCACAGGCTTTGGTGCCATGCAGTTAAACAGTCCATGTTGAGAGCAAAAGAGGTGGAATGCATCGGCCAAAACACAATCTCGAAAACCCATCGCCTATCGTCTGATGACGATTTAGTTTATTTACTTTTTATTATTTATTTATCTGAATTCAAAATTCTGTTGAAAGTAGTTTGCTGAAGTTTATCCTCCAATGTGAAGTGCAGCAACTTCTGCATAACATCGTGTGTGTGTGTGCACCTCACACACAAATACACACAAAACAAACAAGGCCGAGAGGGCACTTGCTAGTTGTGAACGCCAGTGACCCCCACCCCCTCCGATGAGTGTCAAGCTGAAGTGATGTCACAGTGGAATGACCTTAACAAACGACATGCTGTGGTAGTCCTGCCCAGAGAGCTTGTACACCTTGTGTGGCATCACTTAGAAACATACAAATCAGGATTCTTTTGGAAACGTGTTGGACCTTTTTCAGTGTTACTGTTGAAGGCTTTTAGTAAGACAGTAGCAGCTGCTAGCAGCACTTGAAACTATTAAAGTAAAAGTAAATTAATCGTGACTTTTACCATTTGAAATATGTTTGATGTATGTGTATATATGCAGTATTAGCTTAACACGGTTTGTTTGGTACTGCGTGTCACACTCGGACAAGTCTTGTTCTGAAATCTCGCGTCGCATCAACATTATGTCAAAATCAGCAAAGTATTCAGCCATGACACTGAAAATCAGTCTGCTGTGTGTGTACTTCTGTTGTTTTCCCATACAGTTTCTGACCACAGAGATGCACTCAGCTGTGTTTTCACTTGCGGCCCCTACCGTCCTGTGGCTGGTTAAGGGTAGTTAGTGACGAGTCAGCAAGCGGTCAATATCAGCATAAAACCGCCAATAACGGGTCCTTGAGCATGATGCGGCCATAACTGGCCACCCATAATATGGTGGGCCGTCAGGGCCAGCTAAGCCTTCTCTGCTGGCCTAAACAGAATCTCAAAGTTATAGCTATTTTATAATTTAACAATAATAAAGATTCAGCCCCTATTTCTCTATGCTATGCTATCCTGAGGACATCATAGCAAAGCCGGCCGGCGAACGGCGAAAGCCGGCCCCAGCAATATTTTGTTATTGTTCCGGGTTCAAAAGGTCACACATCCCGTTGTCTGTTACGTGAGCGCAGTCCACCGAAAACATTATATTTCCCACAATTTAAGCTTCTGCATTTTCCAAATGCACTAGTATTATTCAAACGTATTGTTCGGTTCGTAAGCCTCGTACCAAACGGTTTAATACGAATATGTGTATTGTTACACCAATAGAAACAAATAACCGTAGCTCAGTAGGACAGCACAGTAGGCCCAGGTATAAAATGCACAGCCCGCCACTGCCTTTCGATAATGTTGACACCTATTAGAACAATCTGAGACAATCGGTGGCAAAAACAAAGACTGTTAGTGGACCTAAATTGACGGTGCGCAATTGCCCAATAGGATTATATTGCAGCCAGTGATCGGCTGCAGCATTTTCGCTCAATACTGGAAATACTGTTGAAAAATACAGAAGCTACCCCTTAAATATAAAACAAATGGACGACCTCAAAACGAACTAAGTGACCAGTGCTGCCGAATTATGATATAGCAACATATCATCTGAGTCACAATAGTTTGTCTCCTGTGTTTGTTTGTTTGCAATGAAGCCATGTTGACAGCAGTGGGCCGTATTTCACCAGCTGTTAAAAACAAGCAGACACCGCATTCATCTGTGTAATGCGGGCCGCATGCCACACGCTGGTTGAAGTTTTTTGGCAAGGCCCTGAATATCTGGTCGAGTGATGTTTTTGAAAGAGTTATTAAACGTATGACGGACTTGAAGAACGCAGCCCTCTGCTGGAAACTCCTGCCCTAATGTCCTCTAAAGGCAGTTCAAATATTTTAGAACTTAATGGCATTCAAGACTACAACGCAATCATGCATGCACCTCTGGATTCTAAAAGGATTCAATCTGAGTCATTTTGCAGGATTGTACATGCTGCCCCAGTGCCCACTTATTTAAATGTAGTCGATGAATGTGGACCTGTGCGATCAACAATTCAGACTGTCCGTCGCTTTCACAAACATGTTCCCTTCATTTCCACTTTAAGCTGGCTCAATAGCTTGCGGCTCTCATTTGCCAAACGGTTTGAATTTGTGACGCATGAAAACCTTGAATTAGCATCACAAGCAGGAAACAGGAAGTACCCCCAAGTACCCACCAGAACATGGACTGATGCCAGTAGGGTTTGTTGGCTCCCGTCATGTTCTCTCCCGCTAGCCTTCCGCTCACGACGGCGTGATCGTGGTGCTCCACTCGTCTGCGGCCCAGTCGGATGTCATAGAAGCACGCAGCATCTCCTGCCTGGATCCACACAGAAGGGATCGAGGATGGATTAACATGTCTAACTACACTACGCCATATTACAAGTCTACAGGTGCATTGCTTCTGGACCAGGACCCGGGTTTACCTCAAGGGGGCATTAGAATAAAAGATATGACTGAAAGAACAAGCTTTCATAAACATACATTTATGAAAGCTCGTATGCGGCTCACCTCGACCAGTCAACATTGTAATACTTTTTTAATCAACTCATTAAAAGTTGGTTGCCATGTTTACATGAATATAAGTTTGTCCTATTGGAATAACAAGGGTGAGTCACATCACCAAGAACCGTCGACTCAATGAAAGTTCTGCCACAACTAGTGACAAATTTCCCTAAATTAAGAACATATGCACTTTCATTTCCAAAGCCTGTTTCAGCACGGCATGAACCCGTTGACTGTTGTTGGAACATATCCACTACCTCATGAACATGAACCTACCACCCAAATATTGGATCTGGCTTGCAGCTCTGCATTGACTCGAAAGCCACCGAAGTCAGAGTCCACCTCCAGACCTGCTGACTTGGCAAGGTCGACATTGGGCTCCAGGCCAACGGCTGCAACAATGTGGTCCGTTTTCACCTACGAGGCACAAGATAAATCAATCACTAACGAGTCATTTCCTGAATCGCACTTGAGAAAAGAAACGTGGACCTACCAATCGGCCATCCTTCAGTTGGATTTCTAATTTGTCATCCTTGCACACCACAGATTTCACCAGCGCTTCAGAGATAACTTTCACACCCTCTGGAAGACAAAATTAAGAATATGTAATAAACGAAGAAATGAGATAAAAAAAAAAAAAACTCCTTCGAGGGATGTTCAGCTAGATATGAAAGTTCAGACGTGTTAGAGCTCATTAACCTCTCTTGACTTTTTCTGTCGTCCAGTTGCTCAGATACTCGGGCAACA
Organism: Anarrhichthys ocellatus; assembly: GCF_004355925.1. Lineage (NCBI taxonomy): Eukaryota > Metazoa > Chordata > Actinopteri > Perciformes > Anarhichadidae > Anarrhichthys > Anarrhichthys ocellatus. Next base: position 2,916,581 of record NW_022280048.1, on the reverse strand, counting down.
CTTTCCCCATGTTGCCCTTCTCAGGGAACATCTGTATCACCTCCAGGTCACACTCAGTTGCTGAAAAAGAAAAGGAGAAAGAGGCTGAGCATTATTCTGTTAAAGTAGTATCATCTATTCTTCATTCTCTCATCTGGTCCAGTAGTCTTACATCTCCTGCCGAGGGCACAGGCCAGCTCGCTGCCCAGGAAGCCGCCCCCAATGATTGTGATGGACTTGACGTTTCTGGAGACCTTATCTAAGGATTTGAAGTCCTCGACCTGTGGAGGGAAACAACATTTAAATCAAATTGACTCTTTTTGTTAAGGTAGTGATACGTCACACATTGAAATGGCCACATGAGTGTGGTGACTTGTCTGTGCAACAATGAAGGGATTGTGATGAATGAATCATAAGGACAGTGAACCAACAAAAGTAAACATTGCACACATTTAATACCATTGGAGTTACTGCAAAGTAACGTGTTGTTTTTATGATTTTAGCATAAAAGGTAAACTTTGCATTTTTGAGACAAAGCTTTGCAATTCTGACCTATTCCAGAGAGGTGGGATGAACATTCAGAAAGCTTGTATAACTTAACCAAACAACTTTTTCCAGAGTCAAAAATATTGTCATCTAAATATCTCCATGATGTCACACCTTTACTCTTCCAGGGCTTTGTACTAACAGCCAGAAATTCCAAAACATAAAGAAGGCCATCGCCCCCTTGTGGCTAAACACTGACCTTGCGGAACAACGTGGTCTTCTTCATCACCTCCTCTCCGGCTCTTTCAATGACCTGTAGATTTCTTGGCGCACCACCTGAAAGCAAACCGTTCAAATCAGCTTCCACCGAGTTTAAACCACACACGGCAACACACGCATCTCAAGGAGGCTTACCTGTAGCAATCAAACACTTGTCGTAGGAAATCTCAGTGTCATCGTCAAGCGTTATTTTGTTACCCCTCACATCCATGTGAACCACCTAAAACGGATTAAATAATGTACTGTTGTCAAACATCTCAATACAGTCAAAAAGTATATTTACATCAGCCAATGAAATTCCTCACTTCTGGTATATGAATACTACTATTGTTTACAGTGCATAATCAGGACATCAGCACATTGTGGCGTCTAAACCAACCTTTCTGCCGGAGAGAACTGCCACTCCACCGTTTTCTGCACCATCCAATTCTTCTGCATTAATGTAGAATGATGGCGGCTGGAAGTAGATACTGACGAATAAACACAAAAGTATTACAAATCTTTCAACATTTTTCTTACAAAATGAAAAACAGCAACAGAACCTATCATTTTGTAATGAAGCAAATAAAGAGATGTCACAGGACAACTGTCTAACTCAATGTAATGACCACTTATCCTAGCAGAGAGACAACTGTTGAGACACATTGTAAGAAAGGCACCGAGAGACAGAAAGAGTTGAATAAACCAGAAGCACAGTACATGAAGCTAAACACACCTCCTTTCCTTTCCATTCCACTGTTTGAAGCGCAGTGTTTCCGTCACACTGGGATCGTCAGAGAACCACAGTTCCTTAGAAAGAGGCGGCCTCATGTATGGAGGGACTAGCTCATCAGTCACAATCAACACCTGGTAGCAACAAGTCAAAGAAAGGCAGATGCAGTACGTGAGGACGACACACGAATGTAACAGAGAAAGTCAAGGTGCAGCAAGATGGATGATGCACTGAATGCTGACCTTGGCACCAGGGTCTCTGGCTCGAATGGACCGGGCCGCAGCGAAAGAGGCGGTGCCTCCACCGATAAGGAGGTAGGGTGTGTGTGAGGGGAGCTTGAGAGAGGCAGGTGAGGAGTCTCCTGGAGTTTGTATGAGAGAGCGACAGCAAGCCAGAGAGTGTGAGAGTAAAAGAGAGACAGAGAAAGAGAGACAGAGAGTGAGAGTAAAAGAGAGACAGAGACAGAGAAAGAGAGACAGAGAGAGAGAGACAGAGAGTGAGAGTAAAAGAGAGACAGAGACAGAGAAAGAGAGACAGAGAAAGAGAGACAGAGAGTGAGAGTAAAAGAGAGACAGAGACAGAGAAAGAGAGAGAAAGGCAAAAAGCAGGAGAAAGAGACAAAGTCAGTGCATGATCTTGGATGCTCATCAGCACCCATGACTTACACAAACACACCTGAAAGGAGGAAATGGAAAAAGAAATGACATCTTTCATGCGAGTGAGATTAACCATTATCATTACCCGAACCCAAACAATGTGATAAAGACATAAAAAGGCGGGAAAGCTGTAATGAGGAAAAAAATTAAAAATTATTAATAGAAAAAAAAAGGAGAAACGGTGTTTGAAATTAACAAAATGGGAAAAAGTATCGGTGTGGGCCCGCCTCTCCTCTCCAGCCGAGGCTGGACTCTGGTCTTACCACTCTCTGCCACAACCTCCGGCTGAGGCTCGGTTGGCTCTGCTGAGGGGCTTTCTGCTGCTGCTGCAGGTTCTGTTAGAACCGGAGTTAGACCAGTTATGACACATTAAACCCTCGGATGTGGTAAATGTACATCGCCATGCACGGACTGAGTGCTTACCACTCTCCGCAACAGGTGCAGGGGCCGGCTCTGTGAGCTCAGCTGGGGACGGCTCAGAGGGGGCTGGTGGTTCTGGTAGTATAGTGGTAAAAGTTACAAGTTAACCTTGGAAGTGCACTACAATTGAATGAGTGAATGAATTAGATCAGAGTATCCTTTCTTCTCAAACCTTACCCTCCTCAACCACAGCTGCAGCAGGTGGTTCTGCTGCCTCCTCTGGGGAAGCTTCTACCACCGGCTCAGCTGCTGTTGAGGGAATCCAAACTACGGGTTTAGTTAGAACTCTTGAAGAGATTATCTAAGGGGAGGATAATCAGGATCCATGCATTTCCTCGGCTTCACTTTAGGAACATTCTGCGGAGCATGCAAACTAAACACAAGAACACGTGGAAGCTGCCCAAATGATGCGTAACATCTGCAGAGACATACATACTGTACACCAGCTGAGCGTAGTGTTGTAAACTCATTTTTACTCGCGCTTGTGTTATCACACTGATATTCACCAGGGACCGTTCAGTTTGAAGACTTCCTATGAAACAGCTGTGAAGACTTTGTGTATCTTAGTTTGAAGTTAAGAAATCAAATTCACTTCAAAAGGGCAGCTTCCAGTTATGAACAATAATATCATATTAGTGGAAAATAAACATCTTGAGTGCTATGACAGGACAAAGTTTCACAAAGTTTGACAAACTCAGAAAATGTCAAAAACCATGCTAGGTCACAAATATGACAAAGCACACCAGGAGCCAAGATATTTGGAGGAAACAGTGACGACTCCAACGACTGTGGAGCTACAACAGGAACATTTGGAATTCAGGGTGGAAGTGAGTGTGCGAGTGTCCACAGTTGTACTGAAACTGGAAAAGGTTAATGTAGGTTAGAGGACGCAAAATAAATGGAACGTATACAGAACACACGGAGCGCGACACGCGCATCACCAAATACCAGACGGTGAAGGAAAAACGAACGCATGCAACAAGAGGAGAAAGTCACAGTTTATGCAGTAAAAAGCTTCTGGAGATAAACAATACAAGTTCTGATTCCAGAGGGCCTCGTGTGTAAAACATGCCATCACCATGAAAGTGCATCTTTAACATATTACATATGTGGGACAACTGTGAGCAAAGAGTGTAATGAGGCAAGAAAAGACAGGTTTTTGTTCATATTCTAGATTTTGTTCAAACCACATGTATGTGCTGTTTGAGACCAAAATAAATCATTGAGAATTGCATATGTTATTGCCATTGCCTGTGAATTTTGTCATTTTTGATGTTCCCCCCCCCCCCCCCCCAAAAACAAATTCCTTCGTGGTGGGGAAATGACAAAAATTACTGTGGCAAAAAAAGTGTGCACTTCTTAAAATTCAGCCAAAATATTTGACAGAACTTAAAGAGCACATACATAATCTGAAATGTAAACAAAAACCTTTGTCTGATTCGACACAGGTGTGTTTTGCAGCCTGCTTTTTTTGCACTAACCTGAGTTTACCACTTGGCGTCACCATTTCTGACACCTCACTTCTCTTTCAAGTATAGTGTGTGTGTACAAAGTGGGACAGTACACATAATTCCAGATCAAATACGCTTTGAAGTTATTTTTTTCCTCTCACTTTTTGGTTCAAGCACACGGTTTATACAGGAGGCACATGTTATGCATGCATGTATAGAAAAGTATGTAGACAACCTGGGGGGGGTTCAGTTGTTTCAACGGGGGCCAGTACTTCAGCATCGGGGGCCGGGGGGCTCGGCTCTTCTGGTGAAGATGCTGGTGCTGCTTGAGGTTCTGGCTCAGGGACGGCTGGTTCATCAATCAGAAAGAGAACAGGATTTAAAGCAATATACCACTCATTTAAATACAGTTTAACCGTGCACAACAGAATAACCGTTAACTATGATTTAAAAACAAAAACCTTTCAGTCAACAGAGTGTCACTTACAGGCATTTGACCTCACGCAAGAACATTTTCATATTCTTATCCTAACATTCTCTTATGTTGTAGCTGATGTTTGTAGCATATGCATAGCTCCTTGCTCACTGTGGTGAATATATCCCGGTTAAGTGTTCCTACCTATTAACTTATTAACAGAGTTGGAGTTTGATCTATAAATATCTACTCAAAAGGAGAAGGGAATCACTCACCCGCTGTTTCAATGGCTTCCACAGCTAAAACAAAACAAAATACAAAACCACATCAGTGAAACTCTTAATTGATCGAAACTAAAAATGCCGTGGCTCTGATAGAAATCTCTTTAGACTTGTAACCTGCTCACCGGGAGGCTCTAACTGGATGAGTGCGGCTGGTTGTTCTGCGGCTTGTTTACTTGGTCGGGATGAAATTTCATCGATACGGTCCTGATATCTTTGGCTGTCTCCCTTGACAGTTAGGTACGCCTGTGAAAACAGAAAAGTGTGAACCACCTGCAACTAATTACTTCTGATTTTCAATACACGTGCTGTGTTGTTATGACGGACTGACTCACATAAACTCCACCGCCGACGCAGGTTGCTGCAACCAGAAGAACGTACAGCTGGTTTTCTCTGCCTCCCCCTGCAGGCCCTGTGGACATGTGAGCTGCAGGTACACATGTTGGTATCCTGCCACTGTTTAACCCTGAACACAAAGACAAATAACAAACATTTGGATTGGTCAAAATTGCACTAATTTCAGTCGAACACCCTTGATGTTGGTCACAAAAGTAATCCAAAGACAGGTCAGTCGCAGCTGCAGTACATCTACACGCCATGCATTACGATACACACACACATGATTAATACACTGAACTGAGACTTGTAGTTTTTTGCTAACATTTCTTATTCTTAGGCTGGAGATGCATTTTGTTTATGTTGATCAGGCTTAGTTGCAGCTATCTGACTGACAATGCCACTTGATCAAATGATATATTCATTGTTCATAACATCTCACTTTGCTATATGGCTAGACGCCAACAACAATGAGGCCACATGTAACAAGCGTGACGCTACATTTCCTTTCTATGGTAACTATAACATGTGTATGAAGGTGACTGCTACATTCCTGGCAGGGATTGTTAAAGAAGAACCAGTTACACTTTCTAAAAGCATGAATTGTTTGTGTAAATGCTGCTGAACATGCCTGCTGACAATGAAAACACGTCTTACTCCAAGATCTTAAATGCAAGCATATTATGCTGATGTCAAAGATAATATTACATCTCTACAAGTCAGCATAAGCTTGACATTCCCCAAAATGAAGTGTGGCACATTTTGCTGCCATGTCTGCTTGTAAATTGGGTAAATGAAAGAAAGGGCGCGCACACAATGCGAGTTGAGTTTTGAGACTTGAATCCACATTATGATCAACCTCTGTCGTGAACTACATTACTGTAATAACTCCCCACCGCTTCCTTAAGTACACCAATCAAAAGTACACTATGCAGAGGGACACAGTTGCACATACTGTACTTTCAATCTCAGGGTCACAGGAGACTGAAAAATCCCCGTGATCCCAAATCTATTCCGGCCTATGTAAGCAAGTCCGACGGGATAGAGACTATGGCGTAACACCATTAAAAACAGCACTGTATCAAAAACATGTGTCAGTGACACCCGTTTATTTCTCATTCACTAACGTTGCTTTCCGTCAATGCTCAGACGAGAGCTACAACCAATGTCGTGCCTTACGGTCCGAGCTGACCTAACGTTAGTTATCGAAACGTCATTGACTTCTCTGCATGTTGCCAGTTCCTAGTTTGCGCAGTTAACGTTAGCTTTGAAACAGCCATTCGAAGGTCATGATACCTATACTGGGCCATTAAAAGACACCCCGCGCAGTTTAACAAACTGTCCTCATTGTGCGATATTATGCTACAAGCAATGCGTGTTTCAATTGAGGCAAGCTAGCAAGAAGACGCAGAGTTACTCTGTCTTACGTAAGTTACTTAACTTACCTGGTCGTCTCACATTCTGCCGGCACACAGTTGAGGAGGATCTAGCTAGTGGTGCAAGCTTTTTCCATACAGTTCTACATTTCAGCATTGTGGCTCGACTCCGCTGTAACGGCTCCCAGTTAACTAGCCGATCTGTCGGACACAAACACTAGCTAGTTACCGTTAATTAAGTCCTACAGCCAGCACGCACTGACAGACGCGTTACGAGCCAAGGCCACACACAGGAGACAGGTCATACGTTTCAGGGGAGTCATGGGTAATTGTAAAGACTCTTTGAATGTGTGAGAGTGATCACCCCTAGAAAACTAAGTAGCACAACGGCATTGGAAGAAAGATGGCGTCGCTGATGATATCAATGACAGTGTTGACCGTGACTTGACGTTTTTTTGTTGTTATTTTTGAGTTATGACGGATCATAGTATTTATTTTCTTATCCTATACGTTGTTAACGCGTGTGTTATTTCAGATTCAAACTCTGTATTAAATGCTGTTACATCGAGTCTCAGCCGCTCAAATCTTTCCTTCAAGACTCTTTGGTAACGGTCATGATCCCAGTTCTTCTTCTTGACATTTCTACAGTTTACATGCAGCCACAATGTACTACTGCTGCCCCCTACAGTACATTTAAGATGCAGTACGTTTTAACTATAGAGACGGAGAATAAAGAACAGGTATGTTTCGGAGAAGATAGAGATAAAACATGAGGTTGTGTAAATACATGATTCATGTAAAACACATGGAAACATAATGAGGATTTACTCAAAATATTGTATCCAAAACACATGAGGTAATAGAAAAATAGAATTGGTTTTACATAGTGTGTACATATTATATATATTAATATTGTTTTCAGTTGGGTCTAACAATCACTTCCACATAAACTTGACTGTTGACTGTTGATAGCCAATCACAAGAGCTGTTATCGTGTTCTTGCAGTTGACTGCCTTTAAAAAAAATGGAGGAAGGCTCCAAGAGCTCAACAGGACCTCTGTTGTCCAAATGAAGTTACTGCAAGCCAACCTCCTCAGTTAGGAAATGAGTCCTTTGCTTTCTTGTACAGTACATGATCAATGTCCACATAATTGGGCTGTTGTTCTTGGTGTGGGCCAGGCCTATTTTTTCCCAATTAAGGGACACCTTAATTCAACAGCATACAATGGCATTGTAACATTGCACTTTCAACTTTGAAGCAAAAGTTTTGGGAAGACCGTTTCCTGATTCATCATGAAAACATCCCCTGACGCAAACCAAAGTCCAAGAAATAGTTTTCTGAATTGTAGGTGTATGAACTTGACTGGCCTACACAGAGCCCCGACCTCAACCCCATCCAACAGTGGGTGAGAGCATATATCTGCACTCTGCATTCTACAATTTTTTGGGGGGGAGCCTTCCCAGAGGAGTGGAGGCTCTTGATGTAAGATCAACAGTCACATATGTGTGGGAGTCCACATACATTTGATCACATTGTGTATCTTGAGACACTTCCTCAGACCTCACTATCATGTAATAAATAATCAACTGTAACCTTTCGGCTGTGCATTTACTTCACCATGTCACAATACTTCTGCCAGAAGTTAACACTCACGCCATCAATGGTAATGGATTCACAGTTATCCATACTGCTGATCTCTGCGAAAAATCATTGCGCTAACTTCCTGGCAAGTGAATCAGCCATCATGGTACTTGTGTTTCCTTGAAGCAACGATCATTTAAGTTTGGCAGTATTACATTTTACAGGCTGCATGAAGTTCCAGTCTTGTTCACACACCACACACTTTGTTTTTACATGTATCAAAGCACTCAATTGCCATCATTAAATGTGTCATACAAAATGAGTTCACAGCAGGTTCCTTGTATCTTGCACACAGTTCACATTTGTAGATCAGCTAACATCTAGAAAGGGTCTTTGCTATTTCATTTTCCCTACAGCCTTGCTGGTGAGAATAAGATCAAAGCATGTTAAACTTGTGCTAAGAGGTGGTGCTTTATCTTTCACTCCATGTTACTCAAATCATTAAAATGTCAGTGAGTATAAATTTATTCTAGGGGTCTGAAACCAAGATCTGTTTATGTTTACTAGGATACTACCAGCGCTTACATTGCAGGACCCATGGGTACTTACGGCAGAGTTTCAGAATGAGGTTTTAAAGGGCCCCGAAGAAGCCATGGTACAAGTAAACTGATAAATATAGTCATTTAGATATGGGCCGGTGCTAGGGATGCTAGGGATGGGATAGGGATGCTCCTTAAGGGAATGCTGTGCTCCTTCATTCCCTGCAGTGTCGCTATGCCCTGCCAGGTCTTTGTGTCTTTGATAAATAAAGTCTTTGGTCTGAGACACAAGTACATATTTTAATGTACGGTATCTATTTCAACAACATCAGTACAAACACTTAACCATTCAGGAAGTTCATTGGAATAATACTTTACAATGCAAAATATACTTTTATTTGAAATAAAAACATCAACACCAGAAATCTCAATAAAAGGGAAAACTTTGTTTTCTTCTTTTTTTTAAAGGAGTTATTATCATTTATTTTTTATTTTCTTCAGTTTAGCTACTGTTCTGTCGCCTCAGACAATGGGAGGAATTGTCTAACTGTCAGACAATCTTTAATTTGTTAATTTATTCATGCATTTATTATGTCGTTTATTCTTTTCAAAATAATCCCCCTTTATTTGAGGTTATATGAAGGAAGGGATTATTGAAAGGAATATTTAACAAATACTGCAGCTTGGATGAAAAATAAAAACAATACTGAATTGGAAAAAAATAAAAAAATAAATAAAAAAAAAAAAAACAAAAAAAA
>NW_022280048.1:2884843-2907211 GCF_004355925.1 Anarrhichthys ocellatus | reverse complement strand
AAAAAATGAATCAGTTATTTTGTTTTTTTTCTTTATTTCATTCACAGCTTGTGTCGCGTCCCGGAGAACCGCCTTCTCTTCAGAAACTACAATCCCAGAATGCCTTGCAGCTCTGGCAGCATTTCTTGTCGACGTGGGAAGGGAGAGATTCGGTCAACAAACAAACGTCCACGGGTTTGATGTTGGGCTACGTTACAGATAACTGTGACATGTCAGGTGCATTTGATAAGGTAACTCCATGACAGCTGAAACATGTGGCTCAAACCCGACGAGATGCTGCTGAAAAACGCGTTCAAACTGTGGGTGACGGAAGAGGATAACGAGTACTTCGTACTGCAAAGGAGACGAGGTTACGGAGAAGGTGGAGGCGGTTTGACAGGTAACGTATAGCGGGCGTGTTCTCGCCTCCTCGCATGTGCCGAACAGCTGCTGCGGCATCGCCGGGACACGTTACAACCAGCACGTTATGAACGGGTTAACTCGCTATACGTTTGCATAGCTGACGTGCAGTCTGCCCCGTATAGGGCGGTGCTGCCGTGTAGCCTTATATAGTCTGCAGAAGAATACCCTCGTAGCAACAGGTATGAGCCAGGTGTCAACATTAAGCGAGTCCGTTTCGATACTGGACAGAGGTTAGGTTTACAAGATGAACACATAGGCCGAAAAACTTTGAGCCATTGTTGACAGATTTGCACTCAAGGCAAACTACCAGCTGACAAAAGCAAACAACACGTTGGAGTAGCTATGTTATGACAATATATACAGACTTTACCTCTGAAGGAATATGTAAGCAGTCACATGTTGTTGTTGTGGTTGTTGTTGTTGTGGTTGTGGTGGTGGTGGTGGTGGTGGTGCCCAAGGGGGCAGTTCAGTCAGCTCTCTAAACCCTTTGCATTTGTAATGTCAGGGGCCGCTGCTTCCTGCACAATAAGTGTGTCAGCGACTTTGTAGACACATTGATGCTAAGTTGTTGTTACGATGTAATTTAGGCTACGTCAGCGCTGTGACTGCTGTTTTTACAGGCTACAACTAATGATTGTTTTGTTTTTTTAGGCCTATTGATTCATGTGTCAATCAGTTAAAATCCTAAAGAACAGGCAGGAACTCCTCATATTTTAAAAGCCAAAACAAGTGAATGCTTTTGTATTTTTCCTTGTTAAAAAAACTTAATTAATTATGATATATATATGCCCGATATAACTGGCCAGCAGTATTGTTATAATAGTGCCGACACACTGATCTGATACTTTTAAGTGAGTAGTCCTCGGTAAGGGACAGTCATCGGTTGCACCAATCCATATGGATTATTATAAATTTGATTTGATTTGATATCTTATAAATTATATTTAAGCTGAACTTATACCAGTTTTAGGGAAGAGTGGTGCATTTTCAAAGTAACCAGTTGAACTGAACAAAAAGAATAAATGTGTGAACTCTTAAAAATAGCGTCATTCTCTGTTGAGTGCACTCTCACGTCCTTGGTTCTCCTTTTTTAATGCAGACACAACCTTACTGCATGACAGTCTTTACTGACTTGGATCTTGGACCATTCTCACCTGCCGGTATTAAAGTGGTGCCTATAATACCGCCAATGATTGTAACCTACACTTTCTAACCACATGCCTCTGTGTGACAGCCGCGAGGTAATTAATGGATAGTTAATGATAATGAATGGTGTTCTAGCTGAAGACCAAAGGATCAATGTCTCTTTGTGTGGTGTTTAATGGCAGTGGAGGTTAAATACTACCTGATGGTACAAGGCATGACGCACTTGAATGCCTCTCCAGCACAAGAGCCTTTTATGTGTTTAAGTCTATATGCTCTCCTGTGTGATGCACTGATGAGAACATGAATGATCCTGTTTGAATCCTTTACAGCTCACCAGTAGAAGCATGTGGAGAGCTGGTCCATGTTCAGCAGGCAGGCCGGTATAATGCTGATGCAGCGCATGAGTGTGGTTTCACATCGACCGTGTTAATAATTCATGGAGGGCATGTCTGAGAGAAGTTATAAAGGTATAATGGATTCAGCTAATTTTAGTTGTGCGGCTCTGACGTGGACCATGAGGGGATCTCTCCATTCTACACTCTTAGTGCAACTATTCATCATTATATATATATACAGTTCAACACAGCTGGGATTAATTAACACGCAGTGGTCAAAAAATGAAAAGTTGTTATTTTCGCTCGTATTTTTAATTTTATTTTTATTTCATATATGTCCGATATTTGTCTTTGTGATTCAGCCATGGCACATGGCCTTTGGTCACGTGTGACAGAGGTGGTTAAACATATCAATGTGCTGTATGTTACAGGCCTCCTTGTGGGAACTCTGGATACTGTGTTGGACTCCACGTCCAAAGTTGCTCCCTTCCGCATTCTGCACCACACGCCAGACTCACAAGTGTACTGGTCCATAGCATGTGGTAAAGTCGCTGTATTATTCTGTATGTGTTATTCTGGCAAACGATTAGATTTTTCAAGATTACTAGTTGCCAAATGTCTTTTGATTAATTGCATATTATGTCACATGTGGACATTTTATAAAAACTTCAGCAAAATTCTATCGGAGTCACAATGAAGCCAATATTCCCAAATCCAAGTTAAAGTTAAAAGATTTTACAGTAAAAAAACATTTGATAGATGAGTTTTTGTAATGTTTTGTCTCTTGACTCTCAGGTGTCACCAAAGAGGAAATCTTACAGCACTGGGATTGGCTGCAGCAGAACATCATGAGGACACTCTCTGTGTTTGACTCCAGCGAAGACATCACCAGCTTTGTACAGGGCAAGATTAGAGTAAGAACCTCTGAAAAAAAATCCTTTTTTAAAATGGGGACTCCTCATCCCACACGGCTAATATGTCGACATGTTGATCTCTCAGCAGGGCTGTGATTGTAATGCTATCAAATACTGTATAATGGCCTCTTGATTCCTGTATTACTGTGCTCATCCCTGATTATTTGGAGTAATTTTTCTGGCCACTTAGCGAACACGAAGGTTGTGGGTTAGTCACCAACAGCAACACCCATTGTTGATACGAAGATGATGGTGCATTCTTTTACTGTCACCCTCAGTCCGCAGTAACCTTGGATGTTCAATGTGTTAGGGTCTTATTGCTGAGGAAGGGAAGACGTCCCTGGTGCTGGAGGACGATCCAGAGAAGTTCCGGGAAGCGCTTTTGAGGTTTGAAAAGTGGTTCGAGCTGCCACCGAAGGAGAAGCTGGTCACGTATTACTCCTGCAGCTATTGGAGAGGCAAAGTGCCCTGCCAGGGCTGGCTCTACCTCAGCACTAACTTCATGTGCTTCTACTCATACCTGCTGGGAGCTGAGGGTAAGCTGATTTCTGTTTCATGTATTAACAAAGCCTGTGGCAGCCACTAATGGCCACCAGAGTTGGCTTTTATAGTCTGAAAGAAACACTTTTTGAATATTTATTTTTTCAGGTAATTATAGGTTCCATAATTGTGAAAAAGCCATTTTACTGTAGCAGACCTCATAGTGGAGGTAGACTTGAAAAGCAGTGTGGATAATGGATAACGCTGAATATTAACGAAGCCAAGTGACATTTTAAGAATTATCACAATAATGCTGTGAACATTTTCATTGTTTGGTATCAGTACTTCTTTATAAAGGCACTATAGGGAGTATGTTGTTACTGCAATGCATTTCCTATATATTTTTTATTTTTTAATTATAATTTACCCATTCATTGAAGATCCTTATCCTGGCAGTTGTGAGCCTTAGTCTAATTTCCACTTATTGCGATGCCTCTGCAGTGAAACTGATCATCTCCTGGGATGAGATCTGGAGGCTGGAGAAAACCTCTAACGTTATCCTGACTGAGAGCATTCGCGTCTCGGTCCATGGGGAGGATCACTACTTCTCCATGCTGCTGCACCTCAGTGAAACATTTGTTATCATGGAGCAGCTGGCTGACTACTCCATCAAGCGCCTTTTTGATAAAGAGGCCTTCCAGAGAGAGCCGGCGCTCTCCGACCCCCTGCAAATTACCAAGAGGTAGCCGCCGCCTGCCCGCTGCACTGCACAGCTTCACATGATCCAGTTAGTGCTGGAGTAAACATAAAGTCTGACTTCAGTCAAAAAAGCATTTGTGTTTGTGTTAGCCTGGCTGGAGTGGCAGGTAGACCATACATGACGATACCAGTGTCAGGTATTTTAAAATCAACGTACTGTAGTTTTGACTACATATTCAGGATGTCAATCAGCTAGAACCATGCTTTTTAAATTGAGACATTTTAATTCTAAATGCTGTAATTTAATGATATAACAGGACAATTTAGAAACTGAATGTCAATATACTATAACATACAGTATTATAGTATTATACTGTATATATTGGTAATGATCTAAAGTACTCGTAGACACTGAAGTAGATTAATATTCGAGAGCTCGATATGGAAGGTGATGGTCAAGAGAACAAAAAAGAGGTTATTGTGAGACTTTTGTGTGTTTGAGTCGGGAAGCTGCTAAAAGGTTGTTCTTAGAAAACTTAAATGTGATGTTCTGCTCATTATTTTCTGCTTTACCCCCCCCTACAGAGGCCTAGAAGCTCATGCAAAGAGCGAGCAGTTCCGGACATTTTTCCGGCTTCCCAAAGAGGAAAACCTGTTGGAGGTGCATGAGAGCTTTCTGTGGGTGCCCTTCAGCCATTATAACACACTTGGCAAGATCTGTCTGTCTGAGAACTACCTGTGTTTCGCCAGCCAAGATGGAAGCCAATGTCACGTCATCATTCCGATGCGAGAGGTAATGTGAAACGGGAATGATTGTAAACGATAACGACTCAAAAAGGCACCCGGATGAGTAGCAGGAAACCTAAAACATTGCCCTCTTCCAGGTTATTAATGTAGAGAAGCCAGACTCCGGCAGCAGGGCTCTAACGGTGTGCGTGCGTGGAAAGAGGGCGCTGCGTTTCTCCGAGGTGCGAGGCTACCAGCGGCTCGCCAACTCCATCCGTAGCAGGTGTGGGATTAGTCCCAGCCCCCAGCACTCTGCGTCATCGGAGGTAAAGCTTCTATTGTTTCATTCGTGCCGTTGTACTTCCAGCTAGCGGTGCTTTCTGACATTGAAAAATAATATGTATTTATGTCTAAGGCCATACGAGGCGAGTGCCAGTCGCTCATCAACCACTTTGACGACAACCCAGAGGACGTAACGCTGATGGTGGGACAGAAAGACAGCAGCAAGGCTGTAAGCACCGAGGCCCTCATGACTGTTTTCCACCCCCAGGATGTCGAGAACCTTGACCCCAAAATGGTAAATATCAGAGTTTCAAATGAGACATAACCACCACTCACAGAATCTGACTGGATCAGCTTGATGTCATTGTAATTCACCAGGATCTTCTCATGTTCTGCAGGATGGGGGTGTCTTAGTGGGTGTCTAATCAATTCAGGGGGTGGACATGAATAAAAAATGCCTCTGTTTATAAATACAACCAGGTTTAACAGTGTTGCAGTGCATTGTACAATAACCCTGTTGGTCTGTGCCTCGTGCGCGTTCGGCAGCTTAAAGAAAAGATGAAGGAGCAGTCGTGGAACATCCATTTCTCTGAATATGGACGCGGCACGAGTATGTTCTTCACCAGGAAGACGCGAGACTTGATTGTTCGTGGTGTTCCCGAGGCCTTGAGAGGAGAGCTGTGGATGCTTTTTTCAGGTATTCACACAGCAGACGTTACTCTGGCCATGAAATGTATACCAAGTGATATGCCGGGTCAGTGATTTGTTAGCGAAGTGTTATGTACTGAGTGCTTACTCAACATGAATAATTCAATAAAAACATAGTTGATGTGGGATCTGTGCAGCATCTTGTTTTTTTGGACTGACTGTGGTTCTACCTCTGTAGGGGCTGTTAACGACATGGCCACCCATCCCGGCTATTACACTGATCTGGTTGAGCAGTCTCTGGGAACAAGCACTTTGGCTACAGATGAGATCGAGAGAGACTTGCACCGCTCTCTGCCAGAGCACCCGGCCTTTCAGAGCGACACCGGAATCTCAGCTCTACGCAGAGTCCTCACGGCCTATGCATACAGGAACCCTAAAATTGGCTACTGCCAGGTGCTTTGATTTCTTGTTTTTAACGGGCAGTAAAGCCCTGATGGAAACTGATAACAAACACTCACAAGCTCTTAGAGGCTTTGAGTAAAATGGAGGGACATTAGCCACGTGACTTTATGTAGCCAGAAGTTTATCACAGAACAATATAGATATATGATGAATATGCACACATAAACAGTGTCCAGTCAATTTGCTCACATGATCATTATTCAACTCTTCATTTGTAGTGGTAGTTCATGTGAGGTCATCCTTTTTGTTTTTGCTCTTTGAACAGTGACAGATGAGGTGAAGGTGGTTATAGTACAGACTTTGAACCCTTTCAGTTTTAAACCCGTGTCCTTTACTGCGATTGGTCGTTTCATGACATCGAGGAGTGCAGCAACTCTGAAAAGCAGAGGTGATTTTTAAAAAGGCCAAGTACCGTAGAAAAATGGCCACACCTGATCCAAAACCGTTGAAAACATTTTTTTAAAGGCACCGGTGCTTTGAAAAACGTACCTTTTTTTTGAACATACATTTGTATATTGGCCTCCCGCCCCCCCAGTTACTGGAACCTTATACTTAGAGAGGAAGTAGTCTGTTTTTTTAACAATCCTTTTTTTACCTGTCCAGGCCATGAACATCCTCACCTCCGTCCTTCTGCTCTACGCCAAAGAAGAGGAGGCTTTCTGGCTCTTAGTGGCCGTCTGTGAGAGGATGTTGCCGGATTACTTCAACCGCCGAATTATCGGTGAGAGTGGAAGCGATTGTGATTCTGTCTCTGCTGGTAATTCTAGGACTTCAAGAGTTAAATAGCACTCTGAAATGTTGCCGATGTTGCTTTCCTCAGGTGCTTTGGTGGACCAGGCGGTGTTTGAGGATCTGATTAGAGACCATCTCCCCCAGCTGGTGGATCACATGACAGACCTGAGCTTCTTCTCGTCCGTGTCCTTGTCCTGGTTCCTCACTCTTTTCATCAGCGTCCTCCCCATAGAGAGTGCTGTGAACGTGGTCGACTGTTTTTTCTACGACGGCATAAAAGCCATCTTGCAGCTCGGCCTGGCGGTGCTGGACAACAACATGGGGGCTCTGATCAGCTGCCAGGACGACGCAGAGGCCGTCACCATCCTCAACAAGTTTGTGTGAATGCAAACCAAGCTGGGACCGATGTTTTTAAACATTATTACTGTGTAAAATATTGTCCCTCTTTCTCTGACGATGTGGTTTCAGATTCTTTGACAGTGTGACAAACAAAGACAGCCCCCTGCCTTCCACCGTGAAGCAAGCTTCAGTGGGCAATAACGACAAAGCCTCACACTTCAACGTGGATATCAGCGAACTGATCCGAGAGGCCTACGAGGTACGGTGTGTTTCTCTGTGTTGTATTGTTCAGTGATGGAGGTTTTTGTGGTTGAATTAACTAGTTGTGCTTGGTTTTTTAGAAATATGGAAATATCCGTTCAGAGGAAGTCGAGAGTTCACGGAAAAGAAACAAACTGCACGTGATCCAGACACTGGAGGATACAACCAAACAGAATGTGGTAAGTGGCCGTTGGGTTTACAGTAGTTAGTGCACTTGCATTGTTTCTGCGGTATTAAGGATGAATTCTTTTTTTCAGATTCGGGTGGTGACCCAAGAAGTCAGATTCAGTGCGTCACACCTTGACGGCCTTTATAACTTGTTCAAAGTGAGTCAATTACATGCCACAGCATCTTGAGTTTCATAATTCAAAAAATGTCCACAGTCGTATTTTTCTTTTTAAATGGGGAAAAATGGACGTTTTTATTTTGTCTCCTACTTTCAGAGGCAGCATTTCCTGAGCTGCTACTGGACAATGAAGAGTCCCGCTCTGCTCCATCATGACCCCAGCCTGGCCTATTTGGAGCAGTATCAGTTGGGTTTCCAACAGTTCAGCGTGCTCTTCTCTCTGCTGGCGCCCTGGGCTTTCTGCAACGCCAAGAGCACCCTCTCCCTCTGGGTCTTCCGCCTGATAGACGAGAACCAGGACGGCCTCGTCAACTTTAAAGAGTTCTGCTTTGCCCTCGGTGAGTTCACTCGCTCTCTGCTCTCCGCTAATGCGGCCGTTACCCTTTAGCATCTGCTATAATTTCTAATTGCTCCTCCCGCAGATACTTTGTACAGTGGATCGTTCACAAATAAGCTGAAATTCCTCTTCAAGCTGCACCTGCCACCAGGTGAGTGAAGAACAATGGTAGCGTTAAATCTCAATGACATAATAAACAGATTAATAGTTCTCTGTCTATTGTAAACTACAAGATAGATGTGTGTTAGTGCACCTTCAGCTTCAACCTCCGACCCAGACTGGATCCTTTATCGTTCTCCAGACTCTGCATAACATGACAGCAATAGCATGACAGCAATAACATGACGGCTGCCGACAGAAGCAGCCTAAAGTAAATCACAAGGTCAGATAGGCATCAGTCTTTGTGCTACAGGGCCGGGATATGTAGGATTTGTCCATAACTCAGTATTTGATGAGTGCGCTCATTGCCTCGGGGTAGACACTGTCCTTGGATGTGTGACTTCTGACTGCGTGATGTGGCAGTGTGGGCTTGAAGGCATGAAGCAAGAATAGCCCGTATTGGGTGAAAGAAGGTTTGCCATGGCAACGATTGGTGCCGAGGTGCTGTAAGGGCATTTTGCAGCGGTCTAGTTCCTCCACAAAGAGGGTCTGTGATGAGGATGAAGTGCTCAAATTACAAGTGACAGCTTTAGCAGCAGACGGAGCTCTGAGTCACCGTCTGTGATGTGCCAGGCCTGTGAACGTCAAGCAGCAGAGCTTGTTCTGTGTCATGGGGAGAGCGTACATTGCTTCAGCACCAAGGACAGATCCCCAGTACTGAACTCCTCCGGTCTTTAATCAGTGCGAGTGCTCCAAACGCTGTCTGACAGCACCGCTGTGACGTCACTTTACCTGCACAGTGATGTTTCCGAGCACAGTAGTGTGAGGCTGATGTTTCAGTACGTTTAACAAAGTGGACCGTTTGTTGTTTTGCTTCCTGTGTAGAAGTAAACGAGTTATGTCGGCCCAAATCAACATATTAAGACAAACGACGCCACGTGCTCAGTGTTTCGTTTGCTATGATGCAAAAAGGCGCCGTCATCACCGCTTTTGACGTCGCGCTGCGATGCTTTGTGGGTTTTTTTGTGGACTTTTGGAAAGTGTACAGAGAGAGAGAGAGAGAGAGAGAGAGAGAGAGCTGGAAAAGTAAACCACGGGGACCTCAAACACTTGCCGATTTCACAGTGGGACAGCCCTGGGCCCTGGAACCGGGCCAAACGCATCATTGATTGAGGAAATTAAATCATGTGCTCTGTAGTCTGTACGGTTTTTAGTCCAAACACGTACAAGTACAGCAGCTTTAATCAGAGAGCAGGGGCTACACAGTGTCATCCTCTGTGTTGTAAGGACAACACAATGCCTTGTCGTACCTTAACTTCTCGCCACCGATAGAGTGCGAAACATGTTAACATCAGGAGTGCCCTTGCTATTAAGAGTTGTACAATTGTGGAGCATGAACATGATAACACATGGCAACTATTAAGCTGTATCTTGTGTTAGGAAAGGTTTACCACAATGATTAAGATTACTTCCGGGTTGGAGCAGAGAAGTATAGCACATCTCATTCAGCATGACCTCAGACTTTGTAAGATTCACAAAGATGCAAATCTATTTTAGAGTTCTCAGACGGGGCTGCGTCACACTGTGTGTAATAAACTGGTAACTCAGCATGTATGAATATCTATGTTTTCTCTCACAAATGTCATCTACATTGCTGATGTGGATCCTCAGTCTTCATCTTCCACCAAGTCAAATTCCTTGTATGTGTAACGTACTTGGCAATAAACGGTTCTGATTCTGATCTTTCCTCTCAGTGCTCTCACAGTCGCTATCTTCTAGCTTTTACAGGTAGTCCTTTGCACTTAAAGGAAGAAAGAATCCAGCACTTTATTCCAGTGACTGAAGACTCTTCTCACTTGAGTAGACTCACTGGTTAGCCTCTTTACTCCTTCTTTTCCTTGTAAAACTCAAATTGCACCTTTACCCTTCCCTCCTAAATACTGTCATGATTCTGTCTTAATGCTTGCCTGATTTCCTTAAATTGAATGATTGTTGTTGAAGCATTTCGCTGTGCTATTTGTTCACATGCTGCTTCTATATTTCAGCATTTGATCTACCAGAGGACGGCGTGATAAAGAAAAGCCCTGAAAGAGGTAGTATTTCAACAAATCCAATCTATCACAAACACTCCATGGCTATAACAAAAAACAACTGCGCATGTCATGTGTGATAGTTTACAGTTTGTGTGTGGAATTGACAGGGAGAGGAAAAGTGGACCTACAGGCCTACCTGAAACAATGGCAAAATGAAATACTTAAGAAAGAGGAAACCATTAAAGACCTACCCCGAATTAATCAGGTAATTTAATCCATGTTGTGTTTCTTGACTGAAGTGATATTTTCTTCCTGAAGATAACATTTTCACAAAAAAATTATATGATACGTCAGATTATCTGATGAAGCACAAAATGTGTATATATATATATATATATATATATATATCTTTTTTTTTTTTAATCTCAGACTCAGTTCATCCAGTTCTCCAAGACACTGTACAACATCTTTCACGGCGATCCAGAGGAGGAGTCTCTGTACCGAGCCGTGGCTCACGTGACCAGTCTTCTCCTGAGGATGGAGGAGGTCGGGCGGAGGCTGCAGGAGCCGAGCAGCCCGTCCGAGTCCGCAAATCCTGCCAACGCCACCGCCGCCGCTGAGGAAGAGGAGGAGCCTACGACGGAAGAAGCTTCGACCACCCCGGAGAGCTCCGACACCTCCAGCTCCCGCTACAGTCGGGATGCGGGGACCGACCTCACGGAGATGGAGTGGTCCTTTTCGTTCGAGCAGGTCCTCGCTTCTCTGCTCAACGAGCCGACCATCGTGAGCTTCTTCGAAAGGCCTGTCGATGTTCAGACTAAGCTGGGACAAGCTAGGGTTGCCCAGCTGAAGCTAAATGCGAATAAGTGAAAGGATACACAAGTGAATTGATACTTAGCTTCTGATTCAAACCCTAAAGTCACCATGAATTTCCGTTCTCCGCTTGGAAAGGACAGCAGGGGTTTTTTGGCGGGGCAGACGGTGGTATCATTAATGAAGAGGAGACATCAGATTTCAATAATCTGGGCTCTGTGTGTGTGTTGGCTTCATGCAATGATAGCTTATGAAACAACTAAGGCACACAATCTGAAAGCCACTGTAAACACTGTTGTTGCAGTCCACTGACCGACACCGTCGCTGCATTTTCATGTTAGGCCTCATTGCAGACTGTCGTTCCTTAAATCTGATTATGCATTTTCAAGCTCTGTGATGAAATTCATCCTCTCATGTAGCCTCAGAATATATGTTTCCCCTATGCGCCATGGAGCATCTACAGTATAGCTTTGCATTTTGTAAGGGACATTCAGTACTGTTCCCTGTATTTAGAAACGTGACAGCAGATTCAGTCCCGCCCTCTCTCTGATGTCATGATGCTGAAGTTCAAACGATTCTCCCTCTGGATATCGTGATGTGTTTTCTGCTGAAGATAACTAGTCGCTGCTGTCGTAAAACAAACTAGTGTGTCCTGTGACTTAACGTGTCTCCTGTTCTTAGGCAGCATTAATGTTGTTCTGTAAATGTCAACTTATTGTGAGAAACAACAGCTTTCCAGTTGAAGAGGCACAGAATAAACAGTAGTACCGTGAGCAAGGAAAGCCATACGGATTATCTCAATGTCAGATGCATTTTATTCACTGCATAAAAGATTCAATCATGGTATTATACATTTGCAATAATACACAAGAGAGGATGCTGTACTGCCACACTCGACTGTCTCGTTCCTCTAACGGCAGCAACGACATCATAGCATGACTTTAAGCACGTCATACTGCAAACAATGGTCAGTAAAGGTAAAATACTCTGAGTGCTGCTGCTGCAGGGAAACCTCCTGCATCGGCCTCTGAAAATGTGCCGTGTGTTGGCTTCAGAGTGCTATTGGTTGATGTACTTGTGTGTGCTTATGTGCCTCTTAACGTATATGTAGAATGTTATGCTCTAGTATAAGTGCAGCATTTTGTACATAGAGATCACTTCAATAGTATTTATGAGGCGTGTAAGATATGAGCTCGTAGACTGTTGTGGACACAACTTAAACCTTTTTGAAGGACATTTTATTTTATCAAATCTCAGGGTGCAATTTGTGTTAAATAAAAGGGAGAAAAGGGATATTTTTTGGATCTGGGATATATAAAGTATATAACGGAGTTGGCTTACAAATATCTAACGTTAAAATATATAGAGCATGAGTAGCATAGTTACATTGCTCGCCACATTATGCTAACTTAACATTATGCTAACTTTCAATGAACAGCAACTATAACTGCTCGCTGCAGAAAGCCAGATGTGATTTACAGTATTTGAGTTTTTTTCCTTTTTCGTCTGTGCATTTTCTGCTTCTCTGTTTTTTTTTTTTGGCTTCTGTCTCAGTGAATCATCCGCACAATTGTTTGAGATTCACACGTTCTAGATAAGCCTGTATCTCGGCCAGATCTTCTAGGCGTCTGATTCCAAAAAGCTTGTGACAGCTTCGGCTGCAGCTTCTCTCGGGGCCAAACTCTGAGCTTTATCTCTGCTTGTTTTTAGAAGCTCTTTAAGTGCAAGTGCAATTCTCTGTCCTTTTAGTTTTTTATTATTTTGCCATTTGCCAGTAACGTTTTTTTTGTTTTTTTTTCCAATTAAGATATAAGGACCAATCTGAAATGTACTTCATTGTGTAATTATTGGGTTAATTGATTGTTAACGTGAGTTGTACATACTTTTTGAAAACTCAGTGGAACTGAAAAGACACATCTGTTGGTGTTTACATGACTAATGTAAAAAATGAATATCAAAAATACGCCCTATCATCTTTGATGTCATGTCACTGCTCTACTCCAAAGCTCAGTCAGTGACATCCGTCCAGTGCATTAAGCCATAATGAAACCGCAGAGTTTCAAAGCAGCATGGCTATCTATTTAAACAATGTTCTCCGACCATGGTCTGGCTATTTCAGTACGACTTTTCTCCGAACTTCAAGAAATGATTATAAAATGCAGATTAAAACATCTAAGCAAAGACTGCGTTTTTAGTCTTTCTGCGATAGTTCTGAGCTTTTCATTTCAGTTAATTGCTCAGTTTATGATTATGTGATATCTTAAAGATTAAAAATTAAACAAAAGTTTAATTTCATTTGTTGGTCTTTATGGAAGAAATGTTGTACAGTGGTTAAGACATAACACATCTTAAGATGCTCAGTCATTTCTTAATTGTGGTTCTTTAGGCAAAACTTTTGGAAAATGTAACTTTTTTTTGCCCAAAATAGATTGTGCTTTTCACTTGCTGAGGAAATAAATGACATTTTAGGAACAGAGGAAGGAAAATGTTACGGTTGGAAATCTTTATCCCCGGCATGCTACCAGATCTGCCATTAAGCATCATTTATACAGCAGGCATGGACAATGCTCCAGCTCCTGCATTCGTCTACGATTATTAATCAAGTCCGTATATTTCCAAGTGTAGTCGACTGCTTCTATAGTGTGTAGCTTTTGATTGAGAGCTCGCTTAGCAAAATGTGTGAAGCACAGATATTTTGGTTTATCTTCTTGATTATGCTTTTGATTTTCTCCATTCAAAGGTATCGGAATAAAGAGTGATGATTCTATGAATAATAAGGTTATTTTGTTATCATGTTTTGGTCCTTCTGAGTGTTACCTGGAGCACCTTGGATGTACACACACCAACAGTGATTTGAAATTGAACTCATGACATGTTAATTGGTACTTGTTTATTTGTGTTTTAAGGGTAATAAAATTCTCTCTCTATATATATATATATATAAATATGTATCTAGAATATATATCAATAAGTCATGTATGTTTATATTTGTCAATCTGCATATAATATAGGGAAAGTTATGTAGGATTTTATTGTATAATAAATATAGTCATGGATGAATAAGCAGACTGTTATTGTGGTAAGTCAAAATTCATTTTGAAAACTTAATTTTGAAGACGTCACAACAAAGAAAGGAAGGTGGGTCTGTGTTCAATGCCCTATTTATATCCATGCAATGCAACTAATGTTTAACAATATGTGCAGTATGTTTAGCAGGCCTACTAGAGACATTAAACCTGCAATTTGCTTTTTGGTTTAGATGGTTATTTACCAGCAGTTATGGAGCGAGAATAGTCCTTTGGAATCGTGTTTGTATTCACCTGGTGAATTTAAGTCCAATAATATTCACTCTCCGCTCTGTTTTAAAGGGGAAACATCTTGCTGTCTGACAGCTAAATGCTCGACTGTGTTCACTTGCTCTCTTAGCTGCTAACTGTGTCCGTCTGTCAACTGCCTGTTGCGGCCAAAAATATTACCAAAGCGTGACCGTGAACCAAATCAGTAAAGTTGTGGGTCGGAGAGCTAAATTATGAGCTGAAACTCTTGTCAACTGATAGAAGGAAGCTTTGACTCAATATATGCTCATAGTTGTAGTGTGAGAGGCTCCAAACTTAACCCACAGGTCTGGAATTTGTCTGCCTCTCTCATAACAGCTGACTACCCAATCACCAACAAACAATAAATACCTACAGTCCCTGGCATGTTTCCTATCCAGATCTGGGCCCACAAAAGCCTTGAAGTTCCGTCTCATATGGTGCCACAACGTACAGTAGAAATTACTGTTTTAATGGAAAATCCTGGCATTAGGCTATATGGTTATAGACAACTTTACGGCCAGTATGTGAGAACTTTGAAAGCTTTTTTAAAAAGTGCTGCGCTTGGTGAGAAAAGCCAATACATAGACTAAACTACACGGATATTACCCGTTCACTTCCTGGCTTTTCCACACCACATGTATGTGAGAGTAGGATGAAAATGCATTGGAAATACTGTTCGAATACCAGGAATTGAACTTCCAACATGCAAATGATTGGTGGAGAAGCATACAGTATATATAGGCCCACAATAAATCTTCATTAACCCTGAAATGTCCCCTCATTAACTTGTCCGAAAGCTTGCACTCTGTCCGTCTGATTTACGAGTAGCAGTGTGACTCAGTGACGGATGGTGTCTGCGTATCACTCGTACTATTCTGGCTCGGAGATTTGGTTGCATATGGTTCAGAGTTCACAACCTTCACCCTGGTCACCTGTTCAGTTTTCATTCTTGTCCTGTCAAGAGAGATTGAGCTGCTCCAGAAGGTTGAGGGTTCTTATCTTGGTTCATAACATTGATGAAAGCCAATGGGGACCTTAAAGGGATAGTTTGGATCTTTTTAAGTGTTTTTGAATGAGGTATTATCTATAGTCAGTGTATTAGCCACATTAGATGGCAGTCGGCACGCCGCCACAGAAGGGCCGACTACTGTAGGTAGTAATACACCGACTATTGACACAACCCAACTTTAAAAGGTCCACACTATCCCTTTAAGCATTTCTCCTAAGTTCTCATAGACAAACTGTCCTTCCTGACCAGACTACCTCCATTTTGGCGTTACACTGTAGTATTTAGAATATTTGACTGAATGAATGAAAACAATTGCGGTTGTTAATCAGCTGCAGGGCAGAGAACAGACGATACACTGCACTATGCACACCGGTCTTTACTTGTCGGTCTACTTATCGGTCTTTACTTGGGCCAAATTGTTGGCAACAACTTGTTATTGTTGCTGATGCAGGGGAAGAAGCGTTTGGCCCCCTACCCCCAATACCACAATGCTCCTGCAAGTGTGCACGAGAGTTATTTATAGCAGCAGTGAGGAAGTCTTTGAAGCAGAGCTCTCACCAGTTCATGTGTTGGCATGTGTTTTGGAAATGGTTCCATCCACACGGCAGACTCAGTCTGTGCATGTTTGCTGCAGCTGCTGGAAACCAAGCAGTTAAAAATAAGGCTAGAAGGGCTGTATTGACACGCTTGGCAAATCTAATCATAGCAGTGATTGCGGTTGACAATTAGACAAATTATCTTACAAATTCGCTTGATAGAATTCTACTGTTTTTTTAAATATTTTCTTTCACCAAACTGATCCATTCAGCACAAGACTTGTTTTTGATTGGCTCCTTCAAATAATGGTCACCAACTCCCAGCCAATAAGGTGAGAGTATGGCATTTAAACAGACATGACAGCAGTTGTCCACAGGATCCAAACCTTTTGCTCAGCATTTATTTGTTATAAAAACCTCATGACAAGGATTATTATAGGGATGTCCTGAGCAAGTGTTCCCCTCATTTCTGTTCCTGATTAGACTCTTTTAATATTGTGTATCTGCCAATACAGAATCTGATCTAATGTAACAAATGAAATGTTGATTTAACATGCATCTGACACATCAAAATAAGAGCTGTAGCCTGCTCTATCTGACACCCCCCTAATTTTTACCTGATTCCAAATTAAATGTGTCAGTAGACGCTACGTCCATAGGAGACTGGACTTAGGAACTAAAGGGTAGCTGGTTTGGAGTGTGGACTGGTAGAGGTGTCAGCGCCGGGCTAGCGAGAAGCATGCCTGATTGTTTGTACATAGAGCTTTGCTACTGACAAACAGAGATTAGGGATAACAGCTTAGCATTGGAGTTTAGCAAATGTGTTTATTTCTGCCAAGAATAAAATAGAACTGTTTGACCAAGATGACCCTTATTTTTAGCATTCGTTCTACTCACAGAACCAATTTTGTATTCTCAATACTGCTTTGGTTTTTGCAAGAGGTTAATTTGTTTTTCTTAATCAATAACATTTCCTTTTTATTGTTTGTTTTTTAGCTACATTCAATATTTATGTATCTTGTAGGTCAAAAACAAAAAAGAGATTAAAATGAGAGAATGAGAAATTAATATTTAGCTGTAGCTACATCTGTAGCTGTGATTTCTAACTATGTGCAAGCATTTTTGTAGTTCATGTGACATTATCTTTTTAAATAAATGCATGGCAGTTGATCTCAAACAAGGGAGTTTTTCAATGTGAACAGGCTCAGTGAATAAATATCAACTCACCTCTTCTAGGTTATAATACAGCAAAAAACGTTATATATTAGTTGACAGGTTGCAGTCAAAGTAAGTAAGTCATTAATACTTTTCATGTCTGATATGTTTAGACCTGACTTGGAGGTAAATGTTTAGATATACTGTATATTTTAATCTATATCCACTTAAATGATTAAAACATTCATAATAAGGTGAAAGTGCAAACACCAAAGTGTGCCGACCAAAACATTTGATGTCCGAAATACTTGAAATCTAGGTGTCACAATTGTGATAAACACTGAAACATCAGTCATCTTATAAGAGGTTTATGTGAATACTAATATAGTCTGCCTCTGAAACTGTGACACTTGTTGAGCTGCAGGATGAATCATACATTTTTATGTCACCAACTTGTCTCCAGCAGTGTGTTTGTTATGGAAACGCTGCATGTTAGAAATACCGCCAGAGAATATCAAAGTATAACGTTTTCATGATAAGTATTCAAGGAATCAATATTATTTTTTGCCTCTCGATGATCACAATACATCTGCTATCCGACTTACAACATCAATATTAACAAAACAATATTTTGCACACCATAAGGCTTGCCAGTAACAGTTGGCAGGTTGCCATTGCAAAACATTTTAGCCATCAGTAGCAACCATTTCTTTACATATCAAAAATAGAGACAGCATACAACATTTATGATGCTACATGATGTGGTGTTTGCTCTCTCAGTCTCTTCAGCCGGATGTGAGAGGGGTACCAGCTGACCAAGCAGAATCAGGACAGATTGGAGGTCATCTCTGAAAGTATAGATGATGGACAACACTTCAATGTTGAAGGGCCAATGGATCTGCAGTGCTGGGAATCAGCACAAAGGTCCAGAAAACCAAAAAAAATAGATGAACAAACAACCCGTGACTTGCGGGATTCATTTTGAGGGATCTGTGAAGAACATGACAACAGCTGCACTGCTGGTATCGATCAGAAAATGAGGTTGGACAATTTAACGGACAACACTTAAGATTCAAATTGTGTAAAGTATCAGATAAAACACAAACTACAAAGGAAACTTGTTTGGTTACTGTAATAAAGCTTTTATTCTTTTACATTTTCATTATGAAGCTGATATACAGTATAACTGCATAGAATCATAACTCAAAATATAAAGTAAATTAAAACGGCTACCATCTTATTCATTTTGGGCAGTCAAAAGCTGGATGTCTGGTTGCCAGCCGGACAACCGTGCGTCAGTTTAATCAAATTACAAAGTCACATATTAACAATTAAATGTGTGTGTATTTCAACATATATATACTTTCCGAATAATCCAAATAAGCATATGGACATTTGTTGCCCATAATTTGGTTTATAAAAGCAAATGTTCAATGGAAAAACAGAAACGGTACAGCAACATGATGATAAAAGCATTTCACTAACATTCCACATATTCCAACTGCAGTAAGAGGTTCATTTTTGTCCAACAAAAGCTTTTTGCTTTGACAGTTTCCGTGCATGTCACAGTTTTAGAGAGTAAGTTGCTTGTAAACAAAACAATTATCAAGTAGTCTGCATCTTTATCCCCCACGGGTATGGAAGTTAAACTATTGAGCAAGTTCAAAACTAATTTGCTCATTACTTAATCTGCAAGTCAACACAGGACGGTTTTTGAGAGCAAACGATGAATTGTGGTCGTAGTTGATAATTTCATACCACAAGAGGAGCTCATTAAATTATGATTTGAATGAGAAGTGTAGCTTCCTTTGCTTATTTTTTTCAAAGTTATATCCATCACACACAAACTCGTGGTGAGAGCAGAATAAAACGCATTCAAGTGTCACAATATTCAACCGTCTTCCAAGTAACATCATGTTACTGAACTATCAGGTTTACTTCTGAAAGAAATTTGACCACAAAGCTATTTGTGGGTACAGTACGTCCTTTTAAAGCCCGATTGTAATGGCCTCTCACATGTTCGACGTTTACAAAGCTGTCCTTGTGCACTCTCAAATCTTGTGGTCACTCAATAGTGTTGGTAGTAATAGTCTTCCATACTCATGCAGACATTTTCACAGACAAACGCATGTTGTTCCTGAGTCTTGGGTAAAAACACCGGTCACTAGATCTTCAGGTCATCCAGCCTGCTCTTGTTACTGCTGTGCTTGCTTGACTGACTGTTTCTGCGCTGATTTTCAATGGGCAACTCAAAGATAGGGCTGGAGATTTTCCTCTCCTTCACATCGTCTCCCTCTGGTTTACCTTTTCTCTCCACGGCCATATTGTCTCTGTTCTGCTTGTGAACCGCTTTGCTGTTGTAGGGGCTGTAGGCAGCGTTAGGCTCTGCCATGCTGTACTTTGAGTCCGCGGGGAAAGGTTCAGGCACCGCAGCATGACCAGCAAAGAAGTTGTAGTTCGGGACATACGGCATGACCGCCTCATTTAGGGCCTTGGGAGCCTCACCTGCAGCCTGCGATCGTCTGTAACGGAGACCCTGGTGGCACTTTGTGAAACCTAAATGGTACATTTCCACCAGGTTGAGCAGCAGGGAGAGGCAGGCCACGGCCAGCATGAACAGGATGAATATCGTCTTCTCAGTGGGTCGAGAGATGTAGCAGTTCACCATATTAGGGCAAGGCCAGCGGTCGCAGGTGTACATTGGCTTGAGCTCGAAACCATACAGGAAGTACTGAGCTACAATAAAGGCCACTTCAAACAGGGTCTTAAAAATAACGTTGAAGACGTAGGTTCGCAACAGTGCGCCTTTCAAGCGCACATGGCCCTGGTTGTCTTTGATTGGGGCCTTCTTGGCTTTGGTTACATGTAACTGCTGGTGCTTTTCATTGTGGATGGCAAGTTCCTTCTCTCTCTGTTCCTCCTTTTCCTCCATGCGGACCAGATGAAGGATGTGGCCCAGATAAATAAGAGTTGGCGTTGAGACAAAGATGATCTGCAACACCCAGAAGCGGATATGAGAAATGGGGAAGGTTTTGTCGTAGCAGACGTTCTGACAACCGGGCTGCTTGGTGTCACACGTGAAGCCGGACTGCTCGTCGCCCCACACCTTCTCAGCGGCGGATCCCAGCACCAGGATGCGGAAGATGAACAACACTGTCAGCCAGACCTTGCCCACAACGGTGGAGTGTTCCTGGGCACTCTCCAGCAGCTTCCCCAACAAGTTCCAGTCCCCCATACTGGCTCACAAATGTAGACTCAATTTATCGAAAAAACCAGGAGAGATATCTGTAAGGAGAGGGAGTTAAAAATATTTGACTTGGATCAAATGAACACAGTAATGTGGCAGACTCCGGCCTCGTCATATAAACTTAAAGATTTGGTGCAGTACGTCCTGAAGCTACAAATCAGGCCCCTTGCTTTGACATGGTTTGGCTGTGAAATTGTAGTTGTGAAAGTGGTTTTCTTTCTTTTCTTGTATCATTTATAACTTGAACCTTCCAAATAAATACATATACTAACTACTATATTATGGTAACATAGAGAAATTTAAATCAGCGATAACTGATTTTTTTAGCCACTCTGGGGCAGCGGAAACAAGCTGTGAAGACACACTTTTAAGTTGATGTGGTGATTTAGAGTATTTATTCTAGCAGCTTAAAGAGAATTTCAGAAGTAGGTGTTCACAACAGGATCTAAATAAACCTGACATCAAATACATTGGGCGTTTTTATGCATGCACGAAATCTGTATCACGCACTTAATGTGGGAAACATGACGTAAATCTCAACAGTAATTTAAGCTCACATTCAATCCAATAAGGACATTTAGTTAAAACAGTGAAGTTGCTGTTCGATTTACGCATGGCATTCCATGTTAACCATTATAAATATGGTATTTGTTTTTTCTCTGCAGTTACCCTTCAACCAAAGGCTACTGTACTTCAGATGAGACTTACTGATAGAGACACTGATTTATTATGAATTCACTGCTTGTACTCCCAGAGGTTGTGTCCTATCCAGAGTAGGCTAATAAAAAGGGCAAGGACACAGCTGACTGTGTGCGAGAGAAAGCCCCGGAGCAGGCAGGGGAGACTCCTCGATCTTGTGACACAGTAGCCACCAGTGCTCCCCCGACTCCAGAATTAGGTTTCTAGTTTAGATTTCAGGGGCCTATTGGTTACAACATGGGCAAAAATGTACTTTAAAAATAGTTGTGCTTGTCCCGAGTGATGATAAGTACACATATTGTGAATCGGAACACCTGTTTGAAAAACGTAAAGATTGTCAAGCAGAAATGAAAGGATATTTTAAAGGATCAACACTTTTCATGTTGCAGTAACTGTTGTTAGTGAACTTAATACTGAGTCTGGGTTTCATTCCCAAATTTCTACTCAGATATACAATATAAAAGATACTTTAGATAGGCAAATTAACTTCAGAACTGTAACATATTTTTGGAATATTAAGTTAGACATTAAAAAAGATTAGCTTGGGTATATCTTCATTAAGAAAAACGTACCTTAAAATGTTCATCTCCTACAGCAGATCCAGAGTCAGTTGGTGACTCAGCCTCTTTCGTTCACGGAGAGGTCATGTTCTCCTGAAGAGACTGCATCGCCAAGATAAACTTCTCTCAGATAGTTTTCACTGGAGGTTCTGTGATCCCGCCTGCTGCACTCCTGATCAATGCCCACTGTTCAACAACTAAACCCACCCGGTCATTCCCACTTGTAGGAAAGTATAAAACCCCTTGCTCAAGAGGTGTTTCCGTTCAATGGAGTGGCAGCTGGAGAGTCCAGTGAGGATGCAGGTTAGCCTTACATGTCAGTAGGATCTAAATATAATTCACGGTGATGGGAGTGGCTTTGTTGTCACTCTCACGGTGACCCTTGACAGTGTGGAGGAGCGTCAGACACTGTCGAGCCTTCAGTCAGCACTGCGGTGAGCGTTACTGCTTGTTGAGTGACTGATAAGTTCCATGCGTGGTGGTAATGCATACAGAGACAGAAGACATACAGACTTGACCCTGTTCTTTAGGCTGTGTGACTCATCTGGGAGTTCTTTATTCTTTGTATCAACTTTAAGTTCAGCAGCGTGGTGTTGCTGTGGTGCAAACCACACAACAGTGGTGAAAAATAACAACAAAGTAGTCTACATTTACTCACATACTGGACAGTTATAAGTACTCGTCTTGTATTCTGAGTACTTTCACAACTATTGTTACTTTTTCCGATTCAAATTTTCATCCAGAACACACACACACACACACACACACACACACACACACACACACACACA
>NW_022280048.1:2794446-2884833 GCF_004355925.1 Anarrhichthys ocellatus | reverse complement strand
ACACACACACACACACACACACACACACACACACACACACACACACACATATTTATCTTAAAACCCCACTTAAAATTGAAATATAGGAATGTAAAATTATAAACAATGACTTCCCTTACAGTTAGATGGCTGAGAGGACTACACAATATCATTTAATTGTCTTTCGTGCGTTTAGGTTGTAGAAAGTCCTCTTTACAAATAGATCTTGTATAAAGGTTCTGCAAAAAAACGTTGTGTGCATGGCGAACAAAACGCTGTGCAATGGTTCAACCAATAAGCTATAAAAAAAGATAATCATCAAAATCCGTCTCCTTCTGATGAACTTCTATAAACTAACTTTGCCAATCTCTTCATCAAAACGTGTGGGTGGTACTGAGATGCCCCACATATACGTATGTAACAACGCACAGTCACCACTAACTAGTCACAGACAGGAATACCAGATTGGAGGAATTTGTTTTTTTGGTGCAGTGCTGCTAATATGCTACAGGTCAATCTGAACACTATAGATAGGTGTGAAATGCCCCCATGCTCGGTCAATTCAGGTCCAGCTGTCCGCAGGGTCAACCATTGTCACCCACACACTGACCCCTTACATGGCCATGCTATTGATAACCCAAAACTCTGCACTCTGGTCTTCAGAAGGCGCTTAAGACGTTTCCTCACAGGTGGCAACGCGGCTCCGAAGATCTCTGGCCTAAAGATGGTAACGTCGCCACTACTGTAAATGTGTGATGACGTTTCATTCACGTTTCTGAAAGTGGCACAACTGTAAGTGCAGATTCATTTCTTCTTGCAAAAAGGTGCTGCTCTCCGGTAATTTCAGAATATATCAACATACCGTACACCAGAAAAATGTTCCCCTGTTATATGTTGGAGCACTCCCATTGGAGTCAAATGACAATTTAAGAAGCCACAGGCAATTCACAAGAGTCATTTTAGCATTTGTAAATCACATTTTTGATTTGTAAAGAAAGCAGAAATTACACAATTACACAAACTGTGGTTGATTTTATTCTTCTGTGTACTGAAGACATAAACATCCAGCTTCAAAATGAATCAATTTAACCCTTGTGCCTCACTTTAAAGAAAAAAATGTTGCTTGCAAAAATGTCCACATTAATAAACTGCCAGAAAATTATACATGTATATTAATTTCCACTTTCACAAAATGAAGTCTTTCAGCCAACTTCAGCCCTGATCATCACCACCAAATATTCATTCATTTTCAGAATTGTAACCCTTTAAAATTGCAGGTTCTTTACACGATGCCTCTGTTGTTATGAAAATAACACAATATTTGAATTATTTTCTGAATACTAAATGGAAGCAAAGCAGTGGTCGAGCAAGAGAGTGAATGAAGAGAGGGAGCAGCGTTAGCGAGACCAAAGCAGAGAAATAAAATCGTATTTTCCAGATTGTTTCATGGTGGTTACGTTTCTAAAGCACAAATAAACACACCCACACCTCCGCACAACCGTGCAGGAAGCAGGGAGGGGGGGGGGGAGACGAAGAGCAGTTTTCCCTGCTCTTCGTCTCCCCCCCTCGACTGAAGCACATAAAAACACACTGCAATGTAAGAGCACACAGCAAACTAAGAAAATGCAGGCAGAGACCCTCTCTGCAACATGTTGGTCATAATGATTGAGAGGGATTCGTTTTGTATTAGTCTATGTATTGTTTTCTTAAGAAAATACTGCATTTTAAACTCTAAAAAAACTTCCACTAGTTAAATGCCAGTTGTTGTTGTTTTTTTTACATTACGCCACTGTTGTGTTTTAATGATTATTCTCTGTATTATAAATGCCAGTGTGATTTTTTTCACATAATGTCAAATACAACATTGATTTTGATGCACTGCATTATGTTTTTGCAGGGCAAGTACATCAGAAAAAAAGTACAATTTAAAAACCAGGGCTCTAGATCTGCTATAATAGAATACACAATGTTATGCTGTAATGGCCGTGGGATCAATAATCGTGGTTTGAATGGTGACCTTTTACCTTTTTGTCGGTTTATGAGGTCGATCTTCCAAAATTCAAGAAAAAAAACAACTCACGCCTTTGCAAAAATTATTAAAAAGCCAAAAATGTCCCATAAGCACAAGGATTATATAACATGTTAAGCAATTAATAGTAAATCAAAAAACATCAGTATTCAACAAACACTCAATGATTTTACATGTTTTCCATGTATTAGTACAACATCTCTCTCATAACTCAAGAAAAGAAAAAGATAAATCTTCCAGTCCATTAGACTCAGTCCATGGTGATTAGGCAAACACGTGATGTTTGTGATCATATTTAATGTAAATAATAGAATATTATAAATAACAACGCCCAAAATACTACTACATTGTATTTTCCGGCACACTTCTCTTATTATTTTAAATAACATTTGTCACATTTCATAGTTTAATATTTTCATTTCAAGTTCAAACAAATGTCCACCACTGTGGATATCAACGTACATGACAATGAAAGCCTATAATGTGATCAGTTGGCATATTTCGTCACAACATGTTACTTAATTGATGTCTATTGGCCTAACATCAAGATATTACATCATGTCAGTACAAAGTGCTGCTGTATACAGTCTTTAGGTTCATAGCAGAATATGTAAACGGTAGTTCCTGTGGGGTATTAGCTTAAGTCTGGTGACTTTGGCATTGAATGCTTTGTCACTGAGATTATAAACCACTGGATAAATAATAAATCATCCTATGTCAAACTGCAACATACAGTATATTATATGCACTTTACTCACAAGTTAAATCAATGGCTGTCGCTTGGATCCAATGTCACATATATATGTCCCTTTGTGCAAGTATGAAATCTGTGTGTTTTATTAGTACGAGCAGAGCTTTTGTTGGATCCAAGCCCCCACAGTCGAGTCTCCAGCAGTGTGCTTACTGCAGGCCTTCCCCACCAAGAAGACCACCTCTGCAATGTTGAGCAGAATACAAACCCCTGATGCAGTCAGCATGAACACGGTGAAGACAGTCTTCTCTGTGGGCCTCGACACGAAGCAGTCCACCGTGTTGGGACAGGGGTACGAGTCGCACTTCACCAGCCGGATCATCTTGTAACCAGGGTAGATCATATAAAACAGATACATAAAGGTGACCTCAAAGATAATGCGGAACATCAGGCTGATGACGTACGTCCACCACAGAGCCCCAGAGATTTTCATCTTCTGGGTCTTTATCTGCTCCAGGTCTTTGGGGTTGCTCCGCCCTGATAGTTTGTAGAGCCTCTTGTCGACGTGGCGGCGGTGGGCCACATGCATGGCGACCAGCAGGGCAGGGGTGGAGACCAGGATGAGCTGAAGCGCCCAGAGGCGGATGTGGGAGATGGGGAAGAAGTGGTCGTAGCAGACGCTGTTGCAGCCCGGCTGCTGGGTGTTGCAGGTGAATCCGGACTTCTCGTCGCCCCACACGCTCTCCGCTGCAACTACCAGAACCAGGATGCGGAAAATGAACAGGACAGAGAGCCAGATGCGACCAATGCCTGTGGAGTGTCTGTTCACACCGCTGATGACAGCATAAAATGACGCCCAGTTCATCTTTGGTTCCTGGTCTGATGGAGAATATATCAAATTGTCAACAGCTGAGAGAATATTGTGCTAAATATGTTAGGTTTTTGTTGTAATGGAATCTTTTCCACTGCAAAAATAACATGCAACACAAGACCTACAGTACATCATTGAGGAACATGGAGCAGAATAAACAGAACCTGTTGGGCACATACAATTAGCCAACAGAAAGAAAAGAAAAAAACGAATAATACGATGCATACTATAAAAAACTATAACATAAAAACAACATTTTCACAGTATTAAATAGGAGTACTTTCTTCCTACTTTAGAATCAAAAGAGGCAATGTCTTTCATTAATCCGAACCTTTTAGAAAAATCAGGCTTTGTCTGACTTTTCCACTAGTGGAGACCAATCCCTGAAGTGCCGATAAGTCAGTGCAAGTCCAAGAGACCTGGTTCCTAATAAACAGAGATGGGTAGATGCGACCATTCTCTCAAAAATACTTTTGACTACTCATTTCCAAAAAGGAGAAACAAAAGAAACATTCCCACATTAAATGCATCAGTGCATCTTCATGATCATTTTTAAAAGTAACTGGAATAACAGTACAGCCATTTATTAAAAGTTTAACTGGTGTATAATAATACCTGTGTATAATTTTGTAGTGTGTAAATGTGTTGACTGCATCATTAGCTGAGGTAAGATTAGGGAATCTTAAGGTTAGAATGTGTTCCTGTTCGTTATTATCAGCTACTGATTACTAGATACATTAAAAACTAATTGTTGAAAAATAAAATTTCATTTTTGCGCATCAAACATTTCCTAAAAAAATGGAGAATTATGAGGAGCGTTGAGAATGTTTGTTTGCCGTGAGGAGAAACCAGTAGATTTTAAAGCTGCAATAATAAGATGATGAATAAATTTGTTTATTGACAGAAAATCAAGCAGTTACTATTTTGAGTAAAATAGCCTACTGAACATTCACTATAGTTCCAACTTGTCAATTGTGAGGATTTGCTGCTTTTCTTTGTCTTACATGATAAACTAATATCTTCAGACTGGTGGTCAGACAAAACAAGTGATTTGAATAGGTCACCTAGGACTTGAGGAATTTGTGCTATTTTTAAAATATTTTCTTGTAAGCGATTAACAGAATAATCGAGGAAATAATTGGCAGATTAATCAACAGTGAAAATAGTCATTGTGGCCTCACAGTAAAGAGGTTGCAGGTTCAATTTCCAATCTTCAGTTGTATATCAGTGACAACCAGAGACTCAAAACATTGAAAGATTATTAAAGAAGCTAGAAATATTTTTCAAGTATTTAGAAGCAAACTTACAAACACAACTTGAGCAGATTTAGTATTTACATAGTAGTCCACATAATACTGTACCTTAATATAAATGTATACACTCAAAAGTGAACTTTGGATGCTTGAATAAAAATTAATCATACTTCCAGTTTTAGACTTCTTTCCATCAATTTAGTTTTTCAAATTCAGGATTAATTTCAAGCCTACAAATCATGCAAAAAATGTTTTATCTACTCTGTGCTGATCATTACTGGTTGCCCTGAGTTCCTAACATGCTTGAATGTCCAGTCTAGTACAAATGTCAGAGTTGTTACCCGGCTCAGCAGGAGGCGTAAGAGGCATAGGAGACAGCGTAGAGGACAATGTTGACCTGCTGGTTTTGCATGAATGTGAATCCAGAGAAGAAGGATGGCTCTTTGCCCCCCTCTGCAGTTGGCAGGCCCCTTAAAAGTGCAACACTGAAGTCTGGCACCATGTGTCATGTGACATGCTTTCACCAGTCACCATGGTGTAGCACAAGGTGGGCATCTGCACCCAACATAACGGTGTCTAATACTCTTAATTCTCCTCAGGAAAATAAATTGTGGTCCAAAAGTGTTTTGATGTTCATTAAAGAAGGACTCCTCTGGTTACAAGCTCATGATGATTCAGATAATCTGACAAATCCACTTCTTGACCAGCTGTACAGCTTATCATAAACATGACTCAGGGACTGCAAAATACTGTTTTGTTTGATTATCACCGAAAGAAAGGCAACTTTTGTTATAAAATATCTAAAAAAAACATGCTAGAGTGTCACAGTTTCTTCTGTAACCAACTGTAAATGCACACATTTACCCAACTCTTCAGAGTCAAGACATAACAGTAAAGCACAAACTACCCATAAACACAGATTCAACCATCTGAACACAATGAAAGAAATGCCCTTCTTGTCCTCAGCTACATGATCTGAAATGAAGCAGACTCACCGTCAGCTGTAGTTTGGAATAAAGCACATCCAGAAACATTTACGTTAACATTAGCAGATCCTTTTTTTCCCAATCTGTGAACAAGAGTATCAGAGCACCATGACTTTGCATTGCTAATGATTTCCCTCACACTAGCCACTGCCCTGCACTGGCGAGGTCATATGCTTCTGTGCGCGATATTTGCATACAATGGCCCCATTTACAGAAGCCAAACAAACGGCTTCAGAATTCAGATCAAACGTTTTAATTCCTGCCCAGCTGAGGAATCTGTGTGGGGACTGCGGTCTGTCCTCACGTCCTCATTGTGCTGTGTTCTGCAGGGGAAGTGGAGGCTGTTTTTGACGCAATATGGAGGAAAACATAAAGGTCTAAAACAAAGAATGAGCCATACAATCTTAAGATAAGAGAACAAGAGTTTATTATCATAATAATCATCTTTATTTTTCCTCCTTAGCCTTTACA
This sequence comes from Anarrhichthys ocellatus, assembly GCF_004355925.1. Classification (NCBI taxonomy): domain Eukaryota; kingdom Metazoa; phylum Chordata; class Actinopteri; order Perciformes; family Anarhichadidae; genus Anarrhichthys; species Anarrhichthys ocellatus. Next base: position 2,878,553 of record NW_022280048.1, on the reverse strand, counting down.
TCCACATTGTCGCTGCCCACCTAATATCTAACCTCAGACTAAACCTGCTCATTACCACAGTTTGACGTATTCCTGTGGGATTAATGGCTCGTTTTTTTAAGGCTGAATAACCTCTTTAGCTCGCCGGTTTTAGCAGTGGGGTGTTCAATGACGTCTACATAACTTTGAAAAGAAATATTTATGTATTGAAGCATTTCCACAACATCCACACAAGTATTTATCATGCTCCACTGTATCTATGATATTTCTAATAAAAGTAAGGATCTGAGCGGGAACATTGAAGCTCCATGCTGCTTTGAAATGCATACATGCTTCAGATAAATAAAATGGGTCTGGAGGTTGTCAAGAGCAGGCAGTGACCTGAAGAAGGATAGAGTCTGCTGTTGACATCTTTTAATGGCGTTTAAATTTACATTGCAATGTTGATTTTGAAAATAGTTATATGTACATACAGTATAGAAAGGGGGGCCAATACTGATCCTTGCGGGACACCTTTATAGACCATACTTGATTTGAAGCTATTGGCAACAACAGTCTGAACTCTACTAGAAAGATGTGATCTCAACTGGCAGTAAGCAGAATCATCAAAACCTAATGGAAAGAAACAACCTATTATAATCAACGATATCAAATGCAAGCAAAATATCACTTTCATGCCCACACACACAACAATACAATCTGATTTCACTCTCTGGGATGTAAATACAATTTGGTTCGACTCAGGTTGAAGTTAGGTTATGTCCAGGAAATAAATGCGTCTTCCTAAGTGTATCACTGTGTGTGTGTGTGTGTGTGTGTGTTTGTGCGTGTGCTCTCATCTGCATTGTTTGATGCATTGTCAATCTGATCAACACTTAAAATCAGTTGCAGGCATTGTGACGGTTGATGGTTGATATTTACTCAAGTACTGTCCTTGAGTACAATTTTTGAGGTACTTGTTCTGTACTTGTACTTTGCTAGCGTAGTTTTCATTGTTTGCTGCTTCAAAGCTCTACTTTAATATTGTACTTTCTCCACTACATTTAGTTATTTTGCATATTTTAATTATTAATACAAAATGAAAAACAATTACAATTAGCTCCACCTTTATCAGCCTCAACATTAAGTGATGAACACATTTATGTATCAAATCCTGTGATATAATATCTATGATCTGAAAAGGGACATTATTGATACTTCAAGAATATTTTGATGCAAATACTTTTGTTACTTTTACTTGAGTAAACAGAGTATTTCTGCAATGTGGTATTGCTACTTTAATTGTATCGTTACTTCAGTAAAAGATGAGAGTACTTCTTCCACCACTGGTTAAAGGGCTCCATGTTACACGGCATGACCGTATGTCAGAGAGGTGGTTTTACCAAATGTGCAAACATTCTTATGGGATGCAAAGGTGATATAAAATCCCTCGTGACCTGTTCTGCAACATTTCGAAAACTCCTGACGTTGTTTTTGTAAATGAAGGCCCAAAGTATTGGGACCTGTACATGGATGTGTAATGAATGAAGATTTAAATTAACTAAATGAACTGAAACTGACGGAATGCTGTGGTCCCCTGCTTCCGTTCAGACTGAATGATGACATCTGGCGGTCAGTAACCATCATCTGCAGAAGTGAATTCAGTCTTGGGAAAGTGACATCAGCATTGATCATCACATTCCTCAACACCTCAACACAGGCCTCTGCGGAGAGAAACAAGTCTGCAGGTATGTCAAATTATTTGAATGTTGCATAACATTTGCAATCAGGAAGTGAGCAATACCTTTATTTACAGACATCTTGATATTTCTCTGATAATCCTATACTGGTAGACAGCTGAGTCATGTCACCTTAATACTATTGTTTTTGTGTGATGACATAGTTTTACATTAATGTTTCCATTGTGTAAGTTTAAATTACACAAATGTTTCCTGTAAGTCTGGTGAAGCTGCCTATGACCACACCAGTGATATCATGGTGCTTATTCTTATATGTGACACACCCAGTCACATGCAGGTGTCACCTGTCTCATTGTGGAATAATCACGTTCTCGTGATATGTTCAGGGCCCCGCACTTTAATGACTAAGTGTCCATGCAGGTGTGTCTGTATCATGAGAAGCTTTGAACTTAAAACCATGTTCCTCCAACACAGTGCTACCGTAGCTTTCATCAAAGGTCTTTAAGACGCACATTAGTATTTATTATTATTTTATTAATATTAGATTATTATATTATATGTATTGTTATTATTGTATAATAACTGGACTATTCTTTTTTTCTTCACTTTCCTAGTTTTTATTACCACATTGTTTTGGCCATTTATTGCCCACAGCACTAAACGCAGCATCGTGAACAGCAACTGTGCAGCAGCCCCTTTAAGAACCTCCTGGGTGTGGAAAAGGGGAAGATTTCAGCGAGTCCATAGCCAGATGGTTGCGTCCCATTCAGCTTTGAGTTACCCCTCTTTGTAAAGCTGTGGGACCTAAAGGATGTGTATGACACCTCAGTTTGAGAATATGCATTCACCAATGCGTATTCAGTGATTAATTATAGCGCGCGGCGAACTTTAAAAATCAAATGTGACTTCAAACCAAGGTAAAGGCCGGGTGAGGTTTAAGGAAAGTGGGAAATATTTAGGAAACGAACGCGTCCAAATGAATTCTAGCCGCTCTTCTAATCACGACACCGCAACAAGGAAAAAAGTGGTAAAGAGGACCAGGACACAACTAAATTACGGTTTCGATAGCGCGTCTGAGGAAGAAAAAGAGGGAAGTAAATACAACACCGTGTCCTGTCACTGTTTCGTGCACTTCACACGAGACCAGCGGCTGCTGCAAGCTCCCACGGACACCATGATGAGAGAGTGTGGAGTCGCTTCGACCGAGCAGCAATGACCAGTGAGCGGTAGACGAGCGTAGGCTGCGTGGATCACGAGAACTAACTCCGTGGCTTTATTGTCTGAAACCCCCCGGTCGTCCAGAAGATGGGGCATCCTCCTCTGGAGTTCAGTGAGTGCTATCTGGACAGCCCGGAGTTCAGGGAGACTCTCAAGTGTTATGAATTGGAGCTGGAGAGGACGAGCAAATTCCTCAAAGAGTTGATAAAAGACGGCAACAGTGTAATCACTGCGATCAGAGGTAAGGATCCTTAAATACGATCTCTCTCGTTTTGTTTTGTTACACATTGCATGTGAATACAGAGGCATGATGAGGCGTGGGATCAGCATCAGTGGGGCCTTTTTTTAAGGGCCCACGGGATCAGTGTGGGTGGGACAGGCTCATTCAGGGAGGTGCTAGTGCTCCCCTGGGAGAGGACCAAACAGCCCGCTCTGAAAGGCCACGGATCATGGTGCAGATGTGCAGCATGAGCGGCTCAGTTTTGTTTCCCAAAACAACGCAACAGCTGTTTTCTTGTGTTGCCCCCCCCCCCACACACACACACACACACCTCTACTCTACTGCGTGATGCTGTCTGTCATCTGTCCCACTGAGAGTATGGACCACAGCCAGTGACAGAAGGCAGTAGATGCGTTTATTTGGGTCAGCGTGGCACCCGTGAAGGCCAGCACTGTTGTTGTTGTTGTTGTTGTTGTTGTTTGACTTGCCAATAACCATTGTGCCCTCCAAATCAGCAGTGACCAGCTTTTCACCTCGCAAACAGAAAGGGTCATTGTAGGCGTGGTGAGAATAGCCAGTGGGTCACCAGTGCTGGTGTTTGGGGTAAACTGCACCAAGAGATATTCATTGAAAGTCACATATTTATCTCAAGTCCTGATGATCTGGACTCTCTGCACATGTACTGTGGAGCTTATTTTTTAAATTTGAAACACTGATCTCCAGCTGTAATTGCTGTGAAATAGGCTGCGTGTGTTCTGCACTTTGTCAACAATAAAAGCCTTTCATAAAAAGGCACTATTAAAGCAAGAATCCTAAATAAACTAAACACACATTTTGTTGATTGGGGGGGGGGGGGGGGAAGAAAACATGTGAAATGATGGAAAGGTTAAAACTGTTGCGTAATAAAGAAGGATTTAAGGAGTATGCCAAGTTCCTCTGGCAAAAAGCCTGACAGTATTGATCTGACAGATAGTTTTGATTTGATAATAAAGCAGGGATAAAATGTTATTATATATTATACAACGCATCCTTTCTGCTGCTGATCTGATACAAACCTGCCACGGATTTATTTAATACTTTGGACTTTCCTAGCAGAGAATAGAAAAGCACTGTAGCAATGATCCTGGCCTGCACTTGAATCTTATGAGTATTGTATTTAGAGGATAAATATGCCATGTTGTTGTGTAACGTAGTTGTGACAGAGGCATTTGTAACTCAATTCAGATGTTTCAAAAAGGAGTAAATGTTCATTTTTTTTTTTTACAGGCTATTCTCTGGCAGTACAGAAGTTTTCCCAGACTCTCAGCATATTCCAGTTCGATGTCGTCGGTGACTCCCTGACAGATGATGAAATTAACATTAGTAAGACAATGCTACTTTGTGTTTACTGACTTTTCAAAATCATGAACTAACTTTTAGACAACTTGCAGGAGACGTCATGTCATATTCCAGCAGGTTTTTCCTGTATGTATTCTGCACTAATACCATGTGGATAAATACACACGTTACATCACAATTAGCAAAAAGACATCCCCGCCTTGTATTTCCTGCGTCGGACACTTAAGATAAGAATGTGCTATGTCTTTATTCTGGTCATCGTGTTTGTGTTTTCCCCCCTCCAGCTCAGTCGTTCCAGGAGTTTGCCGAACTCCTGCAGGAAGTAGAGCGCGACAGGATGATGCTGGTGGGTTATCAACTTCCTCCACGCTGACTCTGCATCCCATTTATACCCTCATTTAGATATTAGAAACCACACCAACATATCCAGCACTAAAGATTAGACCACTTGAAAGGAAACGTTTGGCACATTCGGTTACAGATAACTAACTTCCTGTTTGTTAAGATGCAAAATCAACACTTGTTGAAATGTGCTTTAATGACACACATGCACACACCTCGATGCTGTGGCCGAGTTTCCCTCTCGGGTTTCTTGTTCCCTTTTTGTAAATGCTTCTGATGCTGTTATTTCACACATTTATTTTACTGTAACTACTGAATATTTTAGAGTGCTGCTGTTGTTGTTTGCTTTATTTTCATAATTTAGTTACGCACAAGTTTTCCCTCATCTTTCCTTATTTAACCAAGCCAGATGAACTGCAAACTAACCGTCTTTGGCCACGTCCACACTGCTACGTTTCCATTTGAAAACGCATATATTTCGCTACGTTTACACTGAGCGTCCACACTATGCCGGAGTTTTCGAGCACCGAGACGTGTGTGGACCACATTTATGGACCCATAATCTAGTAAACTATAGTAAACTAAATGTGGAAGTGTAAGATTCACCCTTGTACACGACAGCAATCGAGTCGTGACAGCAGGTGCAGCAGTTCCAGTTAGACTGACTTTTCTGGATACGGATCTAAATTATAAACCCGGAAGTCATCTGGTAAATTGTGCTGACAATGGTGTGGAGGAGGAGCAGCATCGTTAAGAAAGTGCCACACCCATACTTAACATTCACACTCTTTCAACAATGTTTGATGTTTATCTACGAAAGAGTGTGTCCTACATAAGGCAATACATTATGTGTGTGTGTGTGTGTGTGTGTGTGTGTGTGTGTGTGTGTGTGTGTGAGTGTTTTTGCATGTGGAATTGCACCGCAGTAACGGCCGCTCCGTGTTTGCCCGTCCAGGTTCAGAACGCCTCCGATCTGCTCATCAAGCCGTTGGAGAAGTTCAGAAAGGAGCAAATAGGAGTTACAAAAGTAAGTGTTTTCTGCTGATTCATCTGCTCTGCAAGTGAAAAGTAATCAGTTCTTAAGTCAGCACCGCAAAGCACTGTTCTGGTGTTGCTATGCATGAAAAGTCAAATCCTTAAACCACATTATGCATCTTATATATATATATATATATATATATATATATATATATATATATGCATAATATTTACATGATATATATATATATATATATAAATAAATGATTTCCTGAGGTGCTTACAGACCAGACAGGCTGCTACTTCCTCAAATCTATTCATGTGTGTATGTGTGAAACAATAATCTGTTAAGACACTAACATTTACGTCTCCTCTTCTTCCTCATTTTGTAAAAGCAGTTTGTTGAAAGCAGTTGTTGTCGTTGAGAACAGCTCATGCTTTTCTAAGGTGACCCCCCCCCCCCTGTGTGCTACTCTACCAATGTTTTATTCTGCTTTTAAAGTCATCAGCAGTCTCTGTGGGATATCACCGTGATTATTCAGACTGACATTTGAGGTTTTTTTTTTCTGGTTGTGCTCTGGTGATCAGTGTATTTATTAACCAGACGGTTTCTGCTGTTCTTGCTGCTGTGCCGATTTGTTACGCAAGCTGAATTGAATGATAGATGAAATATACAGGCACCACATGACCTGGAAAACAAATGCATATTAAACGCATCTAATTTAATCTGAAGATGTATTGTGATTGTTCCAGTAACTACTGCAGCTTATTCAGAATAATACTAATAAAACAAATAACTGTTCATTTCAGCAATACTAATAATGTACTGGTTAAGAAATCTGTGTTATCTCAATGAGAGAAAAAGGGGTATTGTGTCCTTTACAAGGAGAACATACATGTGAGTAAACAATGTTCTAGAAATAGTGAAAGTGGTGAAAATGAATACTAGATCAACCCACAACCTACTTTGTCTGAGCCCCACCGCCCTATCGGATGAACTCGAGTACCTCTGGTGGAAAAAACTATTCAATAGTACTGAGTGAGTCCTATGATACTGAAATCAAAAAACATTGAGAAAAGAAGTTTGTCCTTAGAGTCTTTATTCTCTGTGTAGAGAAGGTTCAATCGTCATACAGACCGCAATGCGGTCTGAAGGAGGAAGGCACCCAGAGTGTTGGTTGTGTACGACTTATAAAGGCCTTGAGCACATGGTGGGATAGGAGGAGTTCATCACTAGGACATCCGGACAACAGTGATCATTCACTGACCAACCATTGAATGGTTAATCACTGATTGGTCCACTGATTGCATCCCCATTCAGCCCCCTATCTAAGTTGACAGTATCATGCCCCTGATTAAGACACACATCCAATATTACTCAACCTGAGAGGACCCTCGCTGACCATGTCTGACATGTATTAACTTTGTTAATACCAAAGGGCCAAAACACAGTGGTCAGCTAATAAAACAGGAGAGATAAGTCACAGTGGAAATTTACCATCACACCTCTTCATCGTGTTTCAAATAGCTAACAATTTATTACTACTATTTATTTTTGTCAGATCAAATCAGTATTTACATTTTTCATCTTCCCCCAAATACCCCTAGGCAACTACAAAAGTAGCCCCTGGTTGGAAATAACTGACCTATATTAGCCTATTGCAAATGTGTTGGCATCAGCGTATTTATCAGAAGAAATTGCAGCATAGAAATGCCAAAATATGTAGTTTAGAAAGTGTGTCTCCATCGCATAGTCTGCCCACCACCGCGGAGCGTTTTTCAAAGCTTCATGCAAAACCTACATACGATGTAAATTTAAAGAATCTTCAGCAAACATTTTATTCACTTGAAATATCGGCCCATAAAATCAGCTTTTTAGTATCTTTTTTTTCAGTCTTTTAATCAAGCTTTGCTAGATTATTTTATTTAATCTTTCATTTTCCCCAATTACACATCTGTCCCGCAGGAAAAGAAAAAGAAGTTCGAGAAGGAGAGTGAAAAATACCACTCCCAGGTAGACAAACACCTGAATCTCTCTGCAAAGAAGAAAGAGAGTCAACTTCAAGAGGTGGAGTACGACGAAGCATTCATCTGTTGTGCAGTGAAACGTAGAACTGAGAGCGACGAAGAAGTCACTGTTTCAAATTTCCTTTTTAATATTTTTTTTTAACAACAGGCCGATGAAGTCCTTGACAAAGAGCGGGTGAACTTCTATGAATCGTCGGTGGACTACGTGTACCAGATCCATCAGGTGCAGGACAGGAAGAAGTTTGACGTGGTGGAGCCGGTGAGTTCTGCCTGTGGTCTCCCACTCTTCCTCTTTGCTGTAACAAGAGATGGAGGAAATACATAACAGAATAGAAGAACTCGCTGATGGATATCTACAGCATGTAATTCACGCTTTGTTTGGGACAGGTGCTGGCATTTCTGCACAGCGTTCTAACGCTCAACAACCTGACTGTGGAGATGACTCATGACTTCATGCCTTACAAGCAAGAACTGCAGCTCAGCTTGCAGAACGTGAGTGGTGCAGCGAATGACGCCGTCGGTGAGATTTGATATCGTCTTAATCGGATGTCCGATGAGATTTCTAAAGTGCTGTCCGGTTTCGCCTGCAGACAAGAAACAACTACGAGAGCACTCGCGAGGAGATGGAGGAGCTGATGAGAAGAATGAAACACCCGTCCCAGATCTGTAAAATGCACAGCTTTCTGCCCACGGAGGGCTATCTGTACTGTCATGAGAAGTGTACGTGTGCTAGATGTCTATACAGAAGCAGGGTACTTGTACACGCTCCTGCTGGAATTCACTCTGACAAACCCTGTCCTTTCTTTTCTTTTTGTTTCTTTTTTGTCCCAACAGGGGCTTTGGGCATGTCGTGGGTCAAATATTATTGCAAGTATCGCAAGGAGGGGAGACAGCTGGTCATGGTGCCTTGCGAGCAGAAGCCTATAACTAAACAGGTGCTTCACTGCAAAAGAAATGAATTATAATTACAAACAAATCCACCACTCGTAGCCACAGACCAACATGCTCTGACATCTTCAGCACCTGTAGCCAGTTTATATCCCCAGACTGCTACCAACCCCCTCTCTCTCCCCCCCCCTCTCTCTATTGCTGCAGGGCACTACGCAGCTCACACTGAAATCCTGCATCCGCCGGAAGACGGAGTCCATCGACAAGCGCTTTTGCTTTGACGTGGAAACTCACGAGAGGTTAGCGCAAACAAATCTGCGATGCTGGGAGATGAGGCAACAACGGGGGAGCCTTGTGGAATGAACGGGTTTAGGCGGGCGAGGTGAACAGGTGGCTCACAAGGACAGTGTGTGAGGGCTAAATGGACTGTAGCCCAAACAATCCCTAAGCGACGAGCAGGGGCTGGAGACAGATGGAGAACGCCGTCATTTCAGTCAGGGGAAGGAACACAACAAGTTCATATTAATACAAGCGGGCCATGCAGCACAGCATGCATTTTAATAGACACTTGAGCCGTAGGCTGCTTACATTGGGGTTTCTTGAAATATGTGGAAATACTGTCGACAGGGTGTCTTTAAAGGTTTAAAAGCTGCTTGAATTATTCAGGAAGCGCTCGAAAGTGTCTCTGAATGTCGAGCAACTAATTTGTGTCAGTGTGCGAGCTGAACAACAACACGGCGAGGAGTAGGCTGTTTGATAAACTGCAGGTGGCAGTGCTGTCTAGTGGAGGAGATTATGTTTTTGGCTCGAGATGTTTTAGTCCAGTGCTGCTTCCCGACCCGGACCGCCTTCCTAGAAGGCGTTGACATAGGGTTTATATATTCCTCTGCTCTTAATATCTCAGGTCGTTTGTTAGCTGAACTTGTCTTTGCACAACGCCACCATACGAGTTTCAGGCGTACTGACATGCAAGGGCTTCAAAACAAATCCGGGAACACCGTCGCCACGTGGCTCCTATCAGGGTTAGCCGTTGATAGAAAAGTTCATTTTTATCAGACGTTTTAAGGTTGTCATAGTTTGCTGATTAGTGCAGTTGGCAGCCTTAAACTCGTAGCACAGTTGTCTTAGTTAACAATTGATCCAGTTGCCTATAAGCTGTAAAATTTGGCACCAGATTTAGTTGCTTCTGCAGAAGACAGATTGCAACAGTTGACTCTCATCATCTCTTGATGCTCGTCTCATTCGCCTCCATCATGCATCAGGCATTTAATCAGCGACTTCAATGACGACGCTTACTTCATCTTGTGCTGTTCTTGTTATTTTGTCCACTCTGAAAAATGCGTATGGTCCGTGACGTGTAAGAGCTCTGAAAAAACGAAATGTTCTCAACGGGTTGGAAAAAAGCAGCCTGAACAAAGTGCGTCTGAATAATGTAATTGCAGCCGTTTTCCTCTTTTAATGGCATTTGTTACTGTTTCCATAGAAACACACCCGTCACTTTCCAAGCTCTTTCGGAGGCGGACAGGAAGTCGTGGATGGAGGCCATGGATGGAAAAGAGCCTGTGAGTTCATTTCTCATCTCATTTTGGATTATTCTTCTCCTAGACATCATTTTTTGTCGAAAGTGCTTCACTGCCAAAAATATGTACGATGCAATATGGAGTCTGCTGCTAAGGGGAGACATGGCCACTGGTTATTGTGGTGACGCTTAACACTCCCAATCAGCCAGTTTCCATTTCCAATCTGGATTGCAGAGTCTATCCAACCTGTGTTAAATTCAACCTCCTTAAATGCTGGCAGGTAGTTACACTTCCGTCTTCAATCTTTGAGGGAAGAAGCCACAGTTACCAAGATGAATGTCATTTGCAGCTTCTTAATTTAATTGCACCTAATTAAACGTGTTTTACATTCACAATGTTCTTCTGAAAAACCCGATTTGTTAAATACTGTGCTGTTTGTTTAACAGAAACATTTGGGGGGGGGGGGGGGGGGGGGGTTTGTTATCGAATTCATCATGTAAGGGACTTAACAGCTCACATGGGACATTTCTTAAGCGCTGCGGGACGACGGCAAGGGTGATGTCATTATGGCTTCTCTATTCCAGACGTGTGAGGTGGTATGAAGCCTGTCAGGCCCCATTATACCACCGGTGTGCAGTTAATGGGGACACCTGGTTAGCTTTAACGGCCCCACACAGCACGGCTGAGTTCACACCATCAGGGATTTTTCTTTTTTGCTCTTATAATCATGTTTAGGTGTTAATTGAAACCTCTCTGTAAAAGCAGCCAAACTTTGCTGCTCCCACGGGCCGTCTCTGTATTCAGCAGCTTTGAGGCGAGGATGTACCAAATAGCCTTACTCGCCAGATTTACGATGTAGTCGATTCCTCTTTCGGTTGTAAACTCTGCTCCCTCTGCAGTCCTTCTCGTGTTGGATGGTTCAGGTTTAGGTATCGCGTGAGTTGCGGACACAACAAATAGACCGTGACTGCCAGAGGATGTGAAAATAACAGAAGGCACACTTTTCAACGCCCTTTCTTCCTGTGCAACTTCCCCAATGACTTTTCTATATGGTGCACATTTCAAAAGAGCTTTTCCACCCACTCTGCCCAAATGTTGTCAAGCAAAGATGCGCTGCACTGCTGCCAGGTCTACTCTGGACACGAATCCACTCTGGGGCTCTGTTAGAATAATCTCTTCTTCCACAGTCGTCTTTAATACACACTGAATGCCCTTTAGCCGTTTGAACGGCTGACGTATAAGATGCAGTCTTATGGACGCTTCATATTTGCTCACCTGGGCCTCGTACTGCAGCGTGTCGATGCATATGCTGATGTGTTTCAACATGTTTCTGAACCTTTCTCTTACTCTGCTGTCTCATAGTTAGAGTGCCGAGTCCAGAGCTTTGCTCTAAGAGTGACGATTCTCTTGCACTTTTAATGCACAGCGTTAATCTAGTAATCCCTATCATCTAACAAGTATTGGCTTGGAGTAGACACCAGAGCTGAAGTGATCAACAAAAGTAATCGGCAATTTTAAAAGTAATTTTTCGGGCTGAATATTCATTCCAGCTCTTCAAATGTGAGGGTTTGCTGCAGTTCCTCGTTATACATGATGATAGTTAATGAAATATTTTTTACTTTTAGATTGTTTGGATGATGTCACCTGGGGTTCTGGCAAATTGTGGTTGTTAATTTCTCACCATCTTCTGATATTTTATTGACAAAACAACTGACCAATTAATCAAGATTTATATCTGCAGATTTAAGCGATAATAAAAAAATAATGGTGGACGATAATTTAAGCGTTTTTTTTGCCCATAATGAACCTCCTCAGGAGCTCTGGAAACAAAAGCAGGCGGACGCCGGGCTCCAGGCAGCCAGCTGGTCCATTAGTCTCTTTTTTTTTGGAAAACTTTGGTTGACATGTATGACCCGTGTGTGCCAGTATGGCACATGTTATGTAACGCTACACTTGCAGATCACTTAGAGGCCCATTGTTGTGCACTTTCCAGTGGAACTTCTTATAAATTAAAAAAAGTATTTGGTATGAAAACTGCACGTTCCTCTCCAAACTCACCTAAGCGTGAGGACATTACGGTAATCATTCCAACATTGGAAAGAAGCTGACTTTTCACTGCCAGTAATTCCTTCTTCTGAAAGCTTCATAATTTTTTGCATGTCTAGATCAGATTCGTCGGTTTTAAAGCATGGCTTCCATGTGATCTTATTTTTTGAATTAGAGAAACTCATGTTAGATTTTGAGAGATTTCCTCCCAAAAAACGAAGCAGAGAGTGATGTAGTAGTTGTTCCACTCTCAGGTGTGAATTAATAACACGGCGTGATGATGGGGATATTTCACACTTCAGTGACAACCAGCACTCGTCCTTGCTTAGGAAACCTTAAACAAGACTCCACTTTACTGTTTCCAGCTGCTCTGTAGCTGGCCCTGGCCTCTGACCGCCATTAGTGGGGAGAGCGGACAACGTCGAAACAAATTTGGGGGAAGAATAAGACCAAGCTTTGATATAAAAAAAAAACGACTTTGTGTTGGCTGTGAGTTTTAAAGGTTTTCTAAATGAATCCCAAGAGAAGAGAATTCTTTTCATTTGGTTTGTTTTTGAATCAGGAATCTTTCCCGTTTTCCATCAGTTAACAAGACACACATTCGGTTTCTCTCTGTTTCCATTGTTATTATTTTCATGCAATTTGAATTGGCTCATAATGTAAACAGGAAAACGGGGCTGATAGTGCCATAAACTACACGGGAAGCGATCAATACATCCAGCCAAGTTTGATTTTAGTGAAGCAGCTTTGTGTCCTCCTGCCGTCCTCAAGTTGCTCTCTTATTCTCTAAAAAACACATTGTGTTCATTAATCATGTTGTGAGGCCGGTCTTATATTCTCCATAATGTTTCCTCAATTTCATTTTCACATTTTTATTTTTCATTTCAGATCTATCATTCCCCAATTCACAATCAAGCTGAAAGTAAGTTGTTTGTTGACCTCCAGGTCTTACGTTGCGATGTTGATGTAATGAGGTGTAGACAAACACAGTAACACCCCGATGCGTCACTGAGTTCATCTGTGTTCATGTTTTAACAATCAGAAGATTTCTCTTCAAATTATTGTTTCCTGTTCAATCTTTTCATCTTTTTTTATTTTTTTTACTTCCACAGTGGAACTGAATGAAATTGGATTTAAGTTTGTGCGAAAGTGCATCAACTACATTGAAACAAAAGGTAAAGGGTCCTGTTCCAGGTTTATTCCAGCTGTCTTTAGCTCTGTTAGTTTACTTACTTTCCCTGAAGGGGGCGTGGTTGAGTCGTATGTTAAATGTTGATGCCAAGCCTGCAGACTCCTTTCAGAGAATAAATGTTTGCGTCACAATTTGCATCACAACATTTTTTGTATTAGTATTTCTCTATGTAAAGCCCTTCTCTCCATGCATGCTAAAACATAGAAGTCCAATAACTCAAACCTGTCCCGAGGGACGATGCAACTTTATAATTCTACAGTCGCTAAATGTTTCGCCAGAAGGGTGATTCATCTTACAAGAAAAGAACGAGCACTCAAGCCATAAGCATGTAATTGGACTTATGATCCAAGCCTGGCACATTTTTCTGTCTCAAACGAAACAATCAGGAAAGAACATCTGTAGCTTAATTCTGGCTCCTGCAACCTCTGCATGTGGTACATTTCCTCTGCTCTGTATTTGTCCAGGTTACACTCCCCAACTTTTCAATTTTCTTTTTACCTCCCTCTCGTCTTTTCCAGGAGTCACACAGGAAGGAGTGTACAGAACTGTTGGCAGCAACATCCAAGTGCAGAAGCTATTAAATGCCTTCTTTGGTAAGGAAATTAAGCCCGGGAACATGTTTCCGCATCTGTCCATTTCGCCGTGTCTTCTTTGCTCGGGCTCCTCTTCCTTCGTTTAAACACTGCAGGTTCTGCCGCTTTCGTGAAGGTTGTCTGTATGAATGACGAGGAAATATCAGCAGGTCGCTGACTCGCAACCGCTCCTACTCTGGAGCGGCTCTGCCTTAAAGCGGCTCTATATTATATTTGTATGCAATCAAATGACTATGCATTAAAAAGGCGTGGTTTGTAGCGGCAAACCCACAAAGAATCGCCGTCCAGCTCTGCTTTTCCCTTCAGCTCAACTTGGCTTTATAGAAGTCTTTCAACTCATTGCTTTGATTTTAAAACTTCAAATGCGCTCTACCTGCCCAGCACCAAACAAGCTGGTGAACCTGGCCACATATTGCTTATTATTTAATTATGGCTAGCACATGCCACAACTAGCCAGTTACTTTGATCAATTAAGGTACTAATCACAGGTGGACGTCAGTGTTGTTTACGTGGAATTGAACCATAATGGTGTTGCATTGTTTTGATTTGCTCCTTCATAGACCCCACTAACCCAGGAGATGTGGATCTCCAGAGCAGCGACTGGGATGTTAAAACCATCACAAGTGCACTGAAGTTTTATCTAAGGTATGTTTGGTCTGCGAGTAGATGCATGTGAGCAGGAGACACAAAGCTAATATGCGGAAAAGGCTGTTTTTTTGACTGACATTGTTTTAATTATCAAATCTGTACGTCTGCTCTGTATTTTATGTTAGATACGCCTACATTAACTACATACAACTATAATATAATTGTTACGTTGATGAACAGTCTCATTTGTAACTTTGCAGAATTCTTCCTAGTACAAATCCCAGAGTTCCCTGTGTTTGACGTGTTGAGTTATTTTGCACTTGTTTACGAGTGTGTGTGTATTTATCTGCAGGAGCTTGTCTGAACCGCTGATGACCTACAGTCTACACAGAGACCTCATGTGTGCTGCAAGTAAGATGTGTTTTACACATCATCCAGCGCAAAGATTAAGGAGTTTTGTTTGCATGTTCATGTTCTCGGCTCTCCACCTGAGGCTAAAATATGTGTCAAACTCACACTTGAGTTTCATTCAAAATCTAATCCTCTTGATGACTTCAAAGGAATTAGGAAACTTGTCCTCACCTGTTAGCATTCAATAGTGAAACTATTTTGCTGTCATGCTTATTCATGTTCTACTTAATAAAGTACCAAAAGGCTTCATGCTTTCTATTTGCAAAGATAAGAAATATAAACTGACGCGTGCATGGAACATGCTGTTTGTATATACTTGTAGTTTAAATGTTGTAATTTCTTAGTTTTACCAATATGTTACAATTAAATGACACAGTTTCCTGAACTTAACAGACTGTTGGCTTGTATAATCAATTAAGCACAGGATAGATGCTCAGATTACATTTTTACAGAGTTCAGATGATCTTTTCCAGATAGTTTGGGGAGTTGCGTCCTGCTTATCTTTACACCTGCGTTACCGTGGATAGGCATTGCCCGGATGGCAGGTACAAAAGAGGCAGGTTCCGCAGTTTAACAGGCAGCACTAGGCCAGTCTGGAAGCCATAAAAGTCATCTGCTTATTTATATCTGTCACACGGCATCGTCGTAAAACAGAGAAACCAATGAGTTTAACAGCAACAGCCGCAGGATGTTACAGTGAGACAAATTGGTACTCTAGTTTCCTGGAAATGTCATTCAGTATTTTAATAGGGGCTCCTAATTAAACGGCCTGAGTTTGTCTTCGAGACGTTTTTGTACTAGTCTCATGCCATTGCAGTGTAGGGCTGGGTCCTATTCTATATTGTGTTTCTTGTGATTTATGTCTACAGATACTTTGTGTTGTCTTTGTATCACAGAGTCAGACAATCTGGACTTTCGACTGAGTGAGATTCATTCCCTTTCCCACAAGCTACCAGAGAAGAACCGGGAGATGGTGGAGATGCTTATTAAACACCTGGTCAAGTGAGTTCTAGCACACCGTGTATTTCTTTATTTATGTACCTCTTGCTCACTGTCGCAAATGATCTGAGATAATGTGTCACAGTTCAATCACTCATTATTTTAACAGCGTGTGCAGTCACAGTGAAGAAAATCGAATGATCCCTTCAAACATGGCCGTTATCTTTGGACCCACGCTCATGAGAGCCAAGGAGGAGACGGTGGCGGCCATGTTGGATATCAAGTTCCAAAATATTGTCGTTGAGATTCTGATTGGGGACTTCAAAAAGGTAAGTTTTCAAAGAATGTAAGAGACCATCGAGCAATATAATATTGCGTAACTTTAAAAATAATGTTTTTGGACATGCTTTTATGCTTTGCAGAGATTAAGATGGCAAAATTGATACCGCTCGTTAATTGCCAGGCAACCGGCGGAGACTGTATGAAGTTACTGGTCCCGTCCAAGAAATAACTTAGTAAATGACCACCAGTAAACTTCCAAATTGACGTTTTCACGTGTTGGTTTGTATACCTATGAAACAAACGAGATACAACAATGCCACTGGTCTGAGCCAACAATAGCCGATAACAGAGGATGTTGATCTTCTCATGGAAGAATAAGTATTTCATAAATTGTTGAGCTAATGCTTCTCAATGTGAGTTTGTGCAGCAGAAGCATTTGTTTGCCATAGACGTCACTAAATCACTAATTTGTTTTTTGTGCCGAGTCCTTTCGTTAAGATTGTTCTGTGAAGAAGAGCAGTAATTTGCCTTTTTTTCATTTATTCAGTTACAGGCTGTAACAGTAGCCACTAAACCAAAGTGTCACTTTAACTTTTCTTGCGATTACAGATCTTCAGTTATATGCCAGAGGACAGCACTTCCCCACCAGTCCCTCCTCCGCGGATCACCCCGAGAAAGAGGCAACCAATCACAATCTCCAAGCGGCCGCCTCGTGTTTATCAAGCTCTTACTCCCAACCTCTTCCAGCACACAGAGAGTAACTATCATCATCATCCTCATCACCGTGGCTCACTGGGTTAAGAGGGTTGTCTGGGAACCGGAAGGTCAACGGTTCACGTGTCGTAGTGTACCTGAGCAATACACTGAACCCCAGGCTCCCCGGGCACCTGTCATTGGCCCATACAGGGATGGGTCAAATGCAAAGACAAATTTCCCCCTTAAAGGGATCAATATAGTATAATAAATAAAAAAAAAAATGAATTGTCTGTGTTTGAAGCCCTCATTAAGTGGGTGTGTCTCAGAGCTTTGGAGCACCTGCAGCTTGTCCTCCCTGCGTTGGTTTAATATTTAAAGATTCTTAACTTACTTGTATTGTCAAATAAGCAGCCCTGTATGATTAATCCAAAGCTTTATTTTCTGAAACCACTGAAGTGGTTGTGTAACTAAGATTCTTACATTCAACTACATTGTATTGTTGTGCGACCTTCAGTACATGTTTTGCTGTGCTTTGCATGTTTGTTGTTTTTCTTGCACACTGAAGACAATTTGTATTATCATAGAGGAAAACAATTTACTTTAGACTGAGGCCCGGAAGTTACTGTCTCAGATAGGAATCGCAACAATATCCCTTTCTCCGTCTCAATGTTTGTCCGTTGAGTCCACTCCAAGTAGTCCAGTACCTTGCATTCATCGTTGTGTTCTTTCTTTGCAACAGATGGCCAGAACGACAGCTGTGTCGTGGACGGGGAAGTCTCAACGAACCCTGTTCCCTTGCAGCGGACAAGACCAGGAAGCGTTCCTCCACTCGTTCCAAGAGAACCTCCTCCAAAATTAGCATTGATGCCCAGATCAGCTAGCCGTCAGGAAAGACACTTAGACTCTGACACCGGCAAGATAGACGACACAAGGCAAAGGCCAGATTCTTCTTCGGCGGCCAATGGAGAGTCTGGAGTCTATGTGAGCAGAGTACCGTCCTTCCAGAGCAGAAGACAACCTCCCAAAGGCTCACCAGCCAACAGAGAAGGTATGGTGAACCCTGTGTTTATGTGGGGAAACTTCCTTCCATGATGCCTGTTTTCTTTAACTAACAAAACTACATAAGTTGTATGCGATTTAAAAATAAATGAACACAAAGGGATGTAGTGTAGGAAGTAAAGTTGTGATTTAGCAATCAGATATGTTAGACCATAGAACATCAGCTGGCTGATGTTCTCGAGTTATCTTGTCAGTCTATCGCCCTGAGGGAATTTTGCACAAACTTGAACTCAAAGATGGAGTGATACGATTATGGTCTTTTGGTCTTTTGGTCCATAACTTGAGAATTCCTAATTACGACAATTTCACACAAATGATTAATAGAATGAAATGATGACGTGAAGACATTTTGGACAGACATGGTTGAAGACCATGACTGGTTTGAGGAAATGGGCTGCAACATGTCCACCTGCTGTATACACACTTTACAAACTGGCCTCGGAAAGATGTTAGTCATCTGTTCACGGTTTTCTCCATTTTAATTTATCTTTAAACAAATAGGTTTACTTTTAGCTTGTTTCAATTTAACAATGTTATTAAGAAATTGCTAATCAACGGAATTCTATATTATTGTTTTATGTCTTCCAGGAGATTCTGATGGTCTGACCAGAACAAGGTCCACAGAGAAACATGCCATTTGTAGACCACCTGTCAGGCCTCCTGAACCCCCCTCCAGACACCCCGCTCCACAAAAGACCCCGAGTGCAGCCAGCAGCGAGGGCACAGCCTCATCCTAGTAAGTGCTCTTCTGTAGAACAAAAGTCTGTCGCCTCCTTTTTTGAGATACTGGTCAAGAACTCAATGGATCTGCGTTTTTTAAATTTAAAAAACCTTGAAATGGATTCCAGACGTGCCGAATCAGCAACCCTTAAGGCATTAGTAGTTTCGATGATCAAAACTTTCCGATCAAAGAATGGACACGTTGCCAAGAAGACAATAATCCTTTAGATTCTGTCATCCCAAAGATTAGATAAAAGACCACCATACCATGTGTAATTTATAAGATTAACAATGGCTCTGTTCCTCTGTTCCATTAAGTGACCTCAGTAAGCCAGCATGCACACCATCAGAGAACTGGAGCGACAATACATTACAACTACTATACATTACAACTTTTATCCAAAGTGACTTACAATAAGAGCGTTCGACCATGTGGGTCCCTCCAGAAGAGCAAGAATCGTACAAGTACATCGACGTCATTAAATATGCTGATCTACATCAAACCGCTACATACAATAGGAGACGATAGGAGATAGAGGAAGAGGTGAGTGTGTCTTCATGGGCCAAGGTGGAATCTGAACAGATGAGTCTTCAGTCTTTCACCAACATGGCTTGCAGCCATGGCTTAGCTTTCGTACACCCAAAAATCGGTGGGAACCGTACAGGCAGGTAGTGAAGTATAAAAAGCGCCGTCTACCAAATGATACTGTTGGATCACAAAAGGATCTGGAATCTCCCCGATGAGATGAATCATAGGTTTAATACCAACATGTTTTGTTTGTTTTTTTCTGCAGTGTTGCCTCTAAAACTAAGTTTTTTGAGAATGCCTCCAGGCACGTTGGCAGGTATGTAGAAGCTTATATTTGTGTATGTGCTCCTGTCTGTCCTTTTCTGTAGTTCAGTACACTCATCACACACACATGTTTTTACAGTCCTGTAGATGACAGTTCATAAAAAAACCCCAACTGAAGATTAAAGTTACCCTCTTCCTTCTGATGACGTAAATATGGAAGTGGAAACATGTCTCCTCTTTTATGATTTGCTTGGATGGTCCGAGTTCAGGTCCTTGCTGCCCTCCCTGCACACGCAGTGATAAAGGCTGGAAGGGAAGAATGCCTGAGTGGGAAGAGTTTGTAGGAGTTTTGTCAAAGAGAGTTTATCTCTTTCAACATTGTATTCTATTAATGTTACATATAGACATACAAAGATGTCGTTTGGCCTTTTGGAAAGAAGAAGCACAGTGTGACTCATATAGTGATTTATTATCCCACACAGCTGTATAATATGAATATCGTGTAGATATATTAAGATCTCACAATTAGTTGGTAGCCTCTGTTTTAACTGTTGAATTCTTACTTCAAAAAGGAGCCAATTAAACTGAAAGACCCTCAGTTGTTCTGAGCTTTTTGAAGCTTTTCTTTCTTTGTGTTGTTGGTATTTGTTTGGGTGTTGAGCTAAGATAGCAACCATGTTTCCCCAGAATCGAAAATGGATTTGTAATTATTTTTCTTTTCTTTTTTCTCTCTGCTAATTTAGTCCACCCGCCTCTCCGTAATTATCAACAGTGACAAAAGAGGTGAGATTTACTGTGATCGTGACAGATTCAACAGCATTAAAATACTGAATACATTGAGAGTCGACCTGTATAATGAAGTGAGACGTGATTTCTCTGTTTTTAATTTGTCTGTTTCCTCAGAATTAAAGTTAAGGAGCCTCGGACAACATCATGTGACCTCTACATGTGCTGTTGGGTGCTGATGAAGCTGGAGGGAGTCATTGTCAATGATCTTAGCGGATAGACTGAAGAGGTGGCTCCCCATATATCATAATACATATATTTGATTCCATCTTATGTTTAATTGTAAGAATGATGTTGTAAGGGAACACATTAGCAAATGGACTTTTGATTGGGCTTTGATCATTATTCCAAAGTTAAGATGGCGTAACTGTACTATTTCCCCCCTTGTTTCATGCCAGGTGACAATTTTGTCAACTAATATTACAATATTTAGTTATTTTACAGTGTTAACAACTTTGAATGGCCAATTTTATTAGAGGCAACAAACTGCCATAACTTGTTATAACCGATTACTTAGACATCTTGTCTACACTCTTAACACTTGTTTTTAAATTGTAAAATATATCTCCCAAAGATGACTAATTGATTAAATAGGGTTAATCATTATTCATTTGAAAACATGAAAAATTAGTCCCATTAACTTCTAGATTGTATATTGAACCATGTACAGGTCTGTGAACGAGCTGGATAAAGCTAATTCATGAAGCAAGTTACATCCATAGAATAACTATTTCTGTGGAAGCTGTTTTGGTTTGTTCATTCAGAAAGAAATTTTAGATCAAAATTGAATTTGACAAAACGTGTCTTTCAGCGATGAGTCACTTTTTATGAGGCATTACAAAAATGTATTTTGCTACCCAGTGCCGGCCTGTATGCCAGTCAGTGTGGCTATAATCGACATGATGAATACAATGCTAATGCTAGTTTAATAGGGAGTTATTAAAACTAGATTCACTAGTGTACATTCCCTCACTTCTGACCTTGGTGTCGATCCCTCCTTACTTCATGGAGGTAGGTCAGGTTGCACAAGAAGAAGTTTACCTGAATTTGTTGCACCTCAAATAAATTACCAAAATGGGTCACGTAAACTGACTGTTACAATAGTTTGTGAAGATAACACTCCGATGTTTTGTTTTATTTCTTTGTCTTCAAAATCGTTCTGTTAATTTTACACTTTTGTTTAATAACCCAACTTGATAATTCTGGTCGTTGGATTTGTTTGCAAAAAAGAAAATAAAAGTTGTTAACATGCCTCATGAACATATTATTGTGTTATTGCACGATGTTATAGTCTGTTTGGAATGAGTCATTATTCTATGATTCTTAATTCAGCACAAGGAAAATGTAAACAATACAGGAAATTAATATGCAAATATAAAGGATAGAATTCACTCAACAGTGGTGGAAATTATGCTACAACTAAATCAAACCGACAATAAACAATAGAGGTGCCATTAAACTGACATTCTTACCCACAGCTGTATGCCTCCAGCAACCAGTCATGTTGCAGTTCACATCCATGTCTGTCAGAAATGTCATCACTTTATCTTATTAGACATTTGTGGTAAATTCTCATAACTAGCATATGAATTCTTGAGTTATGGCCAAAAATGTGTTTTGTGAGGTAAAAATGACTTTTGATCACCGAATTCTAATCAGTTCATCCTTGAGTCCAAGTGGATGTTTGTGCCAAACTTGAAGAAATTAGCTCGAGGCGTTCCCGAGATATCTCAAGAATGGTGCGGAGGTTAGGTCACAGTGACCTCGACCTTTGATCTCCAAAATCTAATCATCTAATCCTTGAATCCAGTTGGACGCTTTTGAAGAACTTCCCTTCAGGAGATCCTGAGATATTGCGTTCACGATAGCGGGCCGGACATTGATGGACTGACGACCCGAAAACATCAAGCCTCTGTGCTAGCGACAAAAATCCAAAATGACCGAAATCATTACGATTCCTCCTGAGAGGAACATAAACGGGCTGTGTGTACTAAATTATCCATGGCAACACAAATGTCAAACTGCTGGAGGCATGACCGGAAAAGTCAGTGGATCCCTGAAGTCAAGACCGCTTTCCTCTGACGGCGAGTGTCTGTGCAGAAGTTCAGTCGGTCCGATCAATAGTTGTTGTTCACTCTGGACCACAGAGATTTCCATCCCCAGAGCGCATGCTGCTATCATTCCAAGCCTCCAGTGTGTCCATCCAGTCCATCCGCTGTGGCCTTCAATAATTGCTGCATGCAAAACATGCTGCCTTTGACAAGCACAATAAGTCATCTAGTGTCACATTTCCATGAGGTTTTATCTATAATCACTTAAATGTGTACAATTGAAGGAGCAAGATATTCTTAAAATTTACTTTACCACCCGTGACGTTCCAAAAGAAAAGGAGCAGCACAACAGTTCCTATCATCATGCACTCAGTCTGTTCTATAAAGATAAAGCCGGACATTGTATTTAAGTTGCCATCCACTACTCCTGCCACATTCCAACCTTTCCTACCTCAGAGCCACAGTGAAATCCACTGATTTGTAACTCAGCTGCTGCACCAGCGGCGCTGGACTTGGTGGTTGGTTGGCCCTGATCAGGGACCATTGGAAATTCCCTGCTCAGAGCTTTTGTGCCAATTAGTTTGAGCTTGAGCTGCAGTAAATCAATTTACAGCCGAGTGCGACATTTTCAAATCGGGGAGCACAAGAACGAGAACAAAAAAGTGCGTGTTCTCACTGAAGCGAGCGCATGGTTCAGGGGATGTCCAAGCTGAACTAAACAGTTGGTGCCAACATATTTCTTTGGTAAGGCATTTATACTGGATGAATATTTGTTATACTTTTTAGTTAAAAGCATCATGCTTACCAGATAACTACGGCACATTTTTTAAGATTTTACTGTTATTGTCTTTTCTGTCCGGCATTCAAGCAGTGTACGCAGTTTTGAATCCATATGATTAAAATGAAGTAAGCCTCTTTATGTCTCAAATCTGACTTGTTCCAAGCAGCTCTTCTTCCCCCCCCCCAATCAAAGACGACGTAAACATTTGGACTTGGAGATAAAATGATGACATGCCATCGGCGTTACTTTACAGTGTCTTGTAGAATTACTTCAAACAAGGAAATTCAGAATTGTTTTAATTGCCTTTAAAAGATGATGCAGCTTTACACATTTTGAAAAACACACATATCCAAGTCACAAAAGGTAAAAATCATACAAGAGATGACTTTAAAAGTCAAGTGTTGGGACACCAAAACAGACATTAAACAAATCAATATATACAGTTACTGTAGCATGTACAAAGATCAGGTGAATATGCAGTACACTGGGCACATACCAGCTTTTGTCAATTGACATAATACAAACACTGTAGTCTACTGTGATTAAATCATATTAGTATTACAAAAATGACTCATTGAAGTGCATTAGTCACCGGCACTAGAAGTGCCTTCAAATTCCCCATATGTAATGCATAATAAAGTTAAAACAGCATTAAAAAAATCACAACATTCTTTAGAACCAGCGTTAATTTAAAAGGATAAAAGTTGCTGCAACATCAGTCTGACAATATAGTGCATACAGGAAATGTGAGGTTTGATAAATATCCATTTCTGAATTTTTATTTTTTATTTGATCAAAACTGAAGCATTATGTGTATACTTAAAATGACAGGTACTGCGAATCATTTAACTGTTTTATATATAACTTGGGTTCTTATTATCGTTTAATTAAGCTTCTGTGTAGTTGCAACTTCACACTGAACTGTCGCTCTCTCTAATGACAGCGGACACATGTATTCAAGTGTCAGGGCTGTAATCAGCCGCTGTGGTGGGGGTCAAGTGAACTCGTCTATAGCTACTGGATTCCATTTTCTCCCCCGTTCCTGCATAGCAAAGATTGTATAAAAAGACAAGACGAAGACATTCATTTCTGCAGACGAAGTAAAGTACTCTGAAGCGCTCAACTGAAGTCTATGAATGAATCAGTTACAAAACACTGAAAATGACTGTTCTAGTCAACGTACCACTTTGCACTGTACAACAAAATGGCTTCATGCCTTCTGACAGATGTCCCATGCATCGAACATCAGTCAGTATGCAAAAAGACAGGAACTCGGAGTGATCCGTGGATGTCCATGCATTGCTTTGTGTGAAGCGAAACCCGATGCCTACATTTAAACAATCACACGCATGCATCTATACAAGCTTGTGAAATAAATGTGGAACTGTTAAAAAGTGTTGAATTTACAGAGTTATGAAACGCTCCTGCAGAATGTACCACAGAAGTGAATTTGAAGTTTTGTTTGCGTTGGATTGTGAGTGCCCTACACTTCTAGTTCATCGACCGAAATACACTATTCCAGTGTAATGTACGCTCCGCATCAAGCAGACCAAGATCATTGTACAAAGGTCCTTGTATTTCCTCGCCTTGGTTCTTAAATAACATACAAAAACCAATAACTGTATTTGACTACTTGAATGAATACTTTTCAACAGTTGGACTCAAGTGTCTTTGATCACTTATCTTCAAGGCATTCTTCAGGGTTTTTTTTCTCCCTTGGTTTTCATCTCCAAGGTTTGCCAGGACAAGCCAAGGACTTTCACATTCTACATCTGAAGCCCTTCCAGTTACAAGTTGGCTGTAAGTTTCTATTTGTTGTCCTGTTGGAACATGACTGGCCTAATCTGAGATCGCTGGCTATTTGGATCGTCCAAGTTCTCATCCAGTCTTTGCCTGTATTTGGTGCCACGCTCTCGTCTTGTGTCCCTACAAGTCTACCAGTGCCGCACGCAGCATGACGCTGTCAACACCATGACGCTGTCAACACCGTGCTGTCTATCAGGGATGTTCTACTCTGCTGTAGTACACAGCGCTGAGTGCAGACAGCATAGTTTTAGTTGTATCAATGAATCTTTTGCTCTGCCTTTATATGCTTTAAAGTAAATGCAAAAACAAACTCGGTGGGGGGTTGATACTTTCTAAATATCTATACAAACATAGTTTGTCATGCAGAAAAAAATATATATCTTTGGCGACTTCTTCAAAGTTGCACTAGGAATATTCAGTTATCAATAGTTTTGTAGCTGTGCAGTGGAGAAATAAAGTACCGAAACTTCTTAAACTAACAGTCCAATTTTATACAATGTCACTAATGCCAAGTACCTGCTTTGACAAGTTTACCGACTAAATATTTCTAAGTTAATGCTTTAAAATGTTGTAACATAAAGAAAACAGCTTTGCACATTTGCTGCCAATGTGAATTGAAAAGGTTTGAAGTGCAGAACGACAGTCAGCATGCAGTGAGCTGCAGATGTCTGAACTGTGCTGCATTGACTCAATCAAACAACGGACCGTTTACACTTTAACATTATAGGACTCCGGTTGCTTCTTCCATGACCGTCACCTGGCTGAAATGTTACGTCATGCTGTGTTTTGTAAGAATTGTACAGATCATGCATGATCACGTATGATATTTGATTTTTAGAAGTAGACGAGCAAATAGTGATGACCGGGTGAAATATTTGTTATTTCGCACAGAGCTGTGCTGGCAGTGCCTACACGTACCAGGATGCCTTGCAAAGCGAGCTTCTGATGCCCAGGATCAGAAGCATTTGTTCGGACGTATACTCAAGTAAGGCTGGAATAAATACGGCCCCAATACTCAGTCAATACACTGTAAAAAGTATCCTCATCCATAACATCCTCTGCACTCTTATTTTTGGATGCCATGTTCACTGTTGCTATACAAGCGAAGAGAACAAGTAAGTTATGTGTGGCATTTGTTTGTCAACTGTATTTACACAATGAAACTTACAACAGATTTAGGGAGTTCTGTTTTTTAGCAGCATTTGGAGCACGCCCCATGGAAGTGGCCACCCAGAGTTAGAGACCACAAATCCATGCTCTCAAATAGCCAGTATTTCTTCCATGCTTCCAACTACGTCACTGCCACTGTCAGAAGACAGCGCTGGATGCAGGAACATTTTTGCAGCTGTGAACTCAGCTTTCTCTGTCAATAACACGGCACCCACTGAGGAATTTATTGCCTCGATCAATTACATTTATAATCATCCATGATTTAGGGTTGCAAATCTTCCCTTTAAACAACACAAAGTGCCGTTTTGGTTGTACGGGTGCTGCCAGACAGACACAACAGCTGACCCACAGCCTGACATTACCCGTCATCTTGTTCACAGTGTAAAGTAAATAAGTCTTTGACTTTATTGTGAATTTGAGCTTCAATAAAAGTGATTTTTAAGTGAATGCTGGATGAACACAGTCTTGCATACATATTTGTTACAGTCAGGTAAAAACAAATATACTGCAGCTGCCTGCGATTGCGGTCAGAACTACTTCAGCTAAATACTCAGTGCAACAACTTAAGCTGTTGAGAGACATGTGAGCCCAAGAGGTAGTAACAATGATGTTATTTATAATTTCATAGTTGGATTACCGTTTCAGTAACCAATACTCTACTTGGCTTGATTTAGTTTCAAATTACGACAGCATGTGTTCTAGACAGTAGACTTTATCCTGAATGACCGACCTGCAGCCCCAAAACCACTGGACAGTCGCACAGCAGGACAATCTAGTATTGTAGGTTCACTGTAAACAATGACGATGTAGCACATCAAGTTTGTCTTTGACAGTTGTTATAAACTTTTTTTTTATTTTAAGGCACTTAAGCACTTAAATGCCTCACAAGTT
The DNA here is from genome assembly GCF_004355925.1 of Anarrhichthys ocellatus. Taxonomy (NCBI): domain Eukaryota; kingdom Metazoa; phylum Chordata; class Actinopteri; order Perciformes; family Anarhichadidae; genus Anarrhichthys; species Anarrhichthys ocellatus. The sequence continues at coordinate 2,851,559 of NW_022280048.1, read as the reverse complement.
GTATTAATTACTCTAAATATCACAAGCAGGAACTTAGCAGGTGCATCGGCACTTAGAAAAACTGATTTTGGGAAAGTTGATGGGAAACAAGTATTTGTATATTTCTGTGATCAAATTCTCATCTGCTCTTTGAGGCCATCTCTTGTTTTTCAGTATTTATGAATACCTTGCCATGTGTATGTATAATAAAGGTCACATGCAAAACTTCCAAAAAATGTTTTTGACCCTGTTACTTTTTGGTTGCTGTAATCATGATTTACAGACGTACTGTGTATGTAAAGTAGAATCTCTGAAAACACAAAACTGTCCACTCAGAAAAAGCAGAGCTGTCAGCAGGTGATGCCTTGCAGTGCCTCAGATAAAAGCTTTAACAGTTTTTGAACAAACAATCTCAATTATGGCTAAAAGGAACAAAAAAAACAAAAACACTTGAGCAACAAAATAATGATTACAGGACAGGGCTAAGAGCTATTAGACTGAAGATGTAGGTAAACAGTACCTTTGTTAAAGTTTACGGAGGCAGCAAAGATGAGTCACTTTTTGATCAATTAAAAATCCCTCTACTGGTGAAACAGGATCGGTTTAGCCAAACCTGCCAGCATCTTTGGTACATGTACTGAGATTATTTCTCCAATCATCTCTGGGAAGCTGACCTTCGTGTGGAGCGACTGAGCCTGGACGAAAAGGTCAAATGTAAACTGGTGGAGCTTCTTTACCGTCTGCAACAGAAGAAACACAAATAAATCATTTGGCTAAAATTGACTACAAACAGGGTTTTCACAATGACTCAGGAGACATGTCTCGTGAAAATACATAACATAATGAAAAATCATGTAAAACTCCTCCGTTAAACATTTTTTTTCTAAAAAAGAGATTCTGCTTGCACTGGCTTAAATGCTGCATTTTCCATGGGCTATTAAAAAACACAGCATCCCATGAGATTTAATTGTGCGGCAAAGCCAAGAAATGTTTTCAGCAAAGTACAATTCATCTTGCTTTAGACTGTCCTCCGAGCTCGTCTATGATGCGCCCACAGTTGAAGCCATTTGAAGCGGTGTATCTCACCATCTGGAGAGAGTCCAAGAGTCGGGTGAGCTGGTAGAACCGCTGAGGACAATTGGTCGCCATTCGATAGTTAATGAGCCGATCGAGTTCGTTGATGTAGGTGAGACGCAATTCATCGAAGTACTTCTGACTCTTCAGACCCTCGACAGGAACTGGTGAAAACAGAAAAAAAAAAAAACAGCTTTGACGACATGCTCAGCAGTTGTCTCTCTCCTGCATGTCCACTTATGGGATCAAGCTAAGCAGTTTGTTTTGACATGTTGATGCTAAGCACACCGGACACGACTTACGAATGCTGAAGAGGAGCAAGGCCTTCATGCAGAGGAACTCTTCCTGAGAGATCTGCAGCAGCAGGAACTCCTGTGAAAGATGTCTCATCCTTATGCAGTGCTCGTACATTGAGGAAATCTGCATCCGATGTCTGCAGATGTAAAAAAGGTCAGGATCAGAAATGTGAAATAAAAAGGACATTTTCAAATCAGAGAGCGAAGGAACAACTTGCTTTACACCTTGGACATTTATTCTGTAATAATTAACTACTGAATGGGAAAGAATGTCAGAGGTTGGATCCATATCTATCAATGCTGTAATGGGGTCGTTGGCACTGAATTATCTATAAAACAAAACAGATTTCTGCTGTGTGATCTTTGACATTTGGAGCAAGATGTTTAAAACGCACAACTCCGTTACACTAGAATCTCTTCCATTGTGAATGGCAATACAGTTCAGTAAAATGTCCTCATCATTCATAGTGGAATATTAAAAGCGGTGATTGGATATTTCATGTTCGTCACACGTGAACAATCTTCAGTTATTTAAACGAGCCTGGGAGAAGGAGAGTGGGAGAACAGGCATCGTGATCAAAGTTTGCCATCTCTATTCAGTGTGATGAAACGATTCTGCCTTTATCATCACTGAGGAAAGAGACAGTTTGTAACATTGTTCTATGCCGTGATGATAGAAATGCAATAGAGCTAGATAGACCTGAATGTTCCCCATCTCTCAAATGAATGCAAAGTGTCAGATATGCGATCGTATACGTGCATAACAGACACAGATCACGTACAATCCAATATTTGCACATTTTTGATAGATTCCTATAAGCCAGCTTTGTGAGGACGATGATGGAGATGGTTTGTTAACGGGGATGATGTCATTGCTGCACTGACACCCATCTCCAAACAATGACCAGAGCTACTGCACACTGAGCTGCTGAAACCTCCTTTTAAAACGCTACAATATGTGACTTTCAAACGTCCTCATCAATCTGATGGCTGAATTTTCTAGCTTGAAAAAGTCATTGTAGAAACAGTTGATACGTGATTTGAAACGGCTAACACAGCAGAACATACACAGAACCCCCAGTCAGGTCTGACGGACACACGTAAAACAACCAAACTGTATGCAAAATGTAAGCTTAGTTAACTGGTTAGTTGGGAAATTGACTTTCTTGCCGCGAGTTAGATTAGAAGATACCACTCTCATGTCTCGCTGGTTAGTATACCGCTATGGCCAGTGGCTGGTTAGCTTAGCTCAGCTTGTTAGCTTAGCTTTGCGTAAAGCCTGGAAACAGCTAGCCTAAGTCTGTCCAAAGTCGACAACATCTGCCAACTAGCACCTCTAAACCTCACTCATTATAACGCAAGATATGTTATTTCTTATTTTTGTGTTAGTTTAACAGACTATTTTGGGCCAGGAGCAGCGTTAGTCTCTAGACCTTATGCTAAGCTAAGCAGTAGGCTATCAATCTTCTCATGCAGCCCTTGGCAAGAAAACAAATAATTTCCAAAAATGTCAAACTACTTCTTTGAGCCAGTTATACCAGCAGCTAAAAATGTCTGTATGACAACCTGCTTCTGTATACAAACCTACACAACCATCATAGATTACATGTATCTATCAACTGTCTTATGAGATCATGTATCACAGCAGATATCTGTTCTTTCATGTGAATATATTCTTATAAAAAATAAAGTAAACCAGTATGCCTGATATATAAGTAGTACACCTGCACTTTTAGTTCAATGAAAAAGCCCAATAATCTCCTCCATCTCAGTCCTTAATTCAGTCTCCAATTACAATGACTGTGCCGGGGTTTTTACCCCTCTTAAGGAGGAAAGACTTGGCCCGACAGGAGACGGTAAGCAGCTAATTTAAAAGATCACAAGGAGCACTTAACATTTTATGCAAAATTTCTTTCAAGTAGCTCAAATGATCCACCTTTCTGACTTACATGGCCTCCGCCAGCCCTAATTCAATCCTAGAAAATCTGAACTACTGATCCACCAACCCTCAAAAAACAGCTGAATAAATTAACTTCTACCATGATAAGGAACTTTGGTCTTCTTTAGTTTCCTAGATATGGATTTTGACTTGAGTAAAAGGTTATGGAAAATGAGAGGAACTACATTCTCTCTTTAATCATAACTTGAAACTTTCAACTGGAATCTGTTTGGGATTCCCTGGTGTGTTCCTCCTCCTCTAAGCCCAGTGTTCATATTCCATTTATATTCTGTATATTCTGTCAGCTGTAAAAGGAAAAGCACCTGCTGTCAAATCACTGAACTGGGTGTGACAAAAAAATGTGAAGCAAGGAGAGTTTGAGTACAGAGCAGTTCTCTGCTCTGTCTCAGTCGGTGTGCATTTTTAGATTTACATAATAATCAACATAATCTGTTAGGATACTCGGTGAGGTGACATTCAGCAAACACAACAACTGCAAGCGGCATCACGGAGAGCTGTGTACATTATGGCTTTATTACCTCCACCAAGAGGCTATGTATTCGGTTCAGTTTGTTTGTTTGTCAGCAGGATTACACTACTGGCCCCAATTGTCATGAACCTTGGTGGAAGGAACCCATTACACTTATGAAGAGGATCCGAATCACAGGTGGTGTTTTTCTCACCTATGGAAACAGCCTTGGCGGAGGTCTGCTCTCTCTGAGTGCCCTTTTACATTGCCCCTTGTTATATTGTCATGGGGCAATGCTGTTTTGTCTAAATATTGCAGTTATTGTTTTAATGGAAATCGAAACGAAAAATATCAGAATTGTTAACTTAACTGAATTAAGTTTACTGAATTCACACATCAAGTTCAGCTTTCTCATCACAAAGAGTATTATTCAGTCTGTCTGTGGAGGAAGCTTTTAAAATGGCAAAATAACCATGATGTCATCGTGTTGTTGTCATAGTGATGTTATTAAGGTTATCTCTGGTACGGAGTCGACATCAGTATATTTTGCAGAAAGCCTGATTTATAAACTGGTGGGCAGAAAGGGTTTAATGGGAGACACTATTTACTACTTGCACGATATGCAAACATAAACTATAAAATAATTTAAGAGCACAGCTTTAAAGTTTACTCACTGCTGCAGGAGTTGACCCAAACAGTAAGTAAATCTGAACTCTCTGCTCGCTTCAGGATGTTGTATTAAATGTTGATGCTACCTGCCAGATTTATCCTGCCGGTTCAAGATCGAGCCAGATACTTTCCAGTTGCTCCTTTTATTGATATTCATAAATATAAATTACGATTGAGGTTTTCTCCCAAGCAAACTTCACAGAGGTACTAAAACTTATTGTTACTGTAGTTTTGCATAAAAACCGAATATAGCAAATGACAGGTGGTATATGCTGTAGGTTTACATTTTTAAAAAAAGATACATTTCCTCTAAATATGACAGGCAGTATTTATCAGCAACAAACCTCTGAATTTAATACATTCGTTTGGTTACTGTAGATGAACAGCATTTCACATAAAGTAGACATAAACAATGAATGCATGCAAGTATAGCTTAAATAGTGCTGCTGTTATAAACTACACAATTATAATGTGTAAAAAACCCGGCATACCATGTATCAACGGTTTACACAACACACAAAATACTTGAGCTTTTAAAGGAATAATTATTGATTTAAAGATCAACTTCTACTCCCACAGATCTATGGCAGTAAACATTTGATGGGACTAAATAAGACCATTAATATTCCTCACTAACACTCACACAGACCAAACCACTGTTGTCTGTCATGAGTAATATTCAGAGCTGAATAAGCTTCACCAGGGCTGTGAGCGTTCCTCCCTTTAATCTCACATTGACAAAAGAACACCTACGGCGGGAATTGGATGAACATGATCCAAAAAAGCCAGCCAAAAAATGTTAGAGACGTCTTTGTGTTTTGAGAAATGGAAGAGAGAGAGAAAGAGATGAAGACAGAGAGAAACTGATGCGTCTGTATTATGTACGACAGCGCCAACTCACTCGCTGGGGCTGATCTCAAAATGAAATGAGGAGCACAGCATGTTGGTCACCCACTGATGAAATCATTTTAGAGAACACAGTTGAATTCAAGACTTCAGAGTTGTACATACTCATTGAACACAAGATCCGGGGCGAAGTAAAGCATCCGACCGTTGACGTTCTTGTAAGACCTCCATCCGAGGGCAAACACCATCACCCCCATCCATGAGTGTTGAATGACAGTCATTTGGTCGTCCATATGGAGATTTCTGAAACCTAAGGAGAAAGATTCAGCATCATTGGATACAACACGTATTTGACATATGGCATATGGCATTTAATTGGTCTGCCTCCTACTTCATCTCTCTGGCAGACAGTTGTAAATATTTGTTTCTATAGATGATAAACTGTAAGATACCGATACTGATGATACACAGCTTTACATGGCCGTGTCTTGCAATGACACAGGACCAATTCATTTATTAAAACCCCCTTAATAGTCATCAGGTTTGTCTGAATTACAAATGATATATTGAGATTTATCTTGGTGTAGATATTACATTTTTAAAGACTGGTCCTCAGAATTATCTATTTTTAAGAGTCATTGGTTTAATGTTAGGAAATATTTTGTAAGAAAAATAAATAACTCAATTACTGTGTTTGTATTAAACACCTATGATCTGGAAGCTTTTTACACAGATGAGGAATATTGCTCTAATGAGAACACAATTCTCTTAATTGTGTACAATCCTGTGAAACATTAAAATAACCTCCTAAATTTAAGTATCATTGGTCAGAATGAAGCTGCATCATATGACCCATGCACGGCCAAGACACAAACATTGTAAAGGTTGGCTCATATGAGATGGAACCATATTTGCTTATCATCAGAATCTAAAGCTGCTATAATCAGGATATTTACATTAACAACAGATCAAATAACCACTTGTGTGTGAAAGGGGTCACACACAAGCAGTGATAAACCCACAGAGAATTATCCCCCGACTCTGCAAATCCCCTCAGCTCTATGGAGCCTTTTAAGCATCTTTCAGCTCATTGTTTTGGTTTTATTGTTCGCAGCATTGCTGTTTTGATTCACTCTCACTGCTTTGATCAAGGCAGTTTTCAGACAGCGTCATAAGCCTGCCCAGCACCAAACGGCCGATAGACACAGTTAGCGAGTAGCTGGCGAACACAGCGAAGCATTTAGCAGCCAAAAAGCCACACTGCTTCAAAGACCTCAAATAGGTTCCTACCTGGCAATCCTTTTGCCCATTTGACCACTTTGACCAGTTGTCTCTCTCCCAGCTCGTTGAGGCTGGTGAGCAGCGTGGCAGCCGAGTCCGGTTGGCCGTAGTCGTGCCCTGCGTTCACCACCTCGGGTTCAATGGACTCCAGGATGTTGAGGAAGACCATTTGGGAGTTGAAGTTCAGGCCTGACTTAGGAGAGAAATTCTGGATGACTTCTGAAGGGTCCTTCAGAGGATGTTCCTCCTCAGGGTTTTTCTGTTGTCCAATCTTCTTCAGTTTACGGGCTACAAACAAAAGCAAGAAATTAAGAATCCATTCATTTGTTATTTTGTTTATGCTATTTCATCACCCAACCAGTTAACAAGCAAGCCTAGTCATTAATCTCCAATCCACCAGAGCTGCATGTGTTTTGCAAATGATCCTAAATTACTACATTTGATTGACTTTGACTGACGAATCCAGTTGTCCTCTAAATTAGGGGTTCTCAAAGTTTTGAAGACGGAGTGCCAACATAGAGAGCCAGCATATTTTTGAGATTGAGGGCTGCACAGGAAGTCGTAGGATTTGTGATTAGTCTCAAAACGGTGTTGAACATTAAATTCCTTGAGCGCTAAATTCCCCCATTTGCAGATAAAGCAGATCACTTTATCTGTCCTCCGAGGTCAGACGAGTTGATCTATTATTCCTGACAAATGCTTTTCTCCTCAACCACACAGCTTCTATATCCTTTTTCTCTTACTTCCAAGCTAAACTGCAGAGTTGTCCTCTGAAAGCATTAACTGTCTTTACCAGCACTAGCATTGTTGACAAAACATAATTCCACTATAGTGCCACTATAGTTGCTAAGATGTCATCCCTAACCTGACAGACGTTTGTTACGAGGTCGCAGTTTTACGCACAAGTCGAGTAGTGTATTAAGTGTAGGCTCTTGAAAGTGGAGTGACTGTAAGTGATTCAAATATGCATGCATGCATTTCATGTCACATTCAGGGGCCTCACAAAATGTTTCTGTGGGCCGCCATTGGCCCGCGGGACGCAACTTGAGCAACTGTGCTCTAAAAACTCGTGTCTGGAGCCATGATGGATCTTCTGCTTGCTCGTAAGATCCATTACAGCTAGATGTGCAGAATGATTTGCCGATGCTCCAGTGATGGAAGAAAAAGGTTTCCCTTTCAGAAAATAATCACAATCGCAGATACTAGTGAATGCATTTGTCAGCACTGAACTTTTGATTGATAATCAATAACTTACGTCCTCTCAGGTCATCATTGCTAAATAGCACAATCTGAACAGTACATAGACTAAAAGTAATTCTGTTTTACGAAACATCTGATTCATAGCGCAACTGTAGGTTTTAAGTAACCTTTTGAGGGAAATAGCAATTTATTCTACTAATCTACTAATGATCTACTAATAGCGTCGAAGATGTTGACTCATATTCCATTCGAAAGAAAACTCTCTGAAGAGAAGAGCCTCATCTGCTGGAAAGCCTTCTGGTCATCTTGTATGAGAGCTCGCTGGTGATTTCAATGTATGAATTATGCCCCCCCCCCCCCCATATATCATGTTTCCTCCCAAGAAGGTTTTGCAGAGCGTTGAAAGTATATCTCTGAACTACACCACTCACTAAATCCTGCATGTTTGCATTACACATATGTTTCCCTACACACTGCAAAGCATATAGGGAATAAGAGACAACAACAAAAAAAATAACAAGTACCATATGTTTGAAAAAACAACTTGCTCATCTTGAGCAATGAAAAGGCTGCAATTTATTTCCCCACTAATGCTGAATGTCCCGAGGCAGCTGCTCCATATGACAACCTGCACTTAGGAACTGAATGGGAGCCAGGTCTTTGATTTGCTGGAGTAGATTGCCATGTACAGTAAGTAGTGATACAACCAAAATGGAATGATTTTATTCCGCTAAACAGCTGCCAAATACATTTGGTTCTTTAACAGTCATGGTTTAAGACCACCACCATTCACTGCACTCAATAACTGACTGATTTATTTCCACAAGTTAAAGAACTGTGGGCAGTTAAGCTTCAACACAGCCTGTTATTTCAGGACGACAGGCTGAGCTGGAGTGACTGACAGATATATACACAGTATATATATATATATATATATATATACTGTATAATATATCTGTCATATATATAGGGACTATGTGCTGAGAAATGACTGCATTAAGGAACAGACATGTCTGCTGTTCACTTGTGTTTAACTTTTGTTACAATCTGCTAAAACGGATATGCTCTTTGAAATGATTTCTTGAATCAATTATACCAACGTTGACTGACAGTTAAAATGGAATTAATCGTAATGCAATTGCCTCTTGCAGCTTCTGTGTCGAGGATGTCTCATTAAAACTGCAGCCTGGCTTTCTCGTTCACTTGGATAAATATTGAATTGCCTGTTATAGACAAGACTTAAGTCTCTCTCAAGAGCAGCGGGGTTGAAAGACAATTGTAGATTATATAAGAAGGATAATTGGCAAGTCTCACATTTCTATGTCTGATCTGACAACAAACATCTCAAATAAAAATGGTTAATTAAAAATTCCTTTCCCAGGATTCTCAGTTGTGACACAGGCAGGCGTCTGATCTTTGCAGAGTACAGTGTAAATAAGGTGGGTTGTTGAAGCCAATATAAATAGGCGGTTGACATCCAAAACGACGGATTCAAGCGCAGTCTGTTACACAGACAGAACAATTAATTAGTCAAGCCGTTGTTAACTTCGTTGATTGACCAGCACACTGAGCTGTGGCGTCGGTATCGTCGACTGTTTCCAGCTGAAACTGACCTCCGGTGAATAAGCTGCAGACGCGTCCGTTACAAGCCTATTTTCACTCAACTCAAATTGCACATGTAAAATTTATTGGACATTTTCACCTCAATATACTCACATTTTGTGGACCACTTCCCTCTGTGTCATTATCCGTCTCATCCCCATTATAATCACCATCTTTAGCTCGACTACCATTTTAGCTTGCCAGGATAACCTGATTGCACATAAAACTCGAAGGTCACTTTAGCACGTTTTGCTCCTCTTGAAATGCCATTTTTGTAATGTGTTCCTTTGCAGATCCCACTTTACTCTCACTTTGGTGTCCAGGTTGTAGATGTCATTACATCATTAGCTCACCGATGTCAGTTATGTTTGAGGGAGTAATGTGTCAGAGAGTCTGACTCAAAGAGAGAGAGAGAGAGAGAGATGTGAGGGAGCTCTGGTAAAAAAGTCTTCCACAAAGACTCCTGTCGCTTTCTTCCTCCTATTGTTGTGGATATATTATTGTTTTATTAGTTTCTATGAAATAACACAAATCAGGGCTGGAAACGCTAAGAAAACTGTTAATTATCGCTTCAAACTAAATATCAAAGGTTAGAATATTTAGTTGGATTCACAAATTGTAGTTTCTTTAGAAAAGCAAAAAACACTTGTCACTTTGCATTTAGAGACGGTAGAATTTTTCAGAAATAACTAACTGGGACAGACGAGGACACGCTGCAGGTTTGAGACCTCCATGCTGGTTTAGAATCACTTGGGATCCCACAGATGATGTTTTCTAGGAAAAAGGACATTTCTGCTGCTATGTTGAGATGGATAAATTAACTTCAAGTTAAAAGCTATATACTAATTCCCAAATAACAATCCGGAACCATGCCCTTCAATGATAAAACCTGCTTATCAAAAAAGAGTTTGAGTCCACATACATCTATCCTCTGGACCTGACCTGAAGAGCTTCAGTGTGGTTGTTCATTCACCATTTGATGAAAATAAATTACCATTACTGAAATGCAGAACATTTTTTTGAATGAGTAATACATTTAAACTGACAATGCACACACTGAGAAGTTGGAGGAGAACGGCGGCTCGTGTTAAGCAACTCTCACTCGCTGGTGGTGAAACGGAAACTGAAGTGGCTTTGGACGCATGTCAAGCACACTTTGGGTTAGAGACACAAATTGTTCTGCGATTCAGGGCTTGAGCTCATAAACTGTAAAAGGTTTTAGTATGATAAAATCTGTGAGCTCTATTTGCATGTCAACACAAGAAGCCTTTAGTTCCGATGTGCAGCGAGCTTCCTTCAGGTCGCTGCAGAAGGATACAGCTATCATGGTTCGGTGACAGCAGCCTCCCTGCGTAACTTCCATTTGTGGATGTAATTAGCATTCCAGGAATAATATGGAATTCAAATTATAAAAAATGAAATCTTTGAGCAATTTATAATAACTGGGCTTTTCAATATTGACCAGATGCCAAAGATTTCTTTGCTCCCTCTTTAGACCTTCCAAACTACGAGGAGAGAAACTACAGACAGAATATGATCTGATCTAATGATACAAAGTTTAGAGTTTAATTGATACATAAAAATCCAGTGAGTCAAACCAGAAACCTTCCTGCTTAAATTTGTTTTTTATAGTATTTTGAGTAAAAACCCTCTCTGATAATAAGCATCATTTTTTTGCCTCCACTTCTAAAAATGATTGTCATAAATTTTCCTGTGAAATGCAGCGAGTGAATTACATGTCCAGGAAGAGAACGTCTGTGAAAGGAGGCTCTTTAAAGCCACAACTAGAAAAGGTGTGCCTTTTCACTTACAATCGCAGCATTAGATCACATTTTCCCTCCATGGATTTGTCAGTGACTGGTGGCAAAATTACCAGCGTGTCTGCTGCTTTAATTCACATGTCTCATGTCAGCTTTGTGCTTCGAGTACAATTTTCACCGTTAACAGAATGAGAAAAATGGAAGAGAGTGAAAATTGAACACAAGACTAAAATTAGTCCACTACATGTCAATCTTTACAGCCTAATATGACGAACAGGTGTGGGTGACAGTAAGGAGAAGTGAATGGAATAGGTCTAAATTGCATGGCAGCTCAGCCAGGGGCTTGATTATCAGTAACATCCCCTATTGTGATGATGCTGCAATTGAAGAGAGCCAGCTAGGATATGCAGTGCAGAGAGAATAAAGTACTTGGTCCTGGGAAACCACTTTTAGGACTTCACTTTCTCTGTAGTGTGCTTTGTTCATACAGTGTGTAGTGCAAAGTGTTTATTGTAGTCCATGCTGCACAGATGTATGTATTTTAAGGTATATTACGGCACAAATCCTTTGTCTGAAGTGAAATGCAACTGATGGTAATACTTACAAAATAGTTGGTGGTTAGCAACGCTTCAATAAAAACATAAAATAAACGACAATTGTTTCTTCTAAAAGCAGATTTTAGTATCTTAATTCATCCTACCTCCGAGAGTCATTCCAGCTTCAAAACACTTCTTCAGCCGACAAGACGGACAGTTCTTCCTCCTTAGCTTATCGATGGTGCAGTCGTTTTTGCTGGCGCACAAGTATTTCTGTTTGCCTAAGCCGGACAGAGAAACCAGAGGTTACTTGTAGATAAACAATCTGTTGAATTATTGAAAATGTAAGAAACACTGGATGTACAGAATCAGTGTTTTAACTCAAATGAAAGGCAGCGGGTTTAGCTGTTGACTACTGGCAACTCAGGGCCCAAGTGACCCCCCCCCCTACCCCCTTGAGTTTTACCTTCCGCAGCCCTTTTGAAGAAAACCTTGCAGCTGCCACAGGTGAGCGCACCGTAATGGCAGCCAGATGCCTCGTCTGAACAAATCAGGCACATCCTCTGTGGTGGAAAGAAGAACTCCATGGGGAACATGTGCTCTCTGCCAGTCTCGAACCTGCAGCGAAACATATGAAACAGGATAGATGAACAGCACACTCATAAAAACAAGGTTATGACTAACATTTGATTGTTGGTATTAAATAAAAATTATATCACCATTTATCTTCACTAGAAATCAATGTTAATGTTCCGCAGCTTGGATGCATCAGCTGGGTCACTGCACTGAATTTTACGATCCATTGTTTCTGTATTTCACTTGGTTTTTTACTATCTTGTGAAACTAATAGCCCATTTTAAAGCCTAACCTTGAGAGCACACACCGCAGTATAGCCATCATTTTTTTACTGGTTTAATACTGTCCAAACTGTAACCACAGAGCATTTACTATTCACTCCCCAGAGCTACGGCCTCTCGGTGAGCAATTTAAGGAGGACACAGAGTGTGATGACAGAAAGTGTGGGAAAGATCTTAGCGCCAACACCGTGGCCAAGGGGTTGGGTGGGGGCGCGATGGGCGCCCAGCTTCAGCCTTGAAAACGGAGAGATTGGAAAAGGTTCAGACATAACGTTGCCTCAGTGACGTGCAACTTAAGATATCAAGGTTTTCGCAGTAAAAGAGACAAGGATGAAGCTCAACTGTGTCACGGTAGAGTTTAGGTGACAAGAGGAAAGAAAATGATTCAGACAAGTGGGAACAGTGAAAAAAAATGTCTAGTAACGTCAAGTATTTAAGTTATTATCTATATAACACTATGAAACAATGGAGATCTTACATTCAATTTCCTTTATAACATTAATCTTAGCTCTGAAACCTGTATTATATGGACTTTAGACTGATGTCCAGACTAGCGTGAGATCAGAGATCAGGGATGTAATGAATAGTGACTTGAAAAGGGACTTTTTGTAATAGCGAGAATTCTTATGTGGTTTAGGATCCATCAACAATAAATGTTAAAAAATGTGCACGTCAAGATCTGTATGGCAACGCTCTGAGGCTTTTTATTGGTAAAATGGGCGCTGACCCATATTCACCTATAGAACTGCAGTATTTAAAGCTTTAAGTAAGCCACGCTCACTTTCAATGTCCGCTATTATTGATTTCGTTCCAGTGTGTGTCGTACAAGAAAACCGCGTGTCACGTGTGGTATTTATGTGAAGAGAATGTAGGATTAACTAGTCCAGTGACCTGGAAGTTCCTGGATTTAAAAGCATGCAGGGATGAAAGATCCTGGTATATAGTTTACATTTCTTACACTTTTTAAATGCGATGTATCTCATTCTGTCAGGGCTTCGGGGAAGATTTCACATTCACTCTTCTTCTTTCCGTCTTGTGAGGTTAAACGTTTTTTTTGACATACGGTCTTAAATACAGATTATTCTGTCATCTTTGAGATGATTCTGATATTGCATAGTAGCTGATTTGCTTGAATGCTTTTGCTGTAGATCATGATCATATTCTTGTTTACTCACACCTTTGGAGAGCGAGACAAACCAGACGTATTGCATACATGCAAGTATTCAGGAACAATTGTATTACAAAAATATCAAAACATAAGATGCACAAGACAAAATGAAATACTTTGCAGAATCACATAAAGTCACTGCCCCTATCCAGCTAAATGTCTTCTATTACATTATACTGGCACTCAAGCATTTTGTGGGAAACATTCCAGGACTGCAGTTAAATAAAATCTGACAATTTAAATAGTACAAAAGTAAGATGGGATAAAATACCCAGCAAATAATACGAGATAAAACAATAATAAAACAGATAAAACAAGTTGAAAGTAGAACAGTGTGCTTGCATTAGTAAAACTTTTTGAATCAGTTATTCTGCAGCCTCAGATCTTCAGACGGGGAGTTCAGAGCTGAGGGGATTGATGGTCAGATAAATATCAACACGGAGTTTGAAATACATGACTTCATTGCACAGATTTGCTTCAGCTTGCTTGATTTTACTCTGTATAATTTGCTAGACTAATATGCATCCATGAATATGTCAAAGTTGAAGTAATTGTGAGTCTGGAAACTCCGTGTCGTGTTGTTGCTTCAGCTAAATCAGAAGAAACATCTGTTTTCACTCATGACATGCTAACAGCATGCAGTTGCTCCTCTGTCACAAGACATAAATGTCAATACGGACCAGTTATCTTCACTGAATTCCTTCACTGTACATTTCTGTTCATGGGTTGTAGCAGGATTTTCTCTCACACTACACTCTGGACATAATTCACTTCACTCACAGATGTTACAGGGTTCACTTCACACTCCTCTCTCTGCAAAAAAAAAAAAAAAAAAAAAAAAACTCTTAAAATCTGGTTGATTAAAGATAAATTCATCACTTCTGTCTGTTTGTGTGAACATGATAATTAAAAGTACAGCACATGCCAGCAAAGCAATCCTATTAAAAAAGTCTTTGTTCGAAGAATTCACACAGATGGACCAGTGTGGCCCCTCTGTCGGCCAGAGTCCCGAAATTCAACCAAAGCTGCAGCTACATGACTGCCATGCCATATACGCCATCAGCCAGCTGAGCCGGTTCAACTGCCACACAAGGCCAAAAACACAGTGGTGGAAGAACTCTCCAGATCCTTGATTTAAGTTAAAGCAGCAGTACCACACTGTGAAAATACTCCACTACGTCTGAAAGGCCTGTTTTCGAAGTCTTCCTTAAGTACAAGTATGTAAGTATTATCAGCAAAATGCACTTAAAGTATCCCATTGTGCAGTAAACTGGCTTAATATTACTGCTGGAGTAATGTGTATGTTACATTTTACTGCTCTAAATGTTTATGATTGGGTAGTTTAATCTAAAGCAGTGCATCATATTCGAAAAGTGTCGCTCAGCTGAACAACGTACCTCTAAAAAGTCAGAAAAACACCTTTGTGACTATCGTTTTCCAGCTAATTGAAAAGGGTTTTACATAGTTTATTTATCTTAAGAGGTAGAATCATTGAGGAACACTTGATCCTTCAAGAAAAAAACAAATTCCAAATCACTAAATTTGGAGAAACATGGTTTTCACTGGAAAGGAGGGGTATGATTTACTGAAAAGTGACTAAAGTTGTCAGATCAATGTGCATTAAAAAGTACAGTATTGCCTGTGAGATTAAGTGATGTATAAGTACAAAGCTGCATAAGATGGAAGAACTGAAGTAGAGTACTACTACTACTTAGTTACATTCCACCACTGCCAAAATGAATAATACTCTACTATAGTGAATTACATGCTGAGGATTTTCCACGTTTAGACCGGTTAAAATTGAAGCACATTTATCTCCTGCATTGATATATTGTTCTGCCAATAACACCGAGGCACAAATTGGTCACTTGTTTCCATTTTGCTCAGCCTGCTCCCATCTCACTTCACTGCATTACTTGGGAACTCTGAATGTCACCGGATTACCTTCCTCATTCACCAATTACGCCCCACAGTATTTATACCATGGGGCCATCTCCACCTGCTCAGGGCCGTACTAAGCGCTAAGAGCTGCCTAAATGCAGGGGGTTGTTGTCTTCTTACAACAAAAAGTGTTACATAAGGCTGAAGCAAACCTGCATCCCCGTAGGTACAGCGATTTCAAGGACTCTTTCTTAATAACTCCGCAGAGTAAAGCTCAGATCTGGAACAGGGTAAGATCAAAGACCTGCTCTGGGTTATATTCAGCAACAGTAATATAACTCAGAAAACCTGCCTCCTAAGACATGCCAAAGAACTTGGGGTGATAAACAAAGAGGAAAGCTGGATCTCTCAGGGCTCTAATGACTTTATGCTTTTGCACTTGGTGACATCCGGCTAACCTAGAAGTCTAAACTGAATACCACATAAACCCTGTGAACTGACACCGAGGTCTGGCACGGGACCTCAGCCACAGATGAATCGTCTCTCTATTTTCCAGTGTTTCCTATCTTTGCCTACAGTCCAAAGATTCAAATAAAGGAAAATACCATAAAAATAAAACCAGCATGTACCTTTTGCCATTAGGCAAAGTATGTTTAGGGCTCTATGTCTTCTTGATTGGAAGCAGATGAAGTCGGAGCACAGCTCGGTAGGTCTGCATGTAAATCCACGTGTTTGGGAGCAGCTCCTTGTTTGGGATACTGCAACTGGTTTCACTGGTTTCACATTTAGGAACGCCACTGATCAAAAGTATTATGCTTAATAAACACATGAGAATGACAAAATGGAAAACTTTATTCCAGGAATTGATCTCAGACCTGCACATGGTGGCGGCTTTTAAGAAATAATCCTATAGCCTAATAAATTAGTTTGAGAAATACAATAA
This sequence comes from Anarrhichthys ocellatus, assembly GCF_004355925.1. Classification (NCBI taxonomy): domain Eukaryota; kingdom Metazoa; phylum Chordata; class Actinopteri; order Perciformes; family Anarhichadidae; genus Anarrhichthys; species Anarrhichthys ocellatus. The sequence goes on along the minus strand of NW_022280048.1, from coordinate 2,835,059 downwards.
TAACACGAGAACGTTTCTGCAGTTTCCCTCACTACAGGGGAACCAGTGAACACACCTTTCTGGCATTAGGTTGAATGATTTAGTTTAGTGCACGGCTCATAGAGCACACGGGGCGCGCTTGTATTGATAGTTGACTCATGTTGCCATGTGTATTTGCAGACACACACAGATCTCTGTAGTGACAGCTGTTATTGAGGCTGCCATGCCTGCCAGAGGGTGGATGTGTTCGATGGCGCAGCAGAAGGAAACATATGGAGACTATTTCAACATTCCCCCTTTTAGGACTGTGAGTGGACAGTTAACAGTGTCACAGTTTTCATCGGACACATTTACTTAACATGTAAAGTTAGACACTACAGGCATAAAAAAAAATGTTTTCACACACTGGTCTTTTTTAAGATTTTGCTGCTATGACATGTCTTCTCTCAGACGAGTGGAAAGAAAATATCAACAATACACATTTAGGTGTTTATTTTACTACTTTGACTATTTGAGTCTGTAAACAATTCTCATAAATTTACCAAACGTTTGCATTACATAATGCTTTAATTGCACATTTAAACATAGCATTTAAGAAAACATGTAAAACAATAAAAGTTATTGTCTTAACGTAATGCATGTAATTAACTGGGGAAGTTTCATGGTGAGTTCTATTAGTTCATTTTTTCACCCTACTCCTGTAGCGTCTTCCAAATTGTAGTGCATTACCAATACACACTTTTAAAAGCCGTTTTCCCTCATAGTCTGAGCCATAAATATACTCTTCTTCACCAAGAGCTCCTTCCTATCTATATTTTGAAGATCTTCACTGAGGCTTTTGTTCATAAATCATTCATAGACAGATTTATAGAACAGTTTATTCCTAAAAACATGGCCACAATGTATTTATTTAATGTCTGTCGTGTTTCTCATTATGAAGTGATACAAAGAGAACAAAATGATTTTATTTTCAAAAGATTTTTGCACCTGGCTTTATTAAATGTTCAGATTTCTGTTTTGGAAATGTATGCAAATTCGCACTCATTTGCATATTTTCATATTTTCAGAAACTTGTAATATAAGATATACTTGTCATGATGTAAGTAATCAACTGGGGATGTTTCATGTTGATATCGTTTAGTTACATTTGTTTTACCTATTCCCCTCGTGTTTCCCTTTAATGCTGTAATTTTGATTTACCTTAGTTTATTGGTGATTTTGTTATTGTCTATTTGCTTTTATTTATATTTAAATATTAGTAAATTCTCACTTATTTTTATTTTAGTATTACAGTCTGTATTACGTCAGCTGTTGTTCAGGGATTGTGTTGTTTGGTTTTCTATTATCTGGTTTTGAGAATCTGAAATTCAATAATTAATTTAAAAACAACAACACCACCTATGACTGCTTCATCTATATTCCTTGTTCGTACATTTCTAATTTAGTAACACACACACACACAGTAATGCACCGAGCTGATTAGTGTCAAGTTCTCAATCAATCACAGCCGGTCAGAGAAAAGGTATGATGACGTCAGTTAGCCGTACACATGGTAGCGTGTGGCTGTCAGTTAACATGTCCACTCTGTGTGCTTTGTCATCCTGAAGGCCACACTCTCATTTAGTAGACCAAGCAAATCGTCGACCCCAACACGAACAAAACAAAAACCTGACAGCTTTGGAAACATTTGTAAAATTGACAAGCGTCTGAAATTGTCAGAACTATAAACGTTTCCCTCCGCTTAGACACAAATTGAAGTCAAACATTATTTTGCTGGAATTACCAAATTCAGTGGTGATAGTTTCTCACAGGAAAACTAGATTTGTGATTAAGCCGCTTTCCAGTGATACACATTGTTTTCACAGAGTACATTCAGAAATACTTTCTTCATTCGTTTTTCACGTGGATGTTATGAGCAGGTGCCTCAGACAAAACACTGACAATTATATTTGTTTTATGTTTGATGACAGACTCCAAAATTTGTTCTTGAACAGAAGTTTATGAATTTGATTATTAACAAATCTTAAAGATATTATTACTTTATCTGTATATTTATCGTTTTGTTTTGTTATTTTAAATAATTAATGGACATTAATTATTTTAAATTTATTAATGGACATTAATAAAACTTTATAATGACTTTACCATGGGAGATTACTCAAATTAAAAGGAAAGTGGAAAACGTATTTTAACGAGGGTTGCTTCCACTCACCTGTAATCTAAAGGAACTTTGTTTTAAAAGTTTGTCAGTGATATTTTAAATAACATAAAATCTGCTCAGGGTTGCACATGAATCTAAGTCAAGGATGTGAACCAGACAAACATTCCTACGTCTGTTTCAAAATGCAGTGCAACCTCAGTTGAGTTTTAGTTTGCAAAGCATTTATTAAAAGTAGCCTGATAATGTCATAAAGTACTCTTTTGTACGCTTTTTGTCTAAGCAGTAGAAAACGTGTGCAGGATGACATTTGGTTTCTGACCAAAAAAAAAAAAGAAGTTTAAAATAAACATATTCCTTTCAATGTAAAGAAACATTAAGACCTTAAACAGCTGTCTGCGAGAAATAAATAAAACCGCTGAATGAGAATAAATCCATCTATATCTATTATGAAGCTGGCGTTATATTATGATGAAGTGTTGTTTGCCCTTACCGCAGAGTAAAAACATCTAATCTATGTGGGAGTTTATCCACCGATGCCAGCCTCTTAACGCTCGTGCCTGTGGTCACATTAAGGTCAGACTGTGGTCACAGTGGACACCTGCAGCATTAAACTTGAATCAGAGTCAACATTTAGCCGCAATATCGTCTAGAAGTCAGAGCAAACTCACCCCTTCTCTGCTCCCTAAACATTTCAGCTTCGTCATCACATGACACAAATTATTATTATTATTATTATCATCACAATTATTATTTTAGCTTACCTGGGGTCATTGTAGGCGACATCCAGCCACTCGCCGACTTCGGTCTTCACGTAGTTGGAGTTGGGATAAGGCGGCCTCAGCATCCCGCCGGGGTACCACTGCTCGGGACGCACGACGCTCCTCTCATATGGATTACATATGAACGCGGTGGTGGTCTCCGTGCTGTGCGCATTCATGCACTGCCTCGAGCCCCAACACTGAGAGTTGTACTTCTCATTAGGGTGGTAATTACTGCCCCACGATGCCCCGGCAGACTCGCCGTCCTCGCACTTCACTTTGACGCTGTATTGTTCCGGCTGATAACCGCTGAAGTTGTTCTCCATGGCGTCTCCGAAGTCCGTCGCCTCATCGGGGGGCTCGTAGACCCGGCACGGTCTCTCCCCGGCATTCTGACCGTAGTGTGCCAATACGCTACCTGGCGCGGATGACGCATAGGGGCAAGAGGCAGCGCGCGCTGTGTCCAGATGCTCTCTCTCTTCTGAAGTTATGTCATCGGACTTGCACAGTGCGAAGTTTTGCTCATGCACAGATGTCCGATCCGGGGCGAGGTGTTGGAGACGCGCGGCCGTCTCGGAACTTTTGAACATCTCCACCAGTTGCCTCTGGTCGTGCGGGGGCCGGTCGTCTCGTTCGGGGCACTTGTACTCGGTGACGGCGCCGTGAGCTCCGGGACAGTTACGAGGCATGTACAAATACTCCCCGCGCATTTGGTCATTGGCGGCGGCGCACGGGGGGAGAGCGGCATCCACGTCGCTCGTGTCATTGGACTCCATGGCCAGTCCCAGCGACACGGACACAGCTTTGCAGAGCTCCCTGGCTGTTTCCGAGATTGTGGCGCAGGCAGAAAAAGAGCGACTGTCGCCCACACGGCAGTCAGCGTCTAATAACTCCTCCTGAGGAGCGGCAGCTGTCTGACAGCGGGGTCTGTCCATGTCACGGGCTAGCAGATCAACATGTCCGGAGCCAAAAATGTTTGCGTCTGCATTGTTGCGCTCTTTCAGCCTGCCGACGCCGTTTCCCTTTGAGGTTTTGGTAACATACACCCGACTTTCGTCAGTTTTTAGCGCCATGCTGGGAGCGCTCGCGGCGTCGCCCCTTTTTATTTTCTCCCCCCCCCCCCCCTGACCAAATTTTGCTCCGAGATAACTGTTAGTTTGGCTCAATTCCCAAAAAGAAAAAAGTGTATACTCGGCCTAGAGACCGAAGTTTGCAGGACAAATGTTTCTGCTGCAACTCTCGCGCAGAGCCTGTTGGTAGAGGTCCTGAGCTACAGGAGTCACAAACTCCTCCTAAACGGAGATTCGCGGAGTCAGAGGCGCTCGGGTTGGTTTTGATGAGAAGTGAATTCAGCGGAGGACTTTTGTAGCCTATCTGGAAAACGCAGGAACTTTCCCCCCTACAGTCATCAGACAATAATCACCACGCTACACACAGACCAAACTACGTTTTAAGAAAACACCATGCAAACGGACATGAACAAACGAATTTGCCATTGCAATTTGACAACACATGGGCAGCATTTAGTTCAACAAAACATCTCCGACTGAGCTGTGCGATGCACTGTCTGGGATGTGTCCCCTTAAGCGTTGCTTTGTGGGTTGAATTTCTGTTTCTGGGAGAAACTTTTTAAACATTTCTAAATGACTTCTAGAGCACCCATCGGCTTTTCTCAACATTGTGGCACCTCTCTTTTTTTCTTCTTCAAGCTAGATCCTCTGGCTTCCCAAGTTGAAAATATGGCCAGAAAAACTATTTGCATGTGTAACAGTGAGGATGGAACCAGTTGAGAAATGCAATGAGGTTCCCTCATTAGTCCTAACATCTCCTGGGACTGCTACTTGGACAGCATCCTTCCTGACGTTTATGACATTCACAGCTCATGTCATCAGAGTTATAGTTTCCTCACTCTCACTCTCCAGCTTTTAAAGGATTCCTAAGTGACACAAGAATGAATTGCTCATCGTCAGAGGACTCGGGGAGCCTACATCTTCATTCCCAGAGCCGCTGTCATCAAAACCCTGCACCATCAAACAAAGGCTGCTCTGCACTGAACCTGGCAGGTGCTGCACCATCAATACTGTGACAGTAAGATAATGTACATAAACTGTTTCATCATCCTGCACAGTGAGACAACAGCGCCATCATGAGGCCAAGCAGGAAAACATCAGCTGCATGCCACGGGTCCCAAACGACCATTTTAACTTCTTAGAGAAAATCAGAAGAAAAAAAGTACGCTTTATCATTTTTCACATTTTGCCACCAGGATATTGTTAAACACATAGTTTGAGGAATACCATGGAGTCGAGTGCTTAATCATGAACTAGAGACCATCTTGCGATGGGATCACAACAGCCGCAACACCAAATTGGGCCAGGGGTGTAAAGTGTGTGTGGTGGGGGGGGCAATGGCTCATTCCCCACTACCCTACCCCCTTTCTTCAGGCAGCCTTGCTCGAACCACACCAATCTTTGAACGCTGCCTTCATTTTGACTTCAACTACACACCCGTACAGTTTGGTGACCATACCTTGCACGGTGGTGACGCTATCGAGGGCTCAAAACAGCTGAGGTGTGCATTTAAGAAAGCCTGGATCGGATAACATTTCTACACTGTGACAATATCACAAGTAGCTGTTTTCTTCCGTCATTTGTGGATGTGACCACTGCACCATGAAAGCACATCTGAATATTCAAGACATCTTGTGTATCCTTTTGGTCTTCAGATTTCCCCAAAGTTCAGAAAGCAGTAAAGTGTAGGCTATAGAGGACCAACAGCAGCAGACCTTTCCTTTTACTAAATAAGACATTTTGAATGAACTGCTGAAATAGCGATTCTCCTCCATCTCGTGGTGTGTTCCCTGTTTTGTAGACATGTTTGTGCTTGTGAATCGTAGGAGGATTTGCTGGTCTGCAGCTCTTGGCAGCCGCGGACACGACCGTGAAATCAAGTGAGCAGTTCGGCCAGAACCGCACACACACAGCCACGTTGGCTGCTTCACGGTGCTCTATACACAAGGGCGAGCTGAGGCGCCGACACTTGTTTCACCTCTTGAAAATGTACTGCTCGATACAGTGTGTCACATGCTTGTTTCAAAAGACTATCGCGTCACATGATTCACGATGACTGAAGCTTCAAGCCTGACTGAGGCTCAACAAGGGATCCCTGAGAAGCTGAAACCCAGCAGGGTGCAGTCAATATGTCAATATCAAGACCTAAAAAATGATGTTTAAATAATGATTGATACATATATATAATTCATCATCATGATGTAATCTTCTGAAAGAATTATTGTGGGATGGGAAATGGGATTGGAACTACGAAATCAGTGAGATGTCGTGCCAATGCTTTGGTCCCGGTCTTGACTATAAACAGATGCTATAATTTCTACAAACCAGAGATTCTTTCTGTTGTCAATGTCCTGAAACTAAGAACCGTTTTACAGCCACAAAACAAAAAGGGGGGGAGGGGGTCCTTACTCCACTTCCTACCCTTCCTACTTCCGGCGCCCTTGCTTGGACCACTCCCATCTTTGAACTCCGCCTTCATTTTGATCTCAATTGCGTCACGTGATTCCCGTGACGCAATCACGGGGACAAAATCTGTCCGGAGACAGACAGAAATATAAACAGCAAGTACTCTCCAACCCGCGTCTGTGGTAGTTCCTGCCACAGTAGTCGCATCCAGGACCACTTTGCCCCCGATGACAGACACACACAGAGTTCCGGCTTAAACATTTCAAAAAGCTTCGTGTAACCCGTACTACTGGATCCAATACCTCAAAGCTTCTCATGTTTTCTCAACTCAAACAGGAAGAGAGTTTGAGTGAAACTTTAAAGATCACAACTCAACCCATCGTCAATGGATCCATTTAAAACGATTACAAATGAAGCCAACTGCTGGGGGACAAAATAATGGAAACATCTTTTCAATGAATGAATCGAGAACCTAATAACTTCGCAGGTCAGATGTCGAACTGACCTGACTGCTACTGAAAACCGCTAACTAAGTCATGTGTGGTTCTTCTTTTTCTCTCCATTCAAAAGCGGCTGGCAACCGATGTTCAGGGGGCACTCCGCCAGTTTTACACAAGAGTCAGATTATTTCTCATGAGCAGGGCGTAGCTTGTTAAAACTCAAGCATGTGGAAGGAGAATCAAAGTCAGGGAGTTTGAGGGACATGATGACATAACAAGTGAGGAGGTTCAGACAAAATATGCTTTTGAGTTGCATTATGGGAAATGCATGACTCTGAAGTTTAGGAGTTTGACTGATAGTTAAAGTCAGGATAATTTAGCCTCATCTGCTTCAATTTCTATTATGAATTTTAAAATCGTCTCTTGCAAATCACCCAACTTTATGTCAGTACATGATTAACCTGTTCAAGTGCCTCTTTAAAAAGGTGCTCTGTGAGAGGATTATGTTTATGTTTGTTTTTAGCTTTATAATTGCTTATCGATTTATGAACACATGTCCATTTTATATATTTGGGCAATTATACATCAATCATACAATTTTGGGCAGGTAATTAACAGGTGGCAGGAAGAGGCAAAGTGAATGCAGCTCGGGGTGTTGATGTTCTGGATGTTGAGGGACATGGTGATACAGTGAACGCCCACACAAGTTATGAGTTAATCCTCACCTGAGCCTCCTCCCTCAAACGCCAGCTAAAGGCTTAGATGAGTCTTCTTTTTTTAAAAGAGATTTACAGTTTGTATGTATTTACACCACTGCCCTGCCCCTTACATCATGTCTTTGATGCGTGCCACGTGCACTCTTCTTCACTTCCCTACAGCACGTCTTTGACCGGGAGTCAAGCAATCAGTCAACTCTGAAGAGGCTTAACGGCTCATAAAAACGGCTGACAAGTGACTCGGAGAGCCAGTCCAAAGACATATAGCGCATGCACATTTACATGAACATCTGTCCACACAGCAGTGACATTTGTAAGTCTGGGTTATTCCCTTGCTAGTGCTGTGTCCTTGATGTTGTGAACTTGGTTTGACACTGATCATTACAGTGGATCTGAGGGTTCTCATAAGGTTGAGTACAGATCTTAACTTTTCTTTAAAGATGGCCTTCACTGAGTTTTTTTTTATAACTCCCTTATCTGACCATTTTACCCATTGCCAGCTGGGAGAACATGACTCGGTGTGGGAGGCAGCCTTCTGTCAATTTGACACTGTGGTTGTTCTAGATGAGCTGTAGCTACAAGAGCAGGGCCTTTTGTCTTTTAGAAATATGCGGACAGTTGTCCTGCAGCTCTCCCTAAAAATGTCAAGGATTCTCATCACCGGTGTAACCTTTCAAATGGCTAACACCAAGACGCCATGTGGGGTATAACTAATATATAACACAAGTAGTTCTTGCCCTGGAAGAGCTTACATAAGTTGGAAAATATGTTCATCTGGCTTTTTTTTTCTCAAAGTAGCCCCGGGACTTTCGTGAAAATCCCAACACAAACCACAGTAAAGGTGTTGTGCTGAATTTTGTTTTTGTCTAGTCTGTGTTGAGCTATTATACCAAACAAGAATACCACTGACTCCAAGCATAACCACATTAACTAATATGAATTGCTTCAGACAGACTCTTTTAAACACACAGCATAGGGCTTAAAATGACGTGAGTCATCAAGAAATCGAAGGAAAAAGGAAAAGAACTGTTTAAATGGTATTACAAAATAACAGAGACTGTAGCATGTAATAAATAGCTCCACTTTCAGTGAAGGGAATAACTCCTCCGAGGCCGAGAGTCAGAGTCCACAACCGGGTGGATGGAGGGGGTCCGGAGGAGGGACGGCCGGCCTGGCAAACTGGGGAGACTGGGGGTCAGGAGGACGGAACTCTAGAGACTGGGGGGTCAGGGGGACTGCACTCGAGAGCCTGGGAACCAGGAGGGGGACTGGGAACCAGGAGGGGGACTGCACTCGAGAGACGGGGAACAGGTCTCCAGGGGCTGGAGATCAGACGGGGAACAGGTCTCCAGGGGCTGGAGATCAGACGGGGAACAGGTCTCCAGGGGCTGGAGATCAGATGGGGAACAGGTCTCCAGGGGCTGGAGATCAGACGGGGAACAGGTCTCCAGGGGCTGGAGATCAGACGGGGAACAGGTCTCCGACTCTCGGAGATGGGGCTCCGGGCAACCGGAGTCCATAGGCCGACTCTCCGGAGACGGCGGCGGCCGGGACTGGAGGTAGCTGCTGCTCCGAGGCGACAGCTGGAGTCAGCTGGATCGCCGACCGGACACAGGGAGCTGGAGTCGGCTGCGGCCCAGCGGGAGAGGGAGTCTGGCCCTTCCTCTGCCTCTGTCTCCTTCGAGGTTTGACCGGGATGTCCATTAGGTCACGGTCTGCCTTCTGGACACTTCAAGGTTCTCCAAAGGCCAGATGGGTTCCCATGAACTGTTCATACCAGTCGGGGAGACGACACTCCATACCGTGGTCTGCTGAGTCCATCTTGGGCCAGATCATTCTGTCACGGGGTATGGTGAGAACTCAAACGCAGACAGTCAGGTGTAGTGAAAAAGGTTTTAATGACAACCAAAAACAAACAGGAAATCCAGGGACAAGACAAAAGACGAGGGGGAAAATCCGGCAGGAAAAGGCAGAACAGGCAGACTGGAAAACCGGGAACAGGACGAGCAAAACGGGCGGGTAGGTCGGAAAACAAACAATGACCTGGCAGTGGGTGTGTGTGCAGCAGGGGTTTAAATAGTGAAGAGGCAGAGTGAGCAGGTGAGAGTAATGAGCTGAGTGTGACTGGCAGGTGCACTGAATGAACTGATTAGGTGAGTGAGGAGCTACAGAAAGAAACAAAGACACAGAACACACAGGGCAAAGCCTGATCGTGACATCTTTGCCTTCTTCTGTTTCCTGTTGCTCTCCGTTAGCAACTATCATATAAAGGCAAAAGGCCTGTTCTTAACTACACGCAATAAATAAAGAACCAAGATGAAAACATCAACTCTTTTGTCTTAACTGACTGTAAGCAGACACTTCTGAGTCAGTTAACTTAAAAGTCTTGATTAAGAAGTTTGATTTACAATACGAAGAAATATATAACATATAAAATGTGTTACACAGATTACATTATCAGTAAAGGAACCAGAGGCCACGAAGTGTCTGGATGTTACAGCATCAAAAACCCTCACCCATGTGACCAAGCGTTGGCTTGTTACCAAGCAGTACATGTAGGCCAAGGCTCCGCGCTTTTGATCCACATTTACCTTGATGTTGTCCGGGACAACCACCTCTGCAGTGCTGCCACTGAGATAAACTAGACGGAGCCCATTAATCCAGGAGGACAAGAGAAGAGGTCCCTCCGAAGCCAGTCAGACAAGGTGAAACTGAGGAAAAAACAGCAGGTGGACATATTCAAAAGAAATGTCACATTTAAACTTGAAAAACTGTATTTTGCGGTGATAAAAGAATGCTCGGTGGCTGTGTTTCTTATTATTCTGTGAGCAACGACAGAAAATGATACACATGTGCATTATAAACTGAAATCAACACTGCTGAAGATATTATCAGTCTCCCCAGTGAGGGCAAAGAGTCCAAACTGGGAACCCCCATGCTGTTCATAACCTTGAATCTCCACTTTCACAGATGTCCCTGTTTTTCAGGAAAAGACAGTGTACAGTCTCAGCCTTGGCATTCTGCCTCTTAGAAACCTTGCTTTTTCCCCTCTCTCCGTTCTCCCACACATTCCTGCCTTTATCTCGTCCCTCTTTCAGCTCGAGAGGGAAGTTAATATTACGCTTCATATACCATCAGAAAAAAAGTAATCGTGACAGTAAGATGTTAATGTGAATTCTTGCCAAATATTTAAGCAGGGAAAGTGTAATTCCTTGTTGGTTCTCTCAGTGGCGGAGCCTGCGAGGTTTAAGCCAGCGCAAACACAAATAGAACATTTTAATGTCACTGCACTGGAATATAATTCATTTTGGCTCGCATCTATAATTAAAAAGTCTTCACGTTATGCGGCAAGTTAACTAAATCAATTTCCCTTAGCTTATAAAAATCTCTTACAAAAACTCCATTTGTTACAGTAGACTCCCATTTGGGATATAAAATACGTCACTAAATACTCAGGTTGCTAACAAATGGCTAAATGCGATTACAGAGGTTATAGGGGACATTAAACTTCATCACGGCGACAAGTCCGCCTTCAAAGCATCGTTATGAAAACTCACTAACGTTAGCGTTTTACTTCTGCCGATAGCATTTAACGCTTTAAAAAGAGTGGCGTTCATTTCTGAAGATAATCTTGCTGAACAAAACAAGTAAGTATCAAACTTTTCCGCAACAATCCAAAATCGAATGGAAAAGCCCAATGACTCTTTGTCGAGGGTGATGCTTACTTCTGGGTTGGCCTTCAAAAACAATGCATCATTCCCGCAGGATCTATAGGGCAAGAAGAAAAAAGTAGAACATGCAGGTGTTAAACGTTGCAGTGGGCGTTCTTATCGGGGACGTTTCTGTCTGGCAGTCATTCGTGGCCTTCATAATGCTCGCTTCTGCTGGAACAAAATGCAGTCCTTCAAGAGAGTGGACAATTAAAGAGGAATGACAACAAGTAGCGCTGTGTTGAAACTCGTAATGTTATAAAATGTCTTTATGGGCTCATGCCAAACCTGCTCAGCTCCAAATCTCAAGTACACACACAGTATGTAATGGTCTGTACCAAACAAACTGAATGGATACTGCAGGTCACTTAATGTCCTTGGTCGACATACATCCACTTTTGTTTTGATCTTTAAAAACAGCTTAAGATGATTTTTGGACTTTATTTACTATGATCAGCTGGTAATCAGATGACTGATGATTGGCTGTCTTGGAAAAATATGGTGCATTTGTGCTACTTATAGCTCTGGAGCTCCATTCGATTCAACTGATTATTTATTACTAGACAAACTGAAATGTGACCGTTTCGTGATGACCGCGACTCTCTGGCTTGAAAGTAATTTGACCAATTGGAAACAGACCTTTTTTCTGATGGATCCTTTTCAAGCGTAACATTCAGTTGACGGCAGCAGACATGAATCTGTGGGCGGGCATTTCATTTAATGAGCACAATCCTCCCTATCTGTTGCATACATAGCAAACGCGGGTCTGGATGTCCAACAATCTGGAAACAACGGTGAAGTCAGAACAGTTCAACGCAGTCAACCAATAACAAAGCCGAGGAAATGAGACGCAGACATTTTCTGTCAACAAGCTCTATTTTGATGCATTTTTCAAGCACTCTGGTACCTTCTTGTAATACTTGTATTAATCATTTAAATGTATAAATGTGTAGCCTACCACAAAAACTTTTCTTTACTTTCCAGATTGAATATGATGTAAAAGAATATATGTGCGCTTTGCCATTTCTCCACAACTGTTTGTGTCACCAGACCCACACACACACACACACACAGAGTTAGCTCAGAGACCTGCATTTATTTTGACAGGCTGTGGACTAATCTCAAATTCAAACATATAATTGTCAAGTTTCACATCGACTTACATACACTGATGCCTGTAACCATAGTAACTAACTCCTGCGTGCAGGCAGGAGGAGAGAGGAGAGACGTTGCTGCTCGAGTTTACTCTGAGCAACAAGTCGCTCTAGAAAGGTCTGAAAAGAAGCCGAGTACAGCGAGAGTGTGTGTCTCACAATAAAAACATATTCCATACGCACTAATATTGCAAGATAGTTGAATACAATGGATGAAGCACACCCAGTAACAACAACAATGACATTAATAAATCACAATAACAACAAAATATAGATGATAAAAACTAAATGCAGATTTATCCTGGGGGACCCGCCCATAACGCCGGAGATGGTCAAATCTACTAGTTGGATATCTCATGGTAGCTGTCTATTTGCCACTATTGAGGAAGCAGGAAGTGAACAGAGACTGGCAGTCAGTTGTGGAACAAATATTACGAGTGAATTCATCAAATCCCCTTTTGGGTACAATGACTGACTGTAAATCATCATGGTCAAAGCACAGGGAAAAGATTGTGAGTAAGATGGGACATGTGTTTCAACGTTAAGGATAAAGGCAGACAAGTGGTCATGTCATTAGTCTTCAGTTTGGTCGAGAGCCTCCAACACTCACGTTACGATACTGCAAATAGCTGAAAATAAAGCAGCCCTCGGATGGAACACAACATGGTGACGTGCATTAAAGCTCGTCTTGGCTCAGAGTAACAGACGGATTGGAAGTCGCACTACTTACTTAGAATAGATTATTTTCTGATGCTTAGATGTGGAAAATATTATACAAACAATTTATGTACATCATCATACTAGGCAAGCTAAATTTATATTGCCAAAACTGCAAACAAGTGCATTGAAAAATACTGTAATACATTGAAGGCATAGTTTCTTGTTTCTGTGCATGTAATTCAACGAGCAAATATGAATTTAAATATCTCAATACAGCACCTCCTTGCTCACTCTCCAATTTCCTATAAATGTAATTTCCTATAAATATAAAGCCAAGTTGTAATGTATTGTATTGGTGTAGTAATAGTTGAGCCCGGTTCATTTATAACTGTCTTTTGGTGACATACGAGGTACTTGTTTTACAGTGAAATGTTATATTGAGCTGTTTTATGGTGTGTTGCAAAGACCTAATCTGGTCAATCTGACATTTCGTGCACTTTAATAGTAAACAACAGATACAATTCTAAGCATTAAAATACGAAAAGTTTAATTTCCTCATGTATGTTGCGTCTAGCCTTCTGCACTGCAAGAATTCTTGGTTGTAAAGCATTTTATATATTAGAACAGTGACATTTATATTGCATTACAGGTGCCAACTCTGCAGTCACTGGTTGTACTTTATGTCCCATAGTCCAGCATGGCACGGGAGCACCTGTGTGGCAGTCAAAACACAGAAAAATAATCAAAAAAGGTTCTTTATTCTCATTCCCGTCTAACAGTTTCTAAATATTATCATAGCCATTTTTGTAAATACGTCAGTCTTTCTCCTGTCTTGAAATTTGTTTTCCTAAATCCAGATAATATAAAAAAAAGAAAACCTCCACAGCAGACGATACAAACTGCCTATCTACAAACGTTACACACAGTCAGTCATAATTGACTTTAAGTCCAGGTGATGGTGGTCAGTAATGTGCTACGTCTCGAAAGATTTTCTTGCACATTTTTTGGAAGACTGTGAAAAAAATAAAAAGTAGAGAGAAACAGCTTGTTCATTGTTATATAAACAGTGCAGTATGGCATGTACCATGTATGTTCTACATTTTGATAGGCTGCACGTTTACCAGTATTGGCTAAAATAATACAAATACGACTGATATTAGAGATCTTGCCTGGGGGGGACACAGATTCTGAGACTTTAAAAAATGATTTGAACCTAATTTATACTCTTGCTTGACAAAGCAAATCATTCCTAAACACACTGCTCTTTAGGCTTTAACATATTTTAGATGAAGGGGTTCATTCAACATTGATACTGAGATCACTGTGACATTTAGGGAGTTTTCTCCAGAACTTCAGTTACAATCTGACGTTCCTTGTACCCAGCATCTAGTGGCTAATAGAGGAACCGCATCTTAACGACAGACCATGAATCAACATTGCAGCTCAAAGAAGTCAAAGAGTAAATCATCATGATATCCACAGGGAGTCACGCATTTTTTTTCATATATTTTTTTTTATCTCAACAGTAAACTTGATTTGAAGTTCCCACCAACCGTAATGCATCAGCGTAAAAAAGATCACTAGCTAAAGAGCCTAAATATCCTGATTCAATAGAAGTGAATGGACTTCTATTTGTGGTGTTCAATATACCACAAACAAAGGAAATTGCACTCACACAGAACTCTGTGACGTTGAGACATGGAGAAACTGGCCTTTCCAGATAACCAGATACTGCATGCTCTGACCTGTGTTGTTGCATTTGAGCCTATTTACTCTCCAGCAGCTCAGAGTTGTTGCATCAAGCTGCTGTACAAGACCAGGCCATGTTCTGCAGGATTAAAATTCATTTGAAATGATTTATAATTTTAATCCTATACTGTAAATGTCCCTGCGAATTCTCACACCTACAGTATTGTCTGCATCTACAGGTGTCTACTCTGAACAAAGCAACCAATTTAAAGTTTAGACTCTTTGAAATGAGTTTAAGGCGAGTCACACAGTTGCTTTTCTTATTTGTCCACCGGGCTCTTCATGGAACTACAGACATCAGGGAGGTTTTAGAATGATCACACTGAAGGAAACGTCATGTATTCTAATCTATTGCATCGATTCATATCCTGCTTGCTGGTGT
The DNA here is from genome assembly GCF_004355925.1 of Anarrhichthys ocellatus. Classification (NCBI taxonomy): domain Eukaryota; kingdom Metazoa; phylum Chordata; class Actinopteri; order Perciformes; family Anarhichadidae; genus Anarrhichthys; species Anarrhichthys ocellatus. The sequence goes on along the minus strand of NW_022280048.1, from coordinate 2,819,874 downwards.
TTTTAGGTCACATCTGTTTCACATTGTCAGTGAAAGCGCTACAGTCTTATGCAACACACTTTTCCACTAGTAGTCTTTATTTAAATACAGTACCTGTCAAAAATGCAAATGTAGAAGTACAGTCCAAATCGCTAATATAGTCTCCAACTAAAGCAAAGTGGAATTTTTTTTTAGACTCCGGGATTCTTTTACAAAGTTTTGAATTACTTTTTAATAAGTCATTTGATTTTTTTTTTGTTAGACTTAGTGGAAGAAATGTGGAGAGGGATATGAACTAATGAAGTCTTAACACCTAAACATATCAAAAAAGGTCTGTGTTGTACCAAAGTCAAATATGACATTCATTCCTCCTGAAAATGAAATAGGAGAAGTTCTGCTGATTTGTAATTTACGCACAAAGTTTAATTAAAAAAATGAACTTGAACTGCAGGGAAGTCTTGTGTGAGCAGGTCTAGCACAGTTCACCTTCATCAGGGTAATGAAATCACACTGTTGGTTGTTAGATATACACGTGCAAGATGTGAAAGCAAGCACGGAGAGGCATCATTGATATCTGATACTGAGAGCTGGATCAGGTACAATGGGCTGATCTGGTATCAGATACCATTATTTGAATTAATAACAATTTAATATATTTATATCTATGCATATATTTGTTTTACGTTTTGTTTTACAAAAGTGAAGAAAACAATGTGCAAGTCGAGCCTGATGCTGCCTTACACATAAAAGACTTCCACACAGTGAGGCATACAGCATATTGATTAAACACTGATATCTGATCAGAAATATATCGACCCAAAGCCCCGTTAGCGCCATCAGGACTGAAGGGCTGTATCTATTTAGGAAACCGAACAAACAATCTGTTTTGAACGTTGCATTATGTGAGGTTTTTGAACAACGGAGAAGTTAATTACTGTAAAATGAATACAGTGGGTTGTATCAGGAAAATAATTGTTTAATCCAATCATCCACTTGGTGTTTACTCCTCCCACACAGGTCAACACGGGTCTAACTGACAGCCTCTTTACAAATGTGATGCATTCAAAATTGAGTTATGCTCTTTTGCATATTCATCTTACCAGGTTACTTCAAAAACACAAAAGCGAATTTCAAGATTGTGCTAAAAAAAAGTGTTGATTTTGTAGGCCTATTAAAAATGAGTGGACGCTAATGTAAAGTATCCCTTTAAGCAAGTGTAATGTTTACCATGTTCACCATCTCAGTTAAAAGTGTTAGCATGGTATCTATTGGTACTTAATAAAGTACAGTTGACCCTTTGCTAAGCCCCGCCCCCAGCTGTCAGAGCTACCATGGAGCCCACACTGTCACTAACCTGCATCACCTGTATGAATCTAAGTTTTGGGGAAACAGAAGAAGCGATTTCAGAGTGAAGCAGACAGAAGGGTCTTCAATATGTGTTGTAAGGACATGTCCAGGATGTCAAACTGATTCAGCAGCAACAGATTAAGATTTGATGATTTGTACAGAAGTAAATGGACAAAAACATGCAAACCTGTATGGTCCTTTAAGTCATTAGGTCCCACTGTTATCCCACTTTGGTGCAGTAAAGCAACTGAGCAAATACAAAAAGTATGGCAAAATGTGGGCCTATTTTTTTTAAAGAAAAGGATTTGGGATTTCTTTCACCTGCTGTAAGAGAAAAATACATTTTAATGTTCACTATTTGAACATTTAAAAAAGGGTGAAAAGTTCTCGTTCTGGCTTAGTGAATGCACAGTATGTTACAAAATAGGAGTTTGAATCTATGATCAAGCCTTAAAGGTTTGTTTTGACAGCAGCTTAAGCTAAAAAAAAAAAAATCTTTCTAACAGTCAAGTTCATTCCAACTTTTCTCCATTTGACAGATATGGAAAACATCTTCGCCTTTGCCAAACTTTGCTCAGGGTGTCTCATGACCTCAAATACAACCTCTGGCACTCACAATGCAAAAGTCAATGATACAGTATTTAATACGCAAATGTATGTTTTAATCAAATGGACCAGCTGAACAAATACTCTTCCACATGAGGAGGTCCAACAGGTGCAGTCCTAAATCTAATACGGTAGCATTTGTGTAAGTCCTCTTACCATAGCAGCCGCTCTCTGTCATCCACTCAAAAAAATAAAATGATCTTCCTCAATTAAGTATCATTGCATGAGCTGAAGATAATAATGATATTCAGCCAGTCACTGAAAAACTAATTTTGTGAGCTCAATGATGTTTTTATTTGAATTACTTTTTTAATAGCAGGCAAGGAACAAGTAATCCTCCTTCAACCATGTTTCTACCTCAATTAACAATCTCCTCCAAAAGGATGCTTGTCTCCTCCAGGCACGAGTCAGAGTGACATTAAGAGTGCAACATCCACAATTAATGGGGTCACACTGAACCACCGAGTAGGAAAGGCAGGGCTTAGGTAGTTTTCTTTCCTGCAACAACAACTTTTATGGCAAATTATTTGTGTTTGATTGAGCCATTGCTGAAATAACGCATCTCACCAGCACATTCAGCACATTTCACAGGTGCACGAGTTCCTCCTCTGCCAACAAATCCCATGAAATGACCAAAAACAACAAGATCCTACAATGATTAGCCTGCATATACCCAGAGCCTGATAGAGTGTGTTCCTCTGGGCCATAGGCCTCTATTGTTGTCCAAAGACTGTTACACAAGGTGCTTTGTTTGTACACACATGGCATAATGTTTCACTTTCATTAACATTGTGAGATTTATTTAGTTTCGAAATAATCAACAAAAATGTGTTCCCAACTAAGGAGAATTCAGGTGAATGTCCCATCAAATCCTAACAATAACTTAAAAACAGCTGAAGTGTTGTTCAAGCAATAAAATACAACACATGTTCTTTGTTTCCACATTTTGGCTTCTCATGAACACGCAAAGTCAGAAGCACGATCTCCTAACTCCTGAAACGGGACAATCCGGGGAGCAGGAGAATGCACCATTGTCTATCTCCTTAAAAAATGAATGACACCGATAGTGTTTGAAACTTTAAATTAGGACCCATGGCAAACACTTCATTCATCTATTTGATTTGAATCAATTAAAACTGTATAGGCTGCGATTGGGTGCTTTTGACTTGGGTGCCCTAAAACCCCAATATGTTGGTATTTAAAATAGTTTAGAAAAAAAAGCACTAATTAAAACAGAAAACAATGAAATGAAGACATTCAGAACAAACTGATTGGCAAAGTCGTGAAAAGCTGGAATGATAGGTATACCTCTGGGGTCAGCGGGGACCCCCGTCGGTCTGAGTTAAATAAATAATTTGCTATACATTATGTCAAGTGTTTCTAATTTCTTATTACACCAAATAGGCGTTTCGGTGCATGCGTTGAGGGATGCATGAAGTTAGGGGTGTGAGAAAAAAATCAATATGAAGCGATAAAGTTTGGGCTTGGACGACCGGCAAGAACTTCCATCTACTTTCATCCCTGCTCGGGAGTGTGTAGTGTAAAGTCTCCCAGCATGCACTGGGGCAACAGGTTTGTGGATGTTGGTCAGTTTGTATCTGCATGTTAGGCGTCTATTAGCCGGTTAGTTATGTTATTTTCCACATTTACTCATCAGCAGGAAGTTTCAGTTTATTTTATCTAAGTAGCAATACTGTAACTATAAAGAAACGTTACTTTACGAAAACTGAAATGACTGGTGTAAAAATGTACAGGGATGTGGGGGGTATGATGATGATGATGATGATGATGTACACACATCACACCAGAGACCCCTTATGTCCAAACTGTCAATATTTTCTCCACACCGACATTTGCAGCTTGTTTATACAACTGCTTATCAATTACACAGATGCATTCCCCTGTGTCCTCCCTAATGCGGGGGCAACGAGCATCATTAAGACATACATTACATAACCCGACACTCTTTGTAAAACATCACAAAAGCAGATAACACATAAACAACAGCCGCTAACGTTAGAGCCCATACACACACACACACACATACATTGAAACAAGAGGGGAGACTGCACAATTACACGCCTCCTCCTCTATACAGTGTGTCTGTTGTTGTCGGCTACTCACCTGACGTCAGTCTGCGAGTCTCGTGCACCGAGAGGTCCTCCACTATCTGCTGAAGTGCCTCTCTGTCTGCTCATTCTCAACGCACGATACGACCAGTCTCAAGTCTCAGACTCTACCGTGTGCAGTTTAGCAATTAGCACGTTAGCCATAACCCCCTGCATGCACCTGTTCAGGTAACAACGTAGGTGCGTTTGTTTTGGTGCTTTCAATCACAGGCTGATATAAACTAGCTTTTTAAAATATATGCAAGGTACAACAAATAATCTTTAACATAGCACATGGCGACGTCCTCCATTTTATTTCATTGCTGTGAACTTTTGTGTCGTTCACTGACTGCTAGCCCCGTGCCCTTCTTATATACAGTCCGTGGCCCTGAAAACGCACTGAACGTTTGTATCTATTGTGTTTTCCGGGACGTGCGCAGAGCGATATGGAGCGCTCAGCTCCGCCCTCCTGCGGCCGCAGACACACCTGCAGCTTCTTCTCTGCTGCAGCACCCGATTCATCTCGTTCCTTTAGTTCCATTCAAACACTGTTTGTCACGACTTTTTCCAAGTAAAATGACTGCGTTTTATTAATACCTAGACACCCCAAAACATTGTTGCAGCGGTGACACATCAGAATCTGTAGAAGTATGTGTACATTTATTGCGGTTTTTCGTCGCTTGCCAGGTAGATATTAGCGTGCTCTGTCGTTCAGCGTAGAGACTGCCTGATTGGCTGGGCCCCGGGCCACACGTGCGCAGGTATCACCTTTACTACAGTCCCAGTCTGCACTGATCAGAGGGACCCTCACTAAGCGCTTGCATTTATCTGCCAACATGATCAGGTAATGTTGTTGAATGGAGGTTGGTTTCATTGTGTGCTACATGTTTATAGTGAGTTTCATTCCTCTCCGGAAAATGGATTGAATAATAAATAAACAGACGTGTCTTTTACACGAGTGTAAACATAATTAATATTTTCAGCATGTTCTGATTTGGAGGTTTGGATTTAATTGTGATGGCGAAAACTTTCATTTTTAATTCATTCTCAAAGAACACAATATTTAAATATTATAAAGTCTATAATTCCCAGCCACCTTAAAAAAAAAGAAAAACAAAACCTCTTGTCTGATCATATATTTACTGTCTGCCAACCTCCTAGTGCTGACAATCCACAACTCTCCTATAGATTATAGGGGTGAGTTAACAGAGAATTTTAAATCACAGCACCTTTTTTTCCTGATGCTTCTTGGATAAGTCTTCCACTGTGTTTTGGTCTTAAATCTGTAATGAACACCTTAGACACACACGGAAGAAATGCAATGGCTGTTGAATGCTAAAAAACCAGAAAAGTAGGTACACCACTCACTAGGTAAGTATGTGTAGTGTGGCAACCCGGGGGAAGTGGAGGCAAGATTCAGAGATAAAACAGGTGACTCAGAGACAGTAGCCATGTAACAAAAAGTGTCCTTTAATAAACAGGGTAGTGTAAAGCGGGATAGGGTCAAACTCAACAAAAGCTTCCTCCCGGTCGGGGTCTTTGGCCTTCGGTCTACACCCAGTGTGAGATGATTCCTCCGTCCTGTTTGGGCAGAGCAGAGGAGAGAGGTGAGTCCGCTTAATTACCTCCGGTCTGCTGAAGCTCCTCTCCAAAGGTTCAGGAGATCCTCGTATTCTTCTGCCCAGTCTGTCCGCCGCTCCTGCTTCACGGCCCTGGGAATATATGCTCATGGGCTGCAGGTGTGACCACTGCCACGTGCCTAGTGGCTGCAGCACCTGCACCGGATATACTCCCTCTATCACCTCCCCCAACCTGAGCTTGGGCATCTGCCTCCTGTGCTGTGACGGCTCGGCTTTTCCCCCTGGTTTGCCACACACCCCCTCCACCAGCTCCAGGTGGGGGCTAGGAGCGTCGACCAACCAGCATTCCTCTCTCCTGGACAGGGCATCCGCATTTCCATGGGCTTTTCCAGGCCTGTGCTCAACAGAAAAATTAAAGTTTTGCAATTCCAAGAACCACCGTGTAACTCGTGCATTAGTGTCCTTGGCTGTTGACATCCATGTTAATGGTGCATGATCTGTTACCAGAGTGAATTTTCTGCCCAGGAGGTAATATCGTAGCTTGGTTAGCGCCCATTTAATTGCCAGGCATTCCTTCTCTACAGTTGAATAGTTCCCTTTCGTGTTTTAGCAACTTACGGCTAATATAGGTCACTGGGTGTTCTTCCCCTCCCCTAACCTGGGACAGCACCGCTCCAACCCCTGATCCCGAAGCATCTGCATGGACGACGAACGTGTCCTCAAAGTTTGGTGTACTTAAGACCGGCTCGGTGCATAAGACCTTCTGAAGGGTTGCAAACGCTTCCTCTGCTTCGGCGCTCCAGAGTACATGGTGTGGGTGGCTGTTTTTTGTCATCTCGTGGAAGGGGGCTGCAATGGTAGCAAATTGAGGGATAAAACACTGATAATAGCCCACCAGTCCCAGGAACGTTTTTACTTGCCGTTTCGTTGCTGGTGATGGCTTCCACTTTCCGGAGTTGGGGTGTTACACTGCCTCTCCCAATAGTGTAGCCGAGGTACTCTGCCTCTTCTCGACCAAGGTGACACTTTTGGGATTGGCAGTCAGGCCAGCTTGCCGTAGACTTCCCAAGACAGCTCCCAGATGGCTTATATGGGAGGTCCAGTCAGGACTGTGGATGACTACATCATCTATGTAGGCCGCTGCATACTCGCGATGAGGTCGGAGCACCTGGTCCATCATCTTTTGGAATGCGGCCGGCTGGCGCTCCATGGACTCCGAAGGGCAGGACTTTATAGTGATATAGGCCCTCTGGGGTAGCAAAGGCCGTCTTTTCCTTGGCTCCTTCTGTGAGGGGAACCTGCCAGTAACCCTTGGTGAGGTCAAGAGTGGACACAAACCGGGCTGGGCCTAATCGCTCGATTAGCTCATCAACTCTCGGCATGGGGTAGGCATCAAATTTTGAGATTTCATTCAATTTCCTAAAGTCATTGCAGAATCTATCAATGCCATCCAATTTGGGAGTCGGAACAATTGGGCTGGACCAGGCACTATGTGACTCCTCAATAACCCCCATTTCCAACATCTTTCTCATCTCTTCCTTGATGGTCTTCCTTTTAGCTTCTGGGATGCGATAGGGACGGAGCCTCACCTTCTTTCCTGGCTCGGTGATTATGTCACGTTGGATCACATCGGTGCGTCCAGGTAGGTCAGAAAACACATCCTTGAACTGACTGGTCAGTTCCACCACGTCTTGCCGTTGAGCCGGGCCCAAATGGGGGCCTAGAGGTACCTGTGAAGGGACAGGGTCTGGGATTTCAACGGTTAATGTTGCCATCGGAACACTGTCAGGGGCGTGCCATTTCTTTAAAAGATTGATGTGATATATTTGACAGGCCTTCCTTCTTCCTTCTCCCAGGTTGTCTCACCTTCTAGTTAACTTCTCTCACCCTCTCAATCACTGTATAGGGCCCATGCCACTTGGCCAGGAACTTACATTCAGCCGTGGGAACCAGGACCAGGACAAACTCACCGGGCCGGAACTCCCACACTTGAGCTTTCCGGTTGTAGATTCTGGCTTGAGCGTGTTGTGCTTGTTGCATATGCTCCCGCACTAGGGGCCATATTTTACCCATCCTCCCTTGCATCTGGTCCACGTACTCTATTACTGAGCGGTGGGGTGATGGCTGTTGCTCCCAGGCTTCTTTAGCGATGTTTACATGGGACAATGCCTGGCCAAAGCAGGACTCAGTCCTTATTCCCATATTGGGGTGAAGACAGCAGGACTGAACCTTCCTTTCAGAATTATAGATAAATATGAACCCTGCTATTATAGAGAAGTTCTGCTTGTTCACAGATTCCTTTCGTCTCTGCTGTATTACATGTGGCACCAAGTGAATGACCCAAATCTGAAATGCAGCAACAAATTCAAATTCAACGGTGGTGACACTAATATTAGGTCCAAAAAGGTTTTCTAAAATATATCAATATTTAGAACAAATAACTTTGAATTACAGACGCTGCTCTTCCTCAGTTGTATCAGAGATTGCTGCTCCACAAGGGCAATTCACACTCCTAAAACTTTTTGCAGCAGAATCTTTTGTCTAAAATGTTCTTATCCAGTCGTAAATCTGTGATTTGAACTCAACACCCCTGAATCTGCTGAGTCTAAAACCTCACTAAGACCAGGATTAGTCAAAATATCAAATATCCAACTGAAACCCTCATTTGTGCCGCAAAGAAACCTGAATCCTAAATCAGAAGGAAAAGATGTGACGAGAGGACACTCTTTCATTTCCCTCATTTAACATATTCTGTTTATTACAAATGCATATCAGATTTCAGTAGATTTTGGAAATGGGAAAAGTGGTAATTCACACATTTGTGTGAAAGCAAAGAATCTTTCAAACCTAAAAAGAAATATTTTTTTTCTAAATGTCTTTCACGTCATTGTGAAGTTTAATGAATTTCTTGATCCTGCAAATATATCTTTATTTGAAATAAGTGTAATTTTGTATTCAACCGAGGTTATCTGTTTGTTCTTTTAAGGTAATAGCTCTGATATAACCGACTGGATTTTGAGAACATTCGGGAGAATGATGCATCCCTGCATTGTGCTTCAGCGTTTTCACTGAAAACATTAGACGCCACTTTTCGAAATCAGGGATTCTGCTGAATGATGATATCTCCCCAATTCAGTCCGACACTTTAAACGTACCAGCGTGGCGCTTCAACCAGAGGTCAGATCACAATTATCCACGTGTTAACGCTTACGACTAGATATCTATCAGGAGGATGTACACTGTCATTTTATTTCAAATTGAACGCTAATTTCATTTGCTTACTGTTGTTTGAATGATTCTTTGAGCAATTTTTATAATGGGATGCAGTTTTTTTTGATTTGTTCATTCCTAGTTGTATTTTGTGTGTCTGTTTTCTGTGTTGAGGTAATCAGCATTGGTTGGAAGCATTGTAATGTGCATGTTTTTTTTGAGTTGACCAAATTAAACCTTGAACCTTAACCGCTGACTGACCATGTCATTCACAGGCTACAATATGCTCGCTTTAGCCTTCATCTCATGGCGTTCAGCTCCAAATGCATAAATGTTTACATTGAATCTTCTCAATAATTAAACCTGAATTTCAGAGCATTCAATCTTCTTATTTGTGAGTCATTTATCGGATATTATAAAAGAATTTGGACCTGGTTTGTATGTATGGTGAAGCATCTATGTGTTAAAGTTATGTGTAATCTCCGTCTCATGCACGTGCATAAATAGTGTTTTTGCTCTGGGTTTGTTGGCCTTAACACAATACATTTGCACCCGTCATGTTGTTCTTCAGGAAGCAGTTACAAACTTTATGTAAAATCTTTTTTTTTCCCCTAATTGATCCCATATGTCGGCCTCTGGACAGTATTTGCTTTTACTGCAATCAAGCAACATCCTGTGACTGTGAACCTCAAGTTACTCGTGTTGAGCACAGCAGTCAGGGCACATCTTCTCTAAAGGATATTCCCCCTCTCTATAAAGTTTTTAACGAAATATCAGGAAGAGTGTTGCTGTTGCTCTGATCTTTTTCACTGTTTGAATCAGAAAACTACATGTCACAAATGCTCTGCACCACTTAACCACTTATGTCGCATTTAAAATGAAATACTAACTTTGACTGTTTTTTTTTCAATGAGAAATGAATCACAAAAAAAGTTTATTCAATCGTGATCACTGAGTCAAAACTGAAAGTGCTGAACAATCATTGGATGCTAGCAGGCCATATTAATTAGATAAAATAAAATGAGATTATCCTTTATTAGTCCCACAGTGGGGACATTTACAGTGTTACAGAAGCAAAGGAGATGATGCATCAGTAAAGGGATGATGAATAACTAAAATGTAAAACTAACAAAAAGTAAAATAAGATATAATCTGACTACATGAGATCACATTATTTCACATAATATGAAATGTAGATATTCAGCTCAATAAGTCAGCTCAATAGCGCTCCCTACAACATTTCGACAAAGCAGCCCTCGTAGTACGTTTGACCTACAGTGGTATACATTTATATTGATATTGCACATGGATGAATAAATGAGTAAATTACCAGGTAATATCAAAATTACAAATAAAAATAACAAGAAATGTGATGTATACATTATGGTTCAGAAGGATCTATACCTGTAGATATCTTTATCTCTTTAAGATATCTCCAACAAACTAAAAATGCAACACAAGGATGTACATTCCACTCACACCAACAGTTAACATTGTTGTTGTCATTATAGACAAGCAGTTGTGTACTCAGAGTTATAGACAGAAGAAGATATTTGATGTGGTGCGGTTGCATTGATCTAACTCGTGTTGTTGACGTGAGCTTCTCTTTCCAGTTAAGAATAAACATCTCGACAAACTGCATATGTTTATTTGTGTATTGTGTTCAATATCCGGCTCTTCAATGTGAAGCTGGCCTCGTGTTAGAAGCAAATCAAAGAATAGAGCTCTACCACCACTTACTGGTAGGATTACAGCAACAGATGAGAGACAGGAAATAATGAAGAAATATAGAAAAGCTAGGAATGGAGTGACGGTTTGAAACAACATACTCTATATGTTTAGTTTTTTTTTTAACAATTTCCTTCACACTGCTGTCACAATTGACCAAATATACCTGAATTACTCCACTCACTATATGTGAGAGAAATGTGTGCCGTGAATCCGCCAGATACACAGATACAGACTGGAGCTGTTGGTCTGCCGGAGAACAAAACAAACACTTTTACTGCGATTCCCATTGAGGTCCGGTTGTATTGCAGGTGTGGTTTAGACTTCATCTTGGAAACAGGGGGGCTGTAACATATTTAAACACTGTAGTGTGCAATTTGGCGGCCTCATTGGAGGCCTCATTGCTCTTGTGCAATGAAAACAGCAGAGGACAGATTGCATTTCCAAATAAAGCCTACAGCCTGGGTGTCTAAACAGTTTGATGACGGTGCACCAATTGCTGATGTTGACATGATCTTATAAAACATTTAAAGGATCCTTTTACACACTCGGTTATTCAAATGGCCTGAAAACATTCTGGTGAAGTCCCGCTCCAGACCAATGTTAATTTAAGAACATTTCCAACCATCTCGGGAGGCCAGACAAGATTGGTTGCAGTTGTACAGTACAAATTGAAATTTGGACAGCCTTCAAAATACTTTATCTGGACATCAATCAGAGCAACATGATACGATGTTTGGCTGCAGAGCTTAACGATGTGAAAATTTTTGTTTCATAAATAGTTGAATTGGAATTAAACAAACTAGCCAGAAAGCAGTTTGTCCATGAAACTGTATGTGGGTGTGTCTTAAAAACTAGATCTGTAAAATCTGCACATAACGCTGTGCAGATGAAACCCGACTGCACATTATCCACTTATTTTTGTTTACATCAAGCATGTGTTGGTAGACGGAGGGATGGATGCTTTCATTTCTGCAGCCAGGACAGAGTGCTCATGATTTACACCATGTGTTACCAGCCTCCCCGTGCAATGACGCAGAGCAGTAGACATTCACTTGCTGTGCACTCCATCACCCTTGCCACCATACCATCGAGTATGCCAGAAAAAAAAAACATTCAGAATTTCCCAAAGCATAGTATTTCAAATGCAGTATGCCAAAAATACCAGGATGTGCTACAGCATCGGGTCACATTTTGCAGTATGCAAGCGAGCCTTCTTTTCTGGCTATTCTCACCCACAATGACTAAGTGCTTTTCAAAAACCTTCGTGACAACAGTTAGTGAGTTAAGGCGTTTAAATGCCAAACAGGTATACACAATTGTTCACACACACATATGCAGGCAACTCAGCGTATCCCCACAGGAACAGGAAATGCAAGGCGCACCGATAAGTGCAGTCAGTTGGATGATAAGCTTCTGTCTGCACCACTTCCAGCAGCTTTAGATCATAAGTAGAACCCTTGAGATATCACACATCAGCCTATGACAATCCTTATACACTGTTATACACATTTTTGCACACAAAAAGTCCCGAAAAGATTCAGGGGGCACATGGGGCACGGTTTATTTATTCTCTACCTCAAGTCACCCGAGTCAGAGTCCAGTTTGCACAGGGGAAACTGAAAAGAGGCACTCCCACATGTTGGCAGGGAAAGGACACGTCCATCGCAGCTGAAAAAAAACAAATAAGCAAAAGACTGAATGGGAGAAATGAGGCAAATACCTGAAATGTTGACATGTGTGCAGTCTTATGAAAGGCTGGTCATCCCTTTAGGTGTGGCAGAAACCGATCATTTTGTCCAGTACATGGATTTGCTCTTTCACAAGAAATTGTGCGAATACATATACGTCACATTTAGCACACATTTTAATGTTTGGCAACAGATCATCAGCAAACTCAAGACGTCACATTTAGGTTGTTCTCATGGGGCTTGGAGCAACGCTTCTCAGAACTTTATTTGAACCTTTGTAACCTCCTGGATGCAAATTGTGTCAAAACAATTCTGGAAATAAAAATGATCCGAGGAACCATAACAAATGATGGAATGTCAGAGCAGCCTTACCTCTCCTGAAAATAACATGTGGCATGTTTTGGCTGAGATGTGTAGTGACTGTGCTGCAGGCATAGAAATAAATAGACTGAAAAAAGAGGTTAGGGTGTTTTTCTTTGGTCAATAAATCTATTAGCAACTCTATTTTAGAAAAAAAAAAATTCTCACGGCATAAATAATATTTCAATTAATTAAAACTATGATATGCATGAGAGTAACTTGCATGTGATTTCCAAAATAAATGGCAGTTAAACAGATAATACAATAAACATGGTGCTTTTCAGTGTCCATGGTGCGGTAGAGCACCCTGAGGAGCGGGCTGGTCCGTCTGTGGAGTAACCCGGGATGGGTCACATTTGTAGGCAAGTGACACCTCACTTGGGGTATTTGACAAACTGACACTCAGAGATACAGAGTGTCAAACTCAGCTTGTCAAATACACTAAGTGGGGGGCCTGATCTGGCAACGTCAAAGATGGCTCTGTGGAATAAAAGAACAAAGACACTGGTGTCGCTCCAACCAAACATTATCAAAGACACAAAAAAGACATGCACATAATCTCCTTTTCACAGAAACGAGACGCCAAACTGTTACCTGAGAGCTCGGATCTCTTGATGTTGAAGCAGATGAGTCAGAGTGCAACGCTCCTCTTTCTCTCACAAGAGATCACAGTGATGACTCCGCACACAAGACAATTCATTTGACCATCGAGCCTGACGCTGCAAAGAGGAAGTCAAAACAAGGAAGATAACTGCAAAGCTAGCTCTCAGGAAATGTGTGGAAATAAAGTGTCAACATGTCACTGTTGTGAAATGCCGTTGAAGGCTCACGGCTTTGAGAGATAATGGTTTGCTGAGACGTTTTCAACAGTTGCATGTGTCCCAACTATTGTGAAGAACGTGCTTATGGAACTGCATGTATGCAGGCTTAGAACACTAAAAGCCAAGAAAGTAGCAACCACTCTTGGGAGATTTAAATAATGACAAATTAGATCAAATGGTCTGTTTTATTATTCTATAATCACACTATTCTTTATAGTATCTCCATTAATGGCAATGTCAGTCCTATTTTGCTCTAATTTCCATCCAAATCATGCTTCGCTGGCTGTCATCTGCTCCTTCCTGCTTCAAAGACGAGCATCAGCATTTTGTCTGCACGGCTGATTGGTGGTCTGTCAGTTCACCTCAGTCCATGCAATGATTTCAGAATGTCTGGAATCCTTAACTTCCAAGTAACACTCAAAACTGTCAAAAGTTATTACTGTCACTTTTTACTTAAACACTAACATTACCTACATGTTTTTTGCAACAACCAGAAGGCTCCGCCTGCACAGAGCTGTGCAACTTCCTCATTTTACTCTGGACTAATGCACCATGATGACTCACTCACTGGACTTCCCCCTGCAGCCACAAGTGTACTGTAATTTGCACTTCCTTACCGCTCAAAGTGACTGAACATTGAATTTTTCTGTATACCAACTGTTCAGGGCGGGTGACAAAGTGGACAATTGTTCTTGTGGATGCTCAGCCACTCTGTATTTTTATATATGTATTGGTTTATTTGATAAGGGACAGTGCACATTAATAAAAACATCGCTGTAAATGCACCAGAGTTAGCCAAGAGGCTATTTTTCATCTGTAGTCTCAAATGCAGCAGCAGCATGCAGAAGGCCACAAGTATACAGAAACGAAATGGACAGATTAATGAACCCAGAGAGTTTGGAGAAGCCAATAGGGGGTAAAATCTGAGGTTGCAGTTGGGAGGATGTCGATGCAGGAGTTCAGAAAAGTATGAAGGGGTGAGGTTATGAAGGGCTTTGTATGTGATGAGAAGAATTTTGAACTGGATTATTTGCCAGTGGGGGTTTTGAAGGACTGGGCACATACAGACCAGTTTGGAGTTCCCAGAATGCCCCAGTGCACCATTATGCTATGACCTATACTTGATAGTCATATCACCAGTCATATTGTTCTTATATATATTATTTTAAGACTGACGTCTTCAAAACAAATTGGCTTTAGTCCGCCCTTTTAAAGTACCTTTTGTTCCCTCCTTAACTCTACAGAGTTGGCAATTCTGTTGCCGTTTTGTGAGCCACCAGTGCTGTGAAAGGATTAAGAATTCCAGTCATGAGACAAACCCTTTGGTGCTATTTAGAACAAGATATTGGCAATATGAGAATAAGGTATTACAGTTAAGGACTTGAAGGGCTATGGTATGTTGTTAGAGTTCCCATCTGACAACCTGAAGAAGAATGAAGCGAGAAAAGCTATTTACAGAGATCCCGACTCATTGTATGTGAAACACTGAGGTACATACTGAGTCTTGTTCAGACACTAAGACTCATGGTAGCTTATCTCTTCGTGGCAGTTCAGAGTGTGAACCATTTCAACACCCTTTTCAGGCTGCTAATACCACAAATATAGAGGAAGTGGGAGATGAAAAAAACACCACCTCTCTTTGGTGTTAAGAAAGAGATGGTTGATTTCCATCAAGTAAAGACTTAACTGAATTTCCTCTTACAAAAATTGCTGAACTCTTGACTACCTGAATGTTTTTGGTGGAATATTTATTTTCATGATTCATTTAATTAATTATGTAAAATATTGAGCTACCACGAGTAGAAATGAGAAGCGCTGTGCACACGGTGAAAACAAAAAAATATTTCTATTACTTTCTATTTCTTTATCATTTAATGTACTCATGAGAAAATGAGAGCTGCATCCAGATTCGTGGGTTTTAAAGCTAAAATCAAACAGAGAGTTGTTTTCATTTGGTTGCCTGTTAGTCACTGGCTTTACTTTATATATTTGAGTTTTGAGTCCAAACCTGACGTCTCCAAGTAGGATTTCAAAAATGTAACAAATAGCATTGAACTCTTTTTCCAAGTGGAAAATAAATCAGCTGTGGAAGATAATTACAGTGTCTTGCTCGAGGACACATTGACATGCGACTAGCGGAGCCGGGGTTCGAACCACCGATTGAAGGACGGCCCTGCTCTCCACTTAGCCACAGTCGCCCGTAAGTATGTACAGTATGTATACATGTATACATGTACGTATGTATGTATGTCTGTATGTATGTATCTATGTACACATGTATGTATATATACGTATGTATACATGTATACATCTATGTATGTACGTATGTATACATGTATGTATGTATGTATGTATCTATCTACACATGTATGTATATATACGTATGTATACATGTATACATCTATGTATGTACGTATGTATACATGTACGTATGTACACATGTATGTATGTATGTATGTACGTATGTTTTCTTATCTGATGATTGTGCTAGTTTCTAAACTCTATTCTGAGAACTAAGTTGGAGAAAAATTAACCTCAAAGCCCAATTTCTTGACATCTTCATACTATGTACAGATGAGTTCAATAATCATTAACATGACGTTATTATTTAGGACAATCTTGATATCATCACCCAAATGTTCATTGAGGTGAGTAAACTTTCCAATCGTTGCCATGGCCCCCTGATTGAAGACTGAGGGTAAACTGCCATCATGTGGCTCATTGCAGGATTGCAACTATGTGCACGACAGCAGGCGTGATGGGAACTAAAGCCTATCAACCGGTGGGCCGCAGATGGATCTGATGAGTGTGATCACTGTATTATAGACTTAATGTAAACATTTTAACAGATTAAATGTATGACGTGAAATATGGAGTAAAAGGATGCTTATTACACACAACTAATTAAACTGTTTTCCTACTTCAGTTGAAATGGTTGTAATGGTAAGAAAATAGTCAGGAAAAGAAATCTGTTTATTTTGATTTTTATTCATCGGTGAAAGGAAGACTTGAAGCAGCAAGATCTGATGGAAAACCTGGGCAAGGCACTGTTTACAATATTACGTTTCAGCCCTTTTTGATTCAAGACAAAATATTGAGCAGCGTCTTTTAATACATTTCTTTTTTTTAAACACGACGACTCGGGTTCAAATTACACTTGATCCTTAAAAGAAGGCTGTCGATACACGGTGCTTCAGGTAGAACATACAGTGCAGCATGATGCAAGTTATTGTCAAAGGCATGGAAGAGCATCCAAAAATGGCAACGACTGCACTTTTACATTTCATGGTACAAGAACTTTACGCAGCAATGGGCGAGAATACTGTATATCAAAATGCATGTTGGTACAAATGACAAACGTTCATTCAATAAGAGAAATCTAAATAGCATAAAATAAAAAAATCTAAACTTCAAACTTTAAAATAGCGTAAATAAATCTTACACTCATTTCTAAATATCTGAGAACAAGCAAAACCCTTCGCATGTCTGCATCACAAGATGTAATCTGGGAACAAATGACAAGGAAGTTTTCATTTTCATGCAAAATGTTTTGGCTTGGTTTATAATTTCCATTCACGGTATTTTGCCTGCCTGGAACACAGTAGCGTCCTGTAGCGTCTGGCTTTTCATTGGTCCCATCACAGGCGTGTTTGGGGTGTTGCTTGTTCCATCAGCTCACTGTCACAGCACTGAGCTGTGCTATTAGTTAACACCAAAACGATGTTCGTTCTGAACAAAAACTGTTACTTTGACGAGTACTTCTAGTTTTTTTTTTTTATAATACAAAAATATCCTCAATGGTGTGTTTTTCCACCTTACATAGTGCTAGCACTTCTGAAAAAATCCAAATTACAAAATACACAAACGTAATTAAATACATACAGTATATCAAAAAAGCATGCATTGGAGACAGTAAGTCTGTCTTGACTCATTTTGCAAAGGTAAGCTGTGGTTTTCCAGTGCATGGTTAATGAAATCATTTTATTCTATGAAGATTTTTTTCAAAGGAAAGTTCCCAAAATGCAAGTTTAAACTACAACTTTTACCTTTACAGATGACTTTATTTGTGACCACTACAGTGTAATTCCTAATGCTGAACTGGTTATAGCAATGCAAAAATATATATATTCTGATTATCCAACAGGCTCCTCACAAGTAAGCAGAACATAAAACTAGAGTAAAACTCTTAAAGGTACAGTAAAATCGACTCATTGAACGCTGAATCGACTAGATGGCCCTGAATACTACAACATTTACACTAAAGCCTTGTAGTTGCAAACTGACTTGAAGGAGTTTCAGAAATGTAAAATCAGACAAAAAAAATGTAATGAAATTGATCTTTAATATCACCTGTTGAGTGGGGTGTGAATACTGAACGATTTATAACAGTAGGCAGATCCAGAATACACTCAAATGATCAGTAAGTCAATTTAAAGGGAATTTGCAAAAAGAATAACACTGCTCTGGTGATGCTCTACATGGATTACAGAGAGTTTCTTTCTAGAACGATGGGCAGCGAATCAACGTTTAGCTTGATGTGAAGAACCGTTGCATGTGAACAGGCACAGTTTTCAATCGGAAATTTTGATTGGTCGCCGAGCGTTTTATTTTGAAATCATGATACAAAAACGTGACAGAAATATATAAAGAAATTAAAAATGCTTACTCAATGTGTCATGAAATGAGGCGAGAGCCCATCGCTAATATGCTACATAAACCCCTCGTGAGGGATGAAACTAATAAAATACAGTTTGTCCCTTTTCAACCAGTAACTTGCCAAAATTCATAGTCAGGAATGATAACAAATGGAGATCCATGTTTGTACATTGTGCTGTGCTTGTGCAACCATGTCATGTTGTGGATCTGATTTATTTGGGTGCAGAGGAAACGGCTTGTGTGAGGCAGGACAGGCAGAGAGGCCCAGCTGAGTGGGCTTTTTTTTTGTTGCTTTTTTTGTTGTTGCATTGGGCTGTGCAGACATCACATGCACTCGAACTCGTCAATGCGCTGTTTGGTGTTTCCTGACCGGATCTGTCTGAGGGTCTTGTACTTGTCTCGTCCTGCCTTCATGTTCTCTGCGTGGATCATGTCGTTCACCGTTTTCTTGCTCTCGTCCCGAGCGTTGGCCAGCTCCGAGCTCAAAGCCTGGAAGTACAGACGCGGCGGCATTAATACGTCTCACAGCAGTTTGTTATCACGGACACACGAGACTCGTTCTCCTCCTGAATGTGCAAACACCACGTTCTCAGTGATTCACATCTGCTTTTTGAGCTAACCACATCTGTTTACAATGTAGCAATCCTTGTCTATTTGTTTCTCTTTATCTTCGTTTTCTCCATCGTAAAAATTGATTTATTAGAGAAATCGAGAGGCAATGATCGATTTATCTCATCAGTCTATGAGAGTAGCCAGTGTATTTATAAACACATATTTGTACTTCAACACTGAAGCTGTAGAGTGACAAACTGAAGGAAGAAAAGCAGTAATGAAACCCACTTGCCCATTTTTTCTTCTTCAACACATTTATTGAATTAAAATGAAAAAAACATTAAAAAAGCCCTTTAAAATGCAGCTGTGTGTCTTATAAGATCGAAACTTTACAATTAGCCTCTCGATCTATCGATCCAATCATTTCTTTACGGATCAAACTTGATGAGCGAAGACTTACGAGTAGATGTTTCTGCAAGCGCTCGTTCTTCTCTGCCTCGGTCATGCGCTCCTCTTCGCTGCGGTCCTTGTACGCGACGGCGGCTCCGAACTCGGCGCTGGCCTCGGCGCTGCTCTCGTCATCCTCGTCGTTCTCGTCGTTCTCCGCGTTGGGGGGCTCCTGAACGTGAGACACCATCACCTTGTTTCTGAGCTCCTCTTTAGTCTTCTCCAGGTCCTCCTGCACCGTGGTGGCCTGAGGGGACAGAGAGCGACAGCAACACAAGTCACGCGACAATCCATCCCATAGTTTTCTCTAATCTCCAGAGAACTTCAGAGGACGACTTGTGCTGCGGAATTTGCTGAACAATAAATTAAAACCGCTGAGAGAGTGAAAATGGAGTGCAGAGCCAATTATGAGTAAGGCTGGAATTTCAACTGAAACTAAACCGTTTGCCAAAAAATGCACGATATGGAAACCAACACTTAGCACTCTAGAAGACGGAACATCATAATGGTGCACAAGAGACATGACAGGATTTCCTCGGCACAAAGACGGCCTTCACCGCCGCAAACGGCATGAGTCACCCTGCCCATAAAGAAGAAGAAGGGGCTGGCCTGGCACACAGCGTTTCTACCTAAAGAGAGGCTGTGAGCTTTCACCCCCCCCCCCCCCCAGAAACACACAACAACAAGACCTCAGGAATGTCCTCACTGTGGGACAACATGATCAGCAGATGTCAGATTGATTAACATTCTGCTATTCACGCTGCTATGGTCATATGCACGATGTAAAAACTCAAACAAAACACTTTCTTTTCATGTCATGAGTTCCAATGTCTTTTGTACTTTAATCTTCAACAACTGCAACCACAGGAAGAAGACTGGTTAGTGTAGATCAGATCATACCTTCTCTTGCCACTCCACCGCCTCTTCTTCCTTCTTCTTCTTGGCATCCTCCAGGAGGGAAATCTTGGAAGTCAGCTCAGCCAACTCTGTCGCCTGAAAGCACGTTTTTTCTTTTAGTTTTTCTTGATATTTGAAGCGTCAGAACACTCATTTCTTTCATATAGTTTTGGATAACTGACCAGGTGTTCCTGGTTCTTCATCTGGTTCTCCGACTGTTGCAGCAGCGCCTCCTTGGCGTCCTCGGCGCCCTTCAGATCGGCCTCCAGGCGCTCGGCCTCCACCTGAGCGCTCTTCCTCTCCACCTCCAACTCCAGAGCCCTCTGCGTTTGCTCCTCCAGCTCTGTGCAGACACACGTTCACAGAGAAAGCACTAAAGGTCAGCACTAAAGGTCAGCACTGCGTGACAAGCAACACCGTCAGCATCCACCGCAGGACAACGTGCACGCTTCTCTAACGGGTCGCTCACCATGTTGGGCTATTTTCGTCTGCTCCTCGATCTGCTTTAACCTCTCCATTAGTTCCTCCTTCTCCTTCTCAATCTTTTCCTTTTCCTTTTCAGCGACTTCTCTTTTCCTCTTTTCGTTCTCCAGCAGAGCTCTAATGGAAACAGAAACAGTAATCATAGATCATCCCCATATTATACACGGGGTGTTTAAAAGTACAGTAGTTTACACATCCATAATACAGGTTTTACAGTTCAAAACATCAAATGTCTCTTACCTCTCCATCTTCTTGTGATTCTTCTCCTCCCGAGCCTGAGCCTTCATCTGCTGCACTTCAATGGTGTCGGGTTTGCGGCGGCGCATGTACAGCTCGTGGTTCCCCATGCAAAGAGCCAGGATGCGCTTGTTGATGCGCAGTCTCGGAGCGTAGAATACAAAGTCCTAAAACGGCGACATTAGAGATTGAGGAGACTAGGAGCGATACGCAGACGTACACACAGAAGTTGTCCGTTATTGAGGGGTAACATACGGGTGCTTTCTTGTCGATTGGTTTGATGACAAACTTCTTGTCATTAAAGGAAATGTTCCTGATTTCACTCCAAGGAAATCCAATTTTGGGCGTCATTCTGTTGAAGAAAATGCAAAAAAAGAACTCGGCGTCAGCTGCATGACATCGGACAGGAACACAAATTGTGCTGAGCGTGTGCATTCTCGCTGCGGCGGAATCACTTACTTGTCATTTTGTTCATAGATGTTGAGCCCCAAAGCGTCCACTCCCAAAAACAGTTCCGTTCCTTTCTTGTTCTTGATGTTGAAGTAGTTGACTCCGTACATCTCCAGATCTTGAGCGATCTTCAGATACTCCATCATGGACTCCTCTCTGTGGACAAATAACAAGTGTCTTTAACCAGCGCTACAGAGAGACGGATTAAGGAGCACGTATACACACTTCAGCCAGTATTTTTGGGGGAAAGATGGTAAAAGAAGATCCTTCGTTGAAGGAGCAGGTCTCTTCTTCAAACGCTACCTCATCATGCTCTTGTGTTCTTCGTGCCACACTTGAATCCTCTCCTCCCACTGGTCCTTGTTGAGTTTGTGCTGGTCCAGAACTCTGAGGAGACGAGACATCAGAGTGTGAGACGCCACGCAGAGACACACTGGCCCGACAGGTGACATCTATTGGACATCGACTATCATTAACCTGGCGACATAAATCCGCGTTACCTCTGAGGGAGCAGCTGTTCACCGGACAGATAGCCTGGCGTGTGGACTTCCTTGTTGTAGTCGGCGTACTTGGCCTGCACTGCGTAGGAGGCCAGGAGGACTGCAGTCTCTGGAGGGCAGTAGATGTCGTCGTTTAGGATCCCCTCCTTCACCTGCAGGAAGAACAGCCGCTGTGTGGCATCTTGGATTAACTCCTCTGTCACATCCTCGGGGAAGAACTTGGCGCGGAACTTAAACAGCAGCGGGCTTTCCTTCCTCACATCCTGGGCCGTCACCTAAAATAAAGCGTGACCCGGGTGAGGGGGTAGAGGTTATGCTTCTGTAGATAGACTTGAGTTCAATTTTGACAAAGAAAGGCAAAACAGATATTGTGTTAGACGTTGTAGTGAGGATCTCACCTTCTTATTGAGCTTGAGCCATGTGGAGAAACCCTTCGTATCCTGGTATTGGAGTCCAAAGTACCAAACCTCTCGCAGCCCGATGGTCTTAACAACCTGGAAACGTGAAAGCACAAGTATTGTGTGATCCTCTACACAACACGAGCACACAGTGAACAGTGAACAGGTTCCATCGTCATCTACTGCATGTTTGTTGTTATTTGTTTCATACACTCAAAAACAGCAAATAGTAATTATTTTGTGACATAAAAAAGAGAATCCTAATCCTGCATGTGATAAAAATAGAAACAAATGTGACGGCATCCCCAGAATTTTTTTTTAAGAATAAAGTATATGCTCCTTAGACAATTTAATAACTGTATTTTCTAGATAAAGCAGAGGTTAACCCATATAGGTTACAATGGCAAATAAAATGTATTAAATTGACATTGTTATGTACCTAATAAGTTATAGAACTATTACAGTTAATAGTTTTTTTACACTGTAGTTGAAAATAAAGCTCCATGCCAATTACCTGCTGCTAATAGTTTCATGAAATTTTGTTTTTATGTTCTCTAAATGACTCTTAATAATACCACACAAGAATGTCACAGTCACTGTAAATCATCTGTTTTCATACCTGGTCAAAGAGCTGCTTTCCTGTTGTATTTGGCTGAATGGCGAATTCCAGTTCAGCGTCCATTGTAGTGACTCTCACACTAATCTGAGGAAGAGAGCGCATTGGAAGAATGAGGGGGGGATATTTGGGGGATATATAAATATCTCACATACATATTGTGCTAAAATTCAAAAGAGCAAATGACTTTGTATGTCTTCATTATCATTCTTGGCATCATCAGGAGATTATTATAAATGGTTTCATGTTTAGGAAACACTGAATCCCTCGATGCTTTAACTAAAATAAAGAATTTGAAAATGTCTCAATGTTGCCCCCTAGTGGTATTATTTAATAGAAATAATCATCAGAATGCCACATGAGAATGATTAGAAAAGATGATATAATGACATATAATCATACATACAGTGGCTGATCAGCTCTTTTTGAATAAACCTGGCTGTGCTCAAGCAGCAGAGGTGCACACACAACCCTCTGTGCACACCCTCCACAGGACACACACGCCTACTGTGAACAACCGGCTAAACCACGCCGGCATCAACCCTGAAAAATGTTAGACGTGTGGAGGATTCGATCGTGTCGCAAGGTCCCCGCCTAGTCAGCGATGAAACGTGCCAATCTGGCTCTGTCTTAGTATAGAACTTATCTACAGGAAGTAACCACATCCTCTGTGGCTGTGAGGCAGTGCTACTGAACACTGAGCTCTCATGAGAGTCGCCTACATCCTGTCGTGTGTCAAGCGACCCGTCAGCTATCTGCTAAGCTATCTGCACAAGAAGCATTCAACCAGAGCAGGCTTTGATAAGTAGGCTCATCCTCTACAGGTAGCACGCTTTGTGACAGCTATTTAGCCAGTGAGGCACTGCTCTTAAGAGATGATATGTCAAGATTCAAATTAATATATTTAACCTTAAAACCCCCCTCAATGAATAAATTCAGAGAATAAATTCATTCTGTACTGAGTAAACCGACCATGTAGGCATTTTCTCTGTCCTCTTAAGAGATGACGAAAACAGCAGCAAGCATGTCTGTTGGGAAATAACTGTGCAGGCTGAGGCCCACGCCTGCCCGGGACAACAATGGTGTGCATTATTTCCCAGTTGCGGCGCCTGATTAGAGTTGCGTTCTTTCCCCATTCATGTCAGCAGGACCCCATTTACTCAGGATACTTGCCCCCGTCATCTCACTTCCTGTCATCACCAGGGGCAGAATGAGTTGTAGTGAAAACCTACAATCTGGGCCCTACGCCGAACTACACCTCAAGTCATCTAGAGTAGACGTAACGCTCTTTAAACAAAGTATGAACTTTCATGAGCATCTGCTTCATTCGAGTGTAGATTAGAGTTCACTTCATGTGACCAACCCTGCTGTGGGTTCAGCGCTTTCGTTTCCTGTGACAGAGCGGCTAATTCTGGCAGAAAAAGGAACTGTACTCGAACATTTTCTGCCTGGTTAGGGTGTGTCTCTCATGGCCAGAATTCAAAAACACTTAACACCCTATTATTAGGACACGCTCAAAGAAACACCCCTCTCGGGCCAGCGCGTCGAGTTTCCATGACCTATTCTCAACACTTTTAACAACTTTGACAAAGCTTCACATTTAGAGGCACGGGTGACAGTGTTGTTGTTGAATCACCTCTATAATGTGAAGCTCTCTTCAAGAGTCCTCCGCTTCACTGACTGCCTGAAACGTTGGGTTATTTCTAATATCTCTGTTTACTTTATCCTTATTCATACAACTGTCATACTCCTTCTATTGACCGCACAGAAACCAGAAAGGCTCCTGTGTTAGTGTGCCTCGCCTTTGAGTTATCAAACCAACTCATCACTTCATAACTAAATCATAGCTCTGAAATTAAATAATATGAAAAACTAAAGATGGTATAAAAGTATACTGACTTATTATTTAAATACATCCAGAGAGAAATGCCACAAGCATGGTTGAAATCTATTCTATTTCAGACTCAAGACAAGCAGTATTCGTACATATTGTAATGCTGAAAACTCTTAACTGAACTGTAAAACACGAGAGCTGTATGACTGACAGTATTGAAAGCTGTATTAACCCCATCAAGAGAGACCATCATTTGTTGTCGTGGACAAGTTTGTTTTAAAATCAGATGGCCGTTGGGAAGCATCAGCAACGGAGAGGTTAACCTAAAAGTGAACTCTAAGAAACACACCTTGTGAGGAAGAGGAAGCAAAACTACAGAAATTCACTGAACACAGGTGTTCAGCATTCAGTCAGTTACCACCACCCTTACATTCCCACACCGGTGTTACCACTGTGTGCCGTTCACAACCACAACAGACAACAAAGAAGACACCGCTCAGTGGTTTTAAGAGCGAGAGGGAACTGCAATGTTGACCGACAGCTTCATTACGTATGTGGATCACAGGATTTGGGAGCAGGATTATCGTCATTTAATTTTACTTCTCAAACAATACAAGGCGAAGCCGCTTTATTCGAGCGGTCAACTGAGCATTGCAGCACGTGTAATGCGCCATCTTAAGTAATGTACATCTAGTATTTGAAATCTTCATTCCAACCATGTCACTCCCAGCAGCATACAGTTAACAGTTATTAGGTATAACGTCAAGCTGAATATGAAGCGTGAGAAATGTGGGAAAATGTGACGGTGACGGCCAAATCTGTCTTGAGGCGTGGCACAACAGACTTGTAACTATGATGATGTTAGCACTCGAAGCTGAAAGGGTAATCATGTGAGAAAAACAATGAGCATGTTTATGTCCTCTAAAGC
>NW_022280048.1:2786368-2794436 GCF_004355925.1 Anarrhichthys ocellatus | reverse complement strand
GGGCCAACAGGAACGCATCTATACGACAACAAAACAGTTCAGATCCTGGTGAGTAAAAACACGAGTGCTCTATTGACACTGGTTCCCACGAGCTTTTAATAAGAACATCCATCGTGGTGATAAACTGCTGCTTCATCCCCTCCAATCATCTACATCCTGTTTACTGTTAACCTGACTCATCACCAGATAACACACTTGTCCTTCTTTACCCCATTCAATTTAATTTCATTTAATTATCATTCTGATGACATATTGCCTTCCTTTCTGACCCCTGCCATGTTGTTTGCCAGCTGTAAGCCTCCTACTGACCAAGTACGGGCTGTTTTATCCCGACTGCTTTTGTCTGCCAAGTCTCCTTTTGGATCAAAATCCATCGTTATATTGTTACCGCCATATACACAAAAATATGTAGACCCAACAACACAAGGCGGCAACATGTAGGTGTATACTTGTCTGACTATATTCCCTTTTCCAATATACATTGTATGTACCTAATACGACATTTTATACCTAGTTCCATGTTTCCAGCGTAGTCCAATCCTACAGGTTCACAACCACAAGCTCTTGTGTGGCAGTAATGCACTACTGTGTTTACTATTGCTCACTGTAGTGCTCTGTTTATGCTATTCTTTCATTAAGTACACAGTTTGTTGGCTTGAAGGTTGTACTAGACACTTCCATTACAACGAGGGGCCAAATAATCATAACATCCATTTGTCATGTCCTTTTAATGTGTAATTGTAATAATATTTTAATGTCTGTAACGGTAGATTATGTCCAATCCTGTATGATCTAAACGGAAAATTATGTTTTCTTTTATTCCAATAGCAGCTTTAGCAATAGACAAAAAACAGAGGATAATAAGTTCATATTAAAGTAAAAATAAATAACAACAAAGGACTTACTTTCAGAAGTTTGATTTTCTCACTACCTCCAAACAGAAAACATTGAACTCGCTACTTGTGTGTAAAAAAAGGTTTTGATTGTAGTTTGTCCGCCACCTCCACCTCCACACACACCGTTAATCTGCTCTGCTATGTGCACTATACAGACTTATTTAATCCCCTGCTTGCATACCGCTGGGTGTTTCCATTTACCATTTCTCCACAGCCACACTTGTTAAAAGTTTGGTCGGAGAAAACAGCATCTGTCGAGGTTTCTACATAACAGGCTTTAATGGCAAATTCGGCTCAAAGTTTTGTGTAATAACAGGAGGCCATTTCTGTATTTGGGGATAAAAGTGTGCTGTATAAGTGGTAATGTTATTTACATTAATTGTATTTTTGTCAGTTAAGCGCTTGAGAAAAATGGCCTATCTCAAATATCTAAATTGAGGGTGCTTCCTTAAAAAAAAAAAAGCAGATAATAAACCGCAACTACACATCACAGCAACATTTAAATATCGATATATGCAAAACTGATATCCACTAAAATGTACAATATAACACTGATAAACACAGACAGAAATACAGCAGGTCCTGAACTTGTTGCACTGCTGTAATGCAATCTAAATTGGAGCATGGCATCCGAGGACCGCGCTAGGGGGAGAGGCAGGGAGGAGAATAGAGAGACTGTGATGTGAAAGTCCTTATAAGGCTGCAGGCGAGGAAACTACCAGAGAGGAACTGATGTAAGAGCAGAAACCTTGAGTCACAACATGGCTTCCTTGGGAAACTGAAGCACTGCCAAGAGGAGTCCAGGAAACTCGGAGCTTCTCAATAATTATTGCTTTTGTGAAACGTCAAAGCTGTTACACTAAATAAATCACCAAAACGGTTCATGGAAAAAGGCTATTTTTGAAGGGACAGAATGAATTTTACTCCCTGACCCGGTTTGTTGTGGCTGTGACTATAAAATTGGAGGAACAACTTCCACTGGGAGCAGTTAGCTTTGGATCATTTGCTGAATCAGTGTCCTGCTTCCTTCTGCCAAACGTCGAGTCTACTGCAGTGTCTTACTAAAGGAAACGGCCCACTGAGTGTTGCAATAACAGGTCTAGGTTTTAGCAATTTCATCACCGATACGTTACTTTACTGGATCCATACATAGCTTCTCTTGGTGGTCCCTAGTTTACACGTTTAGTGTTGGAATACAAGCCTTGTTGTCTAGATATCCCACAATCCTGTACGTCATCATTTACGCCCTGTTTATTTTGAGAGGATCTCGCCGCTTCCTCTTGAACCATCTATGCCGTCCACTACTAGTTTCCTCTGTCCTAGCTCTTTATTATGTACAGGCGAAGGACTCTACAAACACAGCTGCAGTGTCCCTGTGCTAATGTGAGCTGATGGCGACTGCCAAACAGATTCTTCAGAGGTCTGTCAGGTCCCCAGCTGTTACTCCAGTAGCTGCTGCACACAACACAGGCTACTAGTGTTGTACAGAGTCTCTCTGCAGAGATCTGGCCCAAAGACAAGCACTAAGTGGAGGACTAAGAATACATATAGAGAGAACAGCAGCGAGAAACACTAACAATGCTAATTTCTATAAGTTTAAGTACAGTACAGGACGTCTGAAGGTCAGATACCGGATACCGACTGTATGTAATTCTAACCAATGTTTCACTTCTTTAAAATTGTTGTTGTCTTGGGCAAATAATTCTACTTTCAATTCAAAGCAGCATTAAATGTGCCAATGTTAATTGCCCCAGAAGCACAATGTGATAACATAAAATGGCCCTGTGAAGGCTGATGTGATAAGGGGAATTCCTTCCAGGAAGAGGAGGGTAGTGAACACTTTAAGTATGCACTTTAAATGCCAGGATGCTATGGCTTTTTTTTTTTTTTTTTCTTCAAGTTGACAGCTGGAAAAAAAATACAGAGGAAGTAAAAGCAGAAACAATGCGGCAGGAAGAAATCAGCCACAAACTCTGGTACCATTTGTACTTCTGCTTTAAATTTTTGGAAGTCCACAATACAGGTTTAATGCCACGTCAACGGTGATAAAATACACAATATAGTTTTTATAATAACGGGTAAATTATGAAAGGGTAGTGATGCACAAGATGATCCCATGATGCTCCATTGAGAATAAAAAAATATTAATATAGTGATATAATGAATTAAAGTGGCTACACTGTGCCATCTAAATGGCTTTGTACACAGCATCAGCTCCATCACATGGGTCACGCCTGTCTCTTTTTGTAGCATCACGTCCCTTTCATTGTCAGAGTGAGCACGTCGGCCTTACAGACTGTGAATAAGAAGGATGGCAGACAGATTTCCGGTTCTATAAGAACTTGCAAATTCAAAAAAAGCGTGACGCTGACTCAAAAGCCCAAACTCATGCTTTCACCAAACAGAGGAGATGGGTTGGACCCCACTTTCCCCTCAGTGTGCAGCTGACGAAGGCACAGAGAGAGCCGGGCTTTGCCTGATGCTGCTTGAAGAAAACAAAAGAGTCAAGTCTGAGTCAACCATCTCTTTGTTCACAGCTTCAAATCTGTGAAGCTCTGGGTGCTTCTTCATGTGATACCACAACATTTTGACATATTTCTCTTAACAGTGGCAATAAAGCACAATAGTTCATGGTGCCTGCCCCCTTTGTGCCACCTCCCCCGTTTTAAGTTTGCCTCCATTTGCTCCAGATTTTGGGCTGCACAGCTGGCCCTGAATGACAGTTGAAATCCCTCCTTGTTAGACGTGAGTGAAAGGGAGGCCTAGCTGGTTAGCTCGTGCAGGCCACACAGTCGATGAGAGCCCACAGCCTAAATGTGATTATCTTGAGTGTGGAGAGAAAGCTCACAGTACCGTAATAACGCCCAAATGAATGATCTGATTTAAGGCGCTAATTTTAATGAACAAACGGGCGGGCGCGCGCACGCGCACACATCTAACGGAAAGTACCCCCGAGTCTAACGGGACGTAAAGGGGGCTAAAACACCGCAATGTGTACCAGAGATGCATTTAGGGTTGATTTAAGGTTAATTTTAAGCACCAGTGTCAAAAAAATAAACCTAATTGTGAAGATATTATGGGGCGAGAGAGCGACAGACAAAATACCGTAACGTTAGTTTTTTTTCACATGATAACGTTAATGCGTGTTCATTCTTACCGTCTTCGGCATCTTTCCTTTCTTTTACGTCCGGCTCAGGTTTTATTGAGAAAAAAAAAAAAGTTATTAAATCAGACGACCGGTTAGCGAGACCAGCAGAAAACTTTTTCCCATCAGAACAAACGGCGCCAACCGAACGTCTCGAGGACACGAACGTTACTTCTCGCTTTGACCACGAAGAAGAACAAATTTTCAACCGAGTGGGTTTTTTTTTTTTCTTTGTTTCGCCTTAAAGTGAAATGGCTCGAGCTTGATTTCCTGCTAACGGTACCCCCGACTGCAAAGACCACACCCAGGCCGATGACAGTATAGCAGTCAGCCAGACAGAGAAAAGAGGGTTCAGGCCGGCAGACTCCGCCTGCTGCAGTCGCATCATCATGTGCTGACTCTCGGTCACAGCCCAAAATGTTCACCAACTCTCTCTCTCTCTCTCTCTCTCTCTCTCTCTCTCTCTCTCTCTCTCAGGCAGCAGACACTTTAACACAGATCCATATGTTACTGTTGTGACCCTCTAAATGTGGACTACATCACATAACCGTTAAAGCAGGCCCATTAAAGGTGCTGTCACTTTAAATCATTTTAAATACTCAAACAGAAGGGGGCCACGTTCAATTAAGGGTTTGTTCAGTCTGCCTGTAACCAACACAAACATGATAGATAATAATCATGAAATTCCTTTAATTGTTTTAGAGGAGGGAAGAAAACCTAAAATACAGGCTACTAAACAGATTTAACTATGAGAGAATAGTCTACTTAGTAGTTTTAAATCTCTTAAGCTTATATATTTCCAACCAATATATTTATTTTAATTTTAAACGGTGGTCTTATTTCTTAGGCTGCTCACATCCAGTAGACCACATGTAGCCTAGTGTTTGTACCACGAAGGTCTGACATAGATCACTTTTTCTCTTTCACTTTTGCTTATGAAGAAAGTGAATGTAATGAGCAGTACTAAGCCCTTAATGGAGGTCATGTAGAGACACTGCAGCTATGCTTCCCCTGCATCCAGATAAAGAGGGGTTGAATCAATACTGACACTCACTTCAGCATATTTTTTGTAACGTTAATTACAGGAGGCAGACACAATAGTGCATGGAATACA
The DNA here is from genome assembly GCF_004355925.1 of Anarrhichthys ocellatus. Classification (NCBI taxonomy): domain Eukaryota; kingdom Metazoa; phylum Chordata; class Actinopteri; order Perciformes; family Anarhichadidae; genus Anarrhichthys; species Anarrhichthys ocellatus. The sequence continues at coordinate 2,789,281 of NW_022280048.1, read as the reverse complement.
ACTGACACTTTGAGGTAACTTCACAGTTGCACTTCTGCAAAGTTTGGTTTATGAGGTTAAATTAATGTCATAAAAGATATCCCTTCTGTAATTTGAAACAGAGAGAGAGAGAGACAACCAACAGAGCTCTAAAGACAATGTAAATGACGACCAACGAGTTTTGTCACACGTCCACAGTGGGAGCATATTATTCCTAAGTGTTCAGCTTGTGTGGTCAGATTTGAAGAAGAAATAATAATGTATTTGTGTAACACAATAGCCTTTTGTCATGAGAGCTTAGATTGTTTTGTTGTGCTCCCCGTGTAACATGTGGCTGTCTGTTTAGGACCAAAATAATGTAATGTGGTGGAGACAATCACGTTACCACTTGTGTCGTAGTGACAGAGAAAAAAAGTTGTTTTTGTGGTTATGAAACTGTTTCCATGACCTCTGATGTCCTGTAGAGGGATTCCTGGGTGCCTTCAGGAGAGAAATGTTGTCTTCAAAGAGCGACCCCGATCACTGAAACTAATCTTTTGCTTTGTCAGAGGTTCAACTTGGTCACAAAATGTTCCCTCAGCAGACGGCTTTATTGGACCCACAGAGCATGCTGACTCATCATACCACACCATTTTCCCTCAGTAAACCAAAATATGTCTTCTTTGTACCACTAAAAAGTGAGAGTGTAATGCTGAACGTACACTTGTGCATCGTGTGGACGTAGAATAAAAAAAAAAAAAAACATAATTTAAGGTTTAAGGACAAAGCACAACAATGACTCCATGAAGGAATCCCAGGAGACTGGAGCTGGTGCTTTAATGATCCCACAGAGACGTCAATGCGTTTGCATGTTGACTCATCTTACACTCCCAGGGCAGGATGACCTTCCACATTCTGTGCTCAGTGAGCTGCTCACTGCAGCCCAATCAAAGGGAAGATGGTGTGTAGTTCCCAAAAAAAAAAGAAATCAAGGTTGATACTGACCAGACGTTTTCTGTGTGTGTCATAAGGCCTCAGCTGGCCAGAGAGGACAGACCCGTACAAACCTCTTCGGTCATTATCACTGCGTGGGTTGCACGCAGTCTGTACGATCTGCCGTATACTCACCAGAAGTCAGCCAGGGACTAAAGGTCTCTGCAGCTTTTATTGCATTAGTTCAACGGGCTGATTTTAGGGTCTGTTTGTGAAAGGAATCAATGTAAAATCACAAAAGTCTGTTTCCGTGAATGTGTGCGTCTCAAAGCCCTGAGCCATTACACCCTTTCACCACCAGATAGTGTGCATGTGCTGTGTAACCTTTTGCACAACTACAGCTGCTGTACACACACACATACACACCATTTGGTTTAGATGAGGTGCTTAGTAATCATAAGGGCTTTGCCATACCACTACCAAACCTCTAAGACCATTACAGGCAAACAAGACATGGCATTCTTTGGGTACATTGTTCCTCATGTACGTATGTAGCTTCCTCTAACAAACAATGGAGACTGTTTTCAACGAGCAGCCGTTTCCAGCTGTCATGGATAAAGCATGATGCTATTATTTCAGTGTGACTGAACAGGATCCATCCAGCTTCTCTCTGTTCTAGGCTAACTTAATTATAAAGTGTAAAAGTTATTGAGCAGTAGCTACAGAAAAGGCTTGAATCCAAAGAAAAGTGGCATACAGTGGTAGAGGATAAGAGCTGTACATACTGGGATATTCCACTATTAATTTCATTAACTCCAACATCACAATTTAATATGCCATTTTATTCAGGTAAATGACCAACACACTCTCCTGTCTCATTAAAAACAATAAAACAGTTTGAACAGCACTTTGCTTTATTTATGAAGAGAAACACATTTTGTCATTAAGACTTACATTTTGTTTGAGCCCACGGACCCAAATAGTCTATTCTTGTATATTCTGGTCTATAAAAGCAATGCTATCCAGTCAGAGTGGATTACAATACTGCAGATCATCACAACACACACAACAAAAAAACGTGCTTTATATCCCCCCCCCCTCCCCCTTTTTTTTTTTTAAAACATTGCACACACACCGGTCTACTCAAACAGGAGACTTCAGAAATGTGACCAAAGTATGTGATTTAAAATGTTTTGTGTGACTTGACCTGAGCGATACACCGTGTATATATGTAGCCGTGTTTAAATACATCTTCCTCTTCTCGTTTGTACACCAACACTTCAAATTGTAACATATGGTTGCAGGATTTTCAGGGGGTTCACAATAATTTGACCACAGCTGTTTGTGTACATGTGTGTTTGAACCAATCGTAACTCCGTGTTGACCTCACAGCTGATGCTGAACTTAAGTTGACGTTACATTGACAACATCAGAATAGTAAAACACATCACAAGTCAACACACCTCACTCCCAATAAATTCCTGTTTTTAGAAGGATGTGTACCTGAAGAGCGTTAAACGTCAAACACAAATCGGAGTAAAAACGGACAGAGTTTAACCATTCAAGTGTCAGCATGCTGCTGATGCTGCACTCTGCCTCTCGTCCAGACCATCTCTGTGATCCGCTGTTAACCGTCCGGCTGACCACAGGTCTGTGTTTGGTGTTCAGTTGCTCTCGAATTCACGTCGTGTGGAAAACAAAACCCTCTGTCCGCTGAAAATACAGAACGCATTGCACGACAACCGGCGTGTTCAATCACAACAACTTACGTGTGAGAAAGCCACCCGAGAACAACTTTGGCATATTTTATTAGGCAAAATATATTCAAAATATATTGAAATTCCCATTAAAATAGCACAACGCTGACACGTCAAATCAGAGGAAATAGATGCACTTAACCAGGGTGCACAGGTCACAACACAGAAATCATCGAAGTATTTGAACAACTGAAGTAACTGTTACATTTTACAGATCGCATTCTACACACACACACACACACACACACACACACACACACACACA
>NW_022280048.1:2784203-2786268 GCF_004355925.1 Anarrhichthys ocellatus | reverse complement strand
ACACACACACACACACACACACACACACACACACACACACACACGTGTGGCTATGTACAGAGAGGACATGATGCTTACTACTGTACACAGGGTATCTGTGCACCGGTATGTAGCACGTAAATGTCCCTGTAAATTAACTACTGTACCCAGTAAGAATTAGTACATACCAATGGGCTACTCCCAGTGACACACAGTGTCACCAACATTATGGCATTGATTTTTTTTTTTCTCCCTTTATTTAAATAAAACTATTTTCATACTATACATTTCATATTTTGTTACATTCAAGGTATAGATACAATTTGTATCAACAAGCAAAAGTCAATTCTAGACATTTTGTGGCTTAGTTGTTTGCGGCACTTTCAAAAGGGAGGGTGGGGGACACCTACGTTATGGCCTTTAGTGTAACCTTTTAACAAAAGAAGCTAAATAAAAGTCTTTTGTGGTGATAGCGAGTTCATTTTTAGCCTGACAGTCGTCTGTTGTCGAGCAAAAGCACAATCTTTCTGAAGGTAGTGTTAGGAACAGGGACGAAACTGAGTATTAACCAATAAAGAAAGAAAAATCAATGAAAGACAGAGCTTGTGTCCCTACGTTTCTTTTCTCTCTGTGTCCATGTGGGGGGAAATGTCCAGAGGGAAATTTGTGAAAGTCTAACCTCTAGGATTAGGGCAGCTACCATCATTATGGGCACACATAATTAGCAGCCATTGGGCTTTGAATGTGCATTTGCTCAAACACTCGTCAAGCCCACACTGTCCACCAGTGCATTTTATCTAATGACGGACAAGTGCAGGCCATGTGGCCCTGTGCCAGAAATAGTAACACAGGTTAAACACAAGTTTAAATTGATTTGACATTCATTTCATGGGGTGTAAATCCTGTGTATACTACAGCCATACAAAGTCTACTTCGACATAAACTGCTGCTTCATTCACTCAATGATTTAGTAATTCTTTAACACATCTAAGTCAATATACTCTGCATTCATCGGGGCAGTGTGACTATCCCAGTGTTCAGGTTAAAGAAGGATCTCACTATCACCAAGAAACATATTAAACCACATTAAAGTCAAATCACTGGTGATGGTACTTTGGCCTCTCAATCAGCAAACCATGCTGATGTGTTTAGGGATATTCCTCACGACTACTACTAGAACTTCTAGAACTGTTTGCACTGTTTCTAATCTGTTCTGAACAATTCATATCTCAAGGGAAAAAGGGTGGCACGCAAACTTTTAGCCAAATGCCAGAAACAACCTTGACAGCAGCCTTGCAATCTGATTGTTTCACATGAAGAAACATTTAGGCAGTTTGTTTCACCTTCTCATGAGCAGACAGCCGGCCTTAGGTGGCCTATAGTCTTTTTTTCATGAAAAAACAAAGTCAGCAAAGCCCAATACTCATTTGGGCAGAACACATTCAAATTATTTTTTTTCTTTACGTCTGTTCATATACCACAGTTGTACGTAGACATTATAAAGAAATATAGATTTTTTTGTTTTTTCTTTAAAACACCACCAATGAGGAAAAAGTCAGGCTCATACAATCAGCCCCGTTACAGAGTAATACCACTCAGTTAGAAAATTCTCAGACATTTTTCTTTGTAATCATGAACTTGTTCATAATTCAAAAGGACACATATACGGGCCTGCTCCATATTTTACAAATGAGAGGCAACTTTCTAGACAGTTTGAGCTCAACATCACTTCCGTGTGTTTTATTATCTTATTTATTAAGATGATGAAACATCTTAAAAATAAATTACCACCAAGAGATTTCTGTTATTTGATCACAATGGAGTCAGATGTGACATTAGGGGGCGGCTCCTCTATTCTATTTGTAACGCTCATGTAATCCAATAGTAGGCCATAGGAGTACCACACCTGCATCTTAAAGATTAAGTGGCATTTCCCTTAAAATACACTCAAAACATGATCTTGTTATTAGGGCTGGCTTTACATGTTACAACCTCTTTGCAATTTATAGGCTGAAAGTTTCATGTGGCACTTTGTCCTGAGAGTGGGTATAAAGGCAATGGATCATTAAGATCATGGGGGGGGGGG